>NC_087063.1:80055061-80223156 GCF_963678635.1 Symsagittifera roscoffensis
AAAAGAGATAATAAAAGGAACATAGAAAATGAAGAAAACTCCAAAGAAGAACGGATCAGACTGCGAGAAGATTCCAGAAGGTCAGCAAGAACAGGGACATAGCAATGAGTGCTAAGCAAATCCAAATTTGTCAGGTTTAGGGACGAGGAAATGCGAAGTGAGACAGAAGAGGTGAACTCATTGCACGAAATGGAAGAAAGTCGTTGGGTCACGGAAAACGAAGGAACTCAAACGACTGATTTGAAGATTACGGGACAAGAGCATTCGAATTCGAGAACCACCGAGCTACCTACCCCCCCCCCCCCAGTGTCAAAAGAAGATAAAGAGGAGAAATCGTGAAAGATGAATGCCAAGGAGAATTGGCATGAAAATGAGACATCTTCGAATCATATACGGATGACTGATTTTGAAGCACAGTCGCTTGCGGCTTGACAAACCTAAATGAAAAAATATGGCAATTGGACGTCAGAAACTGATACTTGATCAGTAGTTTTTGAACGATACTTCAGTGGTCATCACCAATGATGAGACAAGAAAAAGCGCAATAAAGTCGTAAACCGATTCAGAAACCCAAATGAATTGTCAAGGATAAATGTGATTGATCATACTGAAGTAGTGCAAGTACCGGAATGGAAAAATAGCCAGGACATATTCCTGCAATCTCGGATGAAATTAGAAGGGTGGAACCTGTTTTTAAGTAGCGGACTTAGCGAGCAAGCATGTCGTCGGCGATCTAGCAGACGGATCTTGCGGAAGTAATTGGTAGATACATGGAGAGTGGCAACGGAGCGAAAAGAAAGTGGCCAACGCAAGTCTGCCAGTTGGAGGAGATCAGGAAGAGCTAAGTCTGGTGTTGAAGAAATTCGAGTCAACGGCATCTAAAGTGGTAGAAAAAATTACGTTGTGCATAATGAAAAACCGGTTTAAAGTTTTTGAGGTTTCGTTTAAATTTTGTCTGTAAAAGTGAGCGAGTTGGTCTTTACCGAGGACCGACTTGTTACCAGAAAAGATAATAACTTGAATTTTTGCCAGACTCGGTTAACAAATTTGATTGACAGATATAATGACGCTGTTTAGTTTAGTTGAAACTGTTTTCACGGTTTCTCAGCAAAATTTTGTTCGTCTTTACGACTTCCTTTTCAATTCTTCCACCAAACTAAAATTATCATAACTGAATTATTGTTTTTGGATCTTGTAAAAGGTCGGTCTAGTAAAAGACCTAGACCCATCCGTTTTTTATTCGATCTCGACTTTGGCTAAATTTTTTTATTTAAGTTGCCAAAAACTTAGTTTTACCGCGTTAAAACTAATTTTGCATGCTTTAATTTAGCTTCGTTGGCAATAACAAGTTCCTAAAAATTGACCTGCGAAAAATAAGAACTTATATTTGATTTGTGTAAGAAAATTATCAGAAAAAAACTTCAGCAACAAATTTGAGAAAACGGAAACGGACGCCATACTAATTATTGACGCAGATAATGCCTTCAACTCGCTCAATAGAGAAATTGCTCAAAAAATTTGTAGAAATTCTTTGTCCGGCACAACAACATTCGGTGGCCGACTCATATAAACATTCCTCAAAATTATTTGTCATAAACACATCTAACAAAGTTTTGACATCTACCGAAGGCACGGCGCAAGGTGATCCCCTCGCAAGGGCTTTGTAAGGAACTGGAATAATCCCACTGGTCAAGCTCCTGCAAAACCTAATGTCACCCAAAAGTGGTACGCAGCTGACGGAAGCGCTGCAGGTGATCTTATGAGTCTCCGTGCAATACTGAACAACCTGGATGTGCACAGAAAGGCTTTCGTCTACAATGTGAAGCCTTCCAAGTGTCAACTCATAGCAAGAAAATCAGCCGGGAAAGCACCATAGAGGTATTCGAAGGCACAAATTTTATAATGGGAGACAATTTAAGAGTCCTTGGTTCGGTTATAGGAACACCATCAGCATGCAATTAAAACATGGTACGCGAAACTGAAAAGAAAACTACTCTAAAAAAAAGCTTTCGAAAGTAGCTAAAAACATCGCCACAAACTGCGTACTCCTGCTACACAAAAGGAGTTCAAAATAAGTTAGGCTTTCTAACCAGAACAACTCAAAATTGAGAAAAACATAAGACAGCAGTTACTTCCTACTATTACTGGTAAAAACCATATAACCGATGAAGATCGCAGCCCTTTTGCACTACCACTAAGAATGGGAGGATTAGACTTTCTCAATAACACATTCTTTTCCAGACTTTATGAATGGTCACAAGCCATTTGTGATCCATAGAAAACAGTGATCTAGAAATAGCAGAATCGGAACAAACTCTGATAAATTGAAATATCAAAGCTGAGAGACAGAATATCACACTCTCAGGAAAGGCTAAAATTATGGAAAATTTCTATTGAAAAAAAGCTGAAAAGCTGATAAAATTGTAGCATCACAGAAAGGAGCATCAAACTGGTTAAGTGTGACACCCTTAAAAACAATTTTCCATCAACAAATCAGAATTTAAAGATGGTTTACATCTGAGATATGGATGGGAACCACCAAAAACTCAACATACATGACCATGTGGATAACCATTCACACTGACCTACTCTCTACACGGTCCCAAAGGTGGATACACTCACCTAAGGCATATGGAATTTATGCCAGTCGGTCATATTTGGAAGCTTGACTTTGATTTGGAAGTTTAACCTTGATTTTGGGGACAATTTTTTTTTCAAAAAATCGAATCGATCATGTCATGGTCAAGTTTCTCGCGACAACTGAAAATCAGAAGTTAATTTGATCAGAAAAAAAATATCAATTTGCAAGAAAATCGATAAGAAATAGTCAAAAGTAAAACTGCAATCATTAACTTGAATAGAGCTGTCTTGTTTCTGATAGAGAGAAACGTGAAATCTTGCGAGAGTATCGTCGTTGCGAGAAGGGGAACCTTGACTGAAAAGGTGGACAGCTGCAGCTGCCCAATGGTTCAGAAGATTAAACTTGTTTGTTTAAAACTACTCATTGCAGAAAACTTCTAGAGTTGCTTTACTATTACCATTTACTTGATTATAGAGTCGCGCCACTATGTGAGTACCTAATATAATTTTCTCGAGTGCATTTAATGTGATTATGTTGAGATGAGGCGAGTTTTAGGTTGATCCCTCTGAAATGGATCAAAGGTTCATTGTCTAATAAAATTAAAGATATACTAAAGCTTCCGACCCTGTTTTTAATACCGTTCACATTCGCGTGTTTTAGGTATTTAGAGACCTTGCCATGGGGACGTTCTTATTTCTAGAGAGGGGGGTAATTTGGTAGTGGCTTTTAAGCGGTAACACGATTTATAGTCTCATGCCTTACACGAACCAAATTGACTCCGACTGAATGAGGTTTAAAAGCACAAGAGATAGTGTCACTGACCCTTGAGCCAGTGGTTATAGGGCCTATTTTTCTTAACTCGATATGTGACATAAGTAAGCGACTGTTACAATTCGTGATACCTTTGCGACACTCCTGGACGAAGAATGCCATGATTTTGAAATAGAGCCAACACTTTACTCGTTGGAAGGCGATGACCCTCGACTTTACAAAGTGACATTCGACCAGAAGGGCGCCAAAATGCATGGCAATATCGAAACTTTTTAAAGGCATCCGAGTGGGAAATTTGACAATTTCGACGGATTAACAGTTTTTATTGTGCAGCTTGACCAACTGGGAGAGATTATTTTGAAGTGACGAAGTTTTTTTTTTAAATTCGTTTGAAAATAAAGACACTTCACGACCTTGAAATTTCATCAACAATGAAAACGGAGAAAATCAGAAGAGACCGATTTTTGCTAGAAAACAGCAACATAGACTCTCGACAGAGAAGAAAGACGTGAAGACTGTATTGAAGTTGCAATCGAGGCTGTCCGGATTGTAATGATTGTAGCTGTACAATCGTTACCGAGCAATTGTCGAGAATGCGGAGGGGTATCGGGAGGATTTCACCACACTTCCAGAAGGACGACAAGACCACTCTTTGTCTGGATTCCAGAATCCGGAAAGGTCTCGGGAAGAAAACCGAAACTACTGTCAAAGTTCGTTTTCAGATAATGAGAAGCTAGGAGTTGAGGGAAAGGACTGATCCATCTCCGATCGATATGATGCTTTTTATCGTCTGAAGAAAAACAATAATAGTTTAATAAATAAGTAGTAGCCCTGTCTTTAGGAGTGACCTCGTGGTCTGAGGATACTGTGATCCAGCCAGGAGCTCACTATTTTACATGAAATTAAGTTAATCTGCGCGTTCTGGCCGATAGCCCAAAACAGTATTGATTTTGTCGGCCCAACTTTAAAGGACCACACATAGAACTGGCTTTGGTAGAGACGGTTAAAAGCATATGAAGCTGTGTTTAGACGCTAGACAAATGTTTCATAACCTTGCTTTATTTTCCGTCGATATGTATTTCTGGGCAAATGTTACACATCAAGGCAAGTGGACTCTGGGTATGCCAATTCAGCCGATTTTTTTTGATGTAAAAACTTTTAACCACCATGTTAAATCCTGCCCTTAAGTTATATCTGACGCCTAAAACTATCATGAAAGTGTCGAAACATTTAAATACCAACAAATAATTCTTGATGTGGAACAAAGCAGCTTTGTTCCATTTAATTTTGCGTGTACCGAAGGAGCTGCACCAAGCTCTACAAAAACTGTCCAGGAACTAGCAGGGAAGCTAAGCGAAAAACGGAACGAATCACACTTGGACACATTAAATTTCATAAGAACTAAATATGTTTTGCATTTCTGAGGAGTGTAATCCTCTGCCTTAAAGGGTACAAAGACTTTAAAAAACATCCAACATAAACAATTCTATCTGTTCTATAATCGAGGTGGGTAGATTTTAATTGACAATTCTCTGGATGCGTTAAAATTGACTTGATTTATAAAAATTTTCTGATGTATTTGCATAGCGTTGGTATGGCTCTATGCAACCTGTGCACGGACCGTTTTAATGCTTCCACCAATTGAGTTAAGTCTCTTTTTCTTCAAGAAGCGAAAGTTTAATTCAACAAAGGAAATAGAAATAACAGTCAACAGTTCATGTTGTGGATCAGCGAATCAGTTCGTTGACGACTAGTGGGCCCGGATCGATCTTGAACGTCTCGATGATAGCAGCTGCATTTCCCATCTGCACAGCTACTCCCAATCCAAATGTTGTCTAAGATACTCGGTTGCTCTCTTCTCTGCAGT
This sequence comes from Symsagittifera roscoffensis, assembly GCF_963678635.1. Lineage (NCBI taxonomy): Eukaryota > Metazoa > Xenacoelomorpha > Acoela > Convolutidae > Symsagittifera > Symsagittifera roscoffensis. The sequence continues at coordinate 80,060,281 of NC_087063.1, forward strand.
GGCAAGAAATATATGTTTACCTAAGTCATTGACGAACTCGAGAGTGCTGGGACCAAGTCGACCTAACTTTTTTCTGTATTTTTTCTTGATCTTCTATATAGACGCAAATTACGCTCTCCAATGACAAATACAAAAATGGCGCGAAGACCATGACCGAAGTTGCTTTGCTGAAGTGGATCTTAATTTTTATCCTAATTAATCAAATTTGCTTAGTTTTGATGAAGTGTTCACAGCTATGATTTCCCTAGGTTGTTCAAATGTGAAAGATTTGACCTAGCTTGGTTTTACTGGCCACGCAAAATTGGGTACCTCAAAGAGCATTATGCATTCGTAGCGTTGATAGTAAACTTTTTGTTGGTGATGTTTAATCTATTGTTTCATCTTCAGGTTTGAGTTATGTTCAAAATAAGACATGTCGGCTTTGCGTTTTGTCGGTTTTGTGCTCACGACAGCAAGAAAGTATTGATTAAAACTGGAACTGTTGAGTATTTGGATGCTGCAGCTACACCACACACGTCACAAGTAGGTGGAACTGAATTATTTTTCAGCATGAAGCTGCTTCGATTGTTCATTGAATGGATGGAATTTGTGGTTTTAATTCAATTTATTTTTTTTTGGGACGCTTTTATTATTTTTCACTTTCCGCAAAACATCTGGTTTTTCTCAAAAGTGCTGGGCCGATTTTCAAAAAAAGGTACCAAAGGAAAGACTGGTTGTTCTTCTACGTGCTTGCATATTCCGCTCATCTCTTTTTTCTGTACCCCACGTTCTACGGCCTTCAAAAGTTTCATTGGGGAGTTTTTTGAGATTTAAGCAGTCGTTGTAATTGTTTAACTCTCAATATTGATTTTTCGCGGTTCGACTTGATTTTTTTCAAGTTCAGTTTGCTTCCTTAGCTAAAAGAAAAGCAAATTCCACTATCAACAACAAAATTGTAAAAGTCACGAAAAATGTGATCGAATTTAGTTAGAAAGTGGTTTTTAATTTTAAGATTTTCCAGCGGAATAAAAACTGTACTTATTGATCCAGTCTTCTCAAATTGATTCATCTTTATGAAAACTGTCAATCATAAATTGTTCTTGAGTTCTTTACTTGCGTTTAGTCGGTTTTTTTTTCAACAAGCCCGGTTTTTCTCTTTACTTGCGTTCATTGAATTCTTTAAAATCTTTTCATTTTCTTTGTTAAAAAGAAGGCAAACTCCACTATCGAACAGCGAAATTGCAAAGGTCACGAAAAACGTAATCAAATTCTAATTTCGAACGTGGATTTAATTTGTCAGATTTCTCAGCGGAATGAAAGTCTTGAAATTTAGAGCTTTAACTTCATTTTTTTTCGAATATTTTTTGTTTCCTTGTTCTTTTACACCTTTTTCCAGTCATCTGTTAGCTATGTTCTTTATTCGAACGCAGGTGACCTCATTTGATCCCACTAGTGCTTCAGTGGACTCACACGAGTCATCCACTCACTTGAATGATCTATCTTCTGAGTTGCCTCGAGTGCTGTATAATGAGAGAGAGACCCACCCTAGAGACCTGCCCCCTGAGTTCGTGTCCAACTACCCATTTGCCCAGGCAAGTAACCACAGTAGCAGCTACCATTTAAATTTGCCGGAACCTAATTTTAAAGTGTCAGAAAGGAAGTGGGTTATTTTCCTTTTGTAGCCACCCCAATGTAGCATCAAAGCCCCACCAAAATAGGGTTTTTCTATTATGGGGCTGTATTTAGGGGGGGGGGGTATGAGACAGCTATAATAGGAAAAATAATAGCCGCAAAAGCGGTGGATGTTTAAGGAAAAAGAAGCCTACTTTTCAGGATCCTCATACAATCGTTTCAATTTTTTTTTCATAGTTAATTCTCGGTTTATTATGGCTGAATGTGTGATTTATGTAAGGTATGAGTAACTTTTCTTTTCACATTAATTAGTTACCATCCAAATATTCATTACATTATCACGATGCTGATATAGTTTCCTAAGCAGAAATTCAATTATGGAGGGGGATGGGTGGGTAAAACAACCATCATAAAGCCCATGGTAAAAAAGGCATACATTCATCCCGAACTTCAACATTCTGTCAATTCCTGGTGGTAGGATCTTTCACGTACAGAATCATTTACCAACGAAAGGTCAGTACGAAATAATCTGTTTATTTATTGGCGGAAACGACACTTTCAACGGTACCCAACCCTCCCCACGCGATCCCGAAGACATTGGAAATCCCATCTGTGCGAAAGGGTATACGTGTTAGGCATCCCCCCAGGAGTTGATAAATTGACCAACGACATAACAGATCGCCATCTCGAGGTAGACAAAGTTATTCAACGCGAGGCCATAGGAGATACTTGGGTCTATAGAAGTATTAAACGGAAAATATACTGTGAAGCCGATATCGCAAACGACGACGTTCACATAACCCAAGAATCCCTGAGAGGTCTTCGAACAATCCTGCAAAACAACGTTCTGCGATCAAAGTGGTCTTTGGAAACATCCCAAGACAAGCACACAGAAGTATTTCACTGCTGTCAGTGGTGCAATTGCGGAACCTACAAGCCTCTCTAAGTGAGTTTATAGCTCTCGGAACCCCAATACGGGTTCCACTGTTATAGACTTGCTTATTTTTCTATCTTTAAGTCATCTCAAGCTCTCGGAACTCCTAACGGGTTCCACGACGAGAGGTGATTTCTCATCTAAATACATCTACCAGCTAGTAGCCCGATAGTAAATCACAACAAAACATATCCCCAAAAAAACCCATTCAAACAGCCCCAAATAAATGAGTTCTCAAAACCCATAAACAAAAGAGACGCAGTATATAACTGTGGGTCATGTGGCGAAAGTATGCACATGACTACAAACTGTACAGACTTGGAAGAAAATGCCATAAACGTATTGAAATAACTGAACAATAATGTTCTTCTGTTATGTAACAGATGTGTGGGAAATAACCAGAAGGATGCAATTATTAATACTAAACATGCGAATGAAAGCACTCAAAAAATACAAACAATCGAAGAAGGCATCAAAGAACTCAAGGAAGCGATGATTGAAATCAAATCAGAAATGCAACAAAAACAAGTTGCGCCAGAAGCGAAAAAACCCACACCCAAAAACGGGAAAGCATCCCAAAAAGAATACGATGGCATACGCATAAGAGGCATAACCGAGTCAGAGGCAACAGACGCCAGGTCAAGAGCGGACGAAGATATGCAAAAAGTGATTCATCTTCTTGATGTGATGGACGTCAAGTGCCCAATAAGTGATCTCAGAAGACTCGGAAAATACGCGGAAAATAAAAATCGTCCGTTAGTTCTAAGAGTCTCTGCGCCATGGGAGAAACGAAGAATCCTTCTTTCTCTACACAAGCTCAAAGGCTACGAACACAAAGTATTCATAAGCAAAGAGCTAACACCTGATAAACAGGAAATCGAAAACAACATGCTTAAAACAAGACGTGATATCATTAAATCCGGAAAATTCGAGAGCACACAACTGCGACTAAGAAATCTAAAATTAATTAGAAAAACTGAAAACGGCTGGGTAGAAGTAAAACCCGATGACGATTCAGCCTGATTAACCCAAAAACAAAAACTGGTATCAACAATACTCACCTTTAATGTAAGAAGTTTGATAGAAATATCACGGCGAACTTGTTTAGTAAATGCAATCTGTCTTTCAAATAAACATGATATTTTATGTCTAACTGAAACATGGCTGACTGTTGAAGTAAGATCCGAAACTCTTTTCATACCCCTCTCGAAATCTACAGATGTGATTGACCATCAAAAAATTACCAGACGAAACATGGCGGTGTCTTAATTGCCATCAGAAACAACTCTAAACATCAACATGTACCAATAAACTCAAATATTGAACAAGTTACATTGAGACTAGTTGATTTCGAAAATATATCCTCTCTCATTTGCTGTGTTTATTGCCCACCAAAAGATAGCCCACATAGACCAACAGCCTTTTCTATTGTTGATTTCTTAACCAAAATTAGCTCAACTGCAAAAGACTTGAATTGTGAACAAACAATGATAACTGGAGATATAAATTTTTCGAAAACTGACTGGAAAGCAATGGCATCAGATGATCCCGAGGAAGATCTAATCCTTGAAACCTTAATTGATTACAATTTTGAACAAAAATTGGCGCCTGAAAAAGCAAAAAGCTTAGATGTTTTCCTAGTCAACAACCCCTCCCGTATAATTAATTCATTCATTGATGAAAATGTTAATAAAATGTATTCAATAGAAAATAAAAACCTCAGTGATCACAATGCCTTTTAACAGAAATCGATCTGAAACAAAGGCATATTGAAACAAGAAGTGATGACAAAGTATAATAGTCATTCAAAAGAGCAGATTGGAGTGAAATCAACACTACAATAATCAATAATCCCTTCACACCGTTTTGCTTTAGTAGCTGCGATTTTTTACTTGATCAATGGTACACCTGGCTTTGGAGAATTCTGAAAGAAAATATACCTAGAGTAACAGAACATAGAGCCACACTCCCCCCTTGGATCACACCCCCAACCTCCCACCTTATTAAGCGCAAAGAAACTTTACTTCGGAAACAGCAATCCTGTCCGAATCCAGAAATTCTATCTAAAACTACAAACTTAGAAGAAAAAAATAAAAATTTCTGCTGATAAAGATCTGAAAAACTACGAATTAGAGATTTTTGCACCAAGAAAGTTTAGTACAATTCAGAAGTGTTTGCGAAGCATAAGAAGAGCACCTAGACTACCTTCGATAATGAAACTTGACGGCAAAGAACTTGAGACAGACAGACAAAAATGCGATGCGTTTAATTAATTCTTCTGTAGTGTATTTACGAAAGCGGAACAAATAACCGAATTAAGTATCTTTGAAAAAGCAAAATACAACCACATCGAGATGAATAAAGACTGCATTGAGAAAATAATGCTCGAACTAGACATCAATAAAGCAACAGGTCCAGATAATTTGGGAAATCTTGTCTACACAAACTTAGCGAAAACAGTATCAAAATCAGTCCTCCTAATTTTTCAAACTTTTTTGAATAAATGTATATTCTCAGAAACATGGAAGTTAAGTGAAGTTGTCCCAATCTTCAAAGATGGGAACAAATGCGATATTAAAAGATACAGACCGATAAGTTTACTGATAAGATACAGACCGATAAGTTTGCTGCATCTCAAAAATTTTCGAAATGGTTTTATTTGACTACATTTATGAAAGAGTGCGACATCAACTTCATAACTCTCAATATGGTTTTCGTAAAAAACTTTCAGCAATTACCCAATTCCTTGCTTGCTTACATCAAGTATACCTAAATTATGATGACCAAACGACCAAAAATATAACAGAGCTCTATCTAGATTTTGAAAAAGCTTTTGACTGCGTTCCGCATCAACTTTTAATGCATAAATTGAAGTGTTATGGTTTTGGAGGAAAAGCACTAATAGCCTCTTATTTATTTCTTCGAAAACAGTATGTGCGAATAAACAAAGCAAAGTCTAAGATATGTTACGCAACAGGTGGTGTCCCTCAAGGTTCTCTATTGGGACCATTACTTTTCATACTATATATAAACAACTTACCAGATAACTTGAATCTAGTTGACTCTTTTGGATATGCCGATGACTTTAAGGTTATAGCAACAACTCAAACAGAAATGAACTATGCCACTACGTCAATTGAAAATTGGTGTAGTAAAAACCAAATGCGTCTAAATACCGGAAAATGTACTCTCGTTAATTTCAAAAACTAGCTGGAAGGTCAAATTTATGGAAATATTCTAAATCGAAACTGAACAAAAGGATCTAGGAATTTTAGTAACACCCACTCTCTCATGGAATGTAAATGCGTCTAAGCGTTGTCAGAAGTCGCTATCGGCTTTTTACTCACTAAAGCGTAACCTCTCTAAAAACTGTCCTAAAACTTCTAAGCTAAATGCACTACTCGAAATCAAACCTCCGAGCAATTGAAAAGGATCAGCGAAAGGCGACCAAATGGATGCTTAACTCACATATCCCATATAAGTGTAGACTACAAAAATTAAGAATGCTACCGCTGTCTCTGTACATTGAAATGCACGACCTCCTTCTGTTCATTTCTATAGTTCGCAATAACTACGAAATTGACATTAACCAATATGCCAAAAACACCAAAAGCTCAACGAGACAAAATGAAAGAAACGAATATCAAATACCGAAAACTCGCCTAAAGAAAACCAACTCAGACTTCTTCATTAGATGCCCAGCACTTTTCAATGTCATAATTCGACATACCTCAAACTAGTTAACTGACATACAGAAATCTGACATAGCGGAAACTTATTGGAAATTCTTCGAAGGATACTCAGAAATGGACAGCTGCACATGGCGAATAATGTGTCCATGTGGAAACTGTAACCCAAATGGAAAACTCAGAACTCATTAACACTAAAACTACATTTTGGGTACAAAACCATGGGATAACAACCCTAAATCCTGTTCTACTACTACTACTACTACTACTACTACTACTACTACTACTACTACTACTACTACAACATAATTGAAAATTATCTCTGCTAACACTCCAGTTATAAGTGTTATTGAATGATGGGCTGTTTTTTTGAATGTCGACTTTTGATATGTTTTTAACTTCAAATTAATGTGCTGAATTATGCTTTCAAATTGCTGTTTGTTGGCTATGATGTTTGTTAACTTGTTGCAGAGTAGAGTGTTGAAGTGGCTGGAATGGAGTGACATGATGAAGAGAAGGAAGAGGCTAGACATCCCAGAATTCTACCCCGGATCGATTCTCAGAGTGGACTACGCAGACCCACACGCCACAAACGGCAAGTCAATGCAACCCTCTCCGCTCAACGAGTTGTCTGTTTTTATGATTATTTTGCATGCTTATATGGCGTTATGCGTGATTTTTTTGAGATAAAGCATGAAGATCAAATGTTTTCAAAATAGTAAATTAGTTGCATAGCTAAGTTACACGAAAAGTAACAGCGAATCTTTTTCTTCACTGTGCTTAGTAATTTAAGCTACGAGTCAAAGGCCCAGCATACGAGTAATTCTGCCCTTCGTGAAGAACCGTTGTTGTCTGCTTAAGAAGTACCTGCAATTTTTTTGGCTGTTTTTCTGGGCTGTGTTGTGTAGTGATGCCTCACCCCCAATCAACGAGCACGGATCATTGTGGGCCTCGGAAATCCGACCTTTTGGGCTCTCAACCTCATATGAGCATTTTCTTTATGGTATAGTGGGTTTTTTTACAGGGCGAAGTATGGTTATTACCCTTGCGATAAGCAAGGGTATTGCAATCGCGTACTAGGCTTTTTTCAGGACTCATTGGACTCCTGGTGTACCTTGCTTCATATTGAATTCAAATTTTGTAGTGTCTGTTGCACACTCCACTTGGTGGTAACGAATGCTCGTGGAACGGCAAAGGTTTTCTGTTCGAATCTGACCAGGGCCAGTTGTTTTTCAAACGGTAAATATTCCGGATCAAAAAAATTTTGACCTGTTATTTGTCTGCTTATGTTTTGTCGGCTTAGTTGCCATATCTAAGAATCGTTTATTTTTAGCTGTAAACAATTCTCTTTGCAGTTGATTTTAGCATTTTAAAAATCAGACCGAATCGAAGTTTGCTTTTCACATTGGTAGTAATTTTACCAGCTCGATTTTTTCATTTTGTTTTTATTGCTTAATATCTTTCGGCTTAATTAATATCGACTGAGTAGCTTCTTATTGTGTCGTTATGACCAAAAACAGTTTGTGTTTTTTGTGCGAGAGTGTGTGTGCTCTGAGGGGAAAGGGACTTGACATTTTTATAAGTTAAGAATTTTTTGTATTTTTTTGGCATGAAGGGTTTCTGCTCAAGTATTTTCGGCTTTCTTGTGCCTGCTTAAGAAGTACCTGCAATTATAATAACTTAAGTAATTATAAATTCAAATCCATTCAACCATCCTGCGCATCTGGCGTAGAGATAAAACAACAACTTTAGATGGCAAAGGATGGCTGCTCGAATCTGGCCGGGCCCTTTTTGTAAACTAGAGTTTTGTGCTTTTTCGGACTATTGTCAGTCTGTTTATTTTTGACGGCTTGGTTCCCGTAGCTCGATCGCTTAGCTTTCTTCCAAGTTGCTGTATCCCCATGCTTGAGACGACAAAGCCCGACGACAAAAATCATTGAGGTAAAAACAACAACTTAAGATGGCAAAGGCTTGATGTTCGAATCCGGCTGGGCCCATCCTCGGCGAAGGGGAGTTGGGTCGAAGTTGCCGGTGTTTCAGTGGGATGGCTGAATATCGCATAACTGTTGGTGACATCAATTCAGGTTACGACAGTATAAGTGGATTCTTTTTTGGATAAAACTTTTCTTCAAGTCTACAATACTGGCTATTCGGCATGTCTGTGGGTACCAAATATCACGCAAAAACTTGACTGCCAACAGTTGATGTTATCCTGGTTTCTAATTTACTGTCTTAATTACTCTTAAGTTTTAAGTCGAATTTCTTCGGAAGTTATTGCTGGAAATCGCCGAATTATTGGTGAATGCAATTCAGGAACCGGCGGGAGTATAGGTGCTTCTCTTCCCTGCTGTTGTATCCCAGCATAATTGATTGTTCTAAACAAGAATTGCCTTGAATTGCTGTCCCCAATTTCGAAGTCAGCTCTTTGTCGTTTAATTTTAGTGCTATTTAGAAGTCAGCATCTTCGTCGCCTCATGCTGAGATTGAAGGGAGTTCAGAGCTCCCGCTCCATCATGATATGAAATCTGAGGAACTCAGATTTCAAACGATTGAAGCCACAGTTCATACGTTTTAAGGACTGTCGGGTTTTGACAAAGTTAAAAATACGATGAGCGTTGTGTTGCGACTCATATTAGTCTGAGCAGGAATCTCCTTCATCACAATTATCACTTAAATAGCTGTTAGTTGAGCTAGTCATATGTGCGCTATCCTAGGTACTTCATATCCGCTGTCAGACATTTGAGGTGGCGCAAGTCCTAGAAGCTTGGAAGGGTTGAATTTGTTGTTAACCTCATTGTGGTGATTTCCTGAAAGCTTTCCTGATGTCCTGAAAGCTTTCCTGACGAATCGCCACGGGAAGTTTTAGTTGCATCGTGAAAGTCGTCAATATTTGACGTCATTACGCTATTAGTGATTCTCTTGAGGGCAATTTTAGCTGAATTTGGAGTTGTTCTAGTTTGTTTGTTGACTGATAGAGATCAGATGTGTGCTCCATAGTTCAGCTCACTGAGCCCGATGCCGTCATATATTACTGTCTTTATTTCCTTCGAACAAACCCTGCATTTTCCTGACAAATTTTCTAAGTATAGTTTCGTTTTTGCATCTGCCCACTGCTGGTTTTGGCGTTTTTTGTTTCGAGTAAACCATCAGAATTCGCGTCCATTAATTCGAATTTCGGTTCAAGTGGAGCAGGATTTTTCTTAAATTCGAGCTGGGGAGCAAGGAACAGTTCCTTTGTCCAAGTTATAAAATGGTTGATGATGACTTGCCACAAAGTTTCAAATTTCTATTGTCGAGCCAATTGTGCAGCTCTCCTAGGTATGGCCTAGTTTGACTAAGTTTTCTTGCCTGTGGTTTTGAAGTCATCAAAATTATATCGTCTGCGTATGTAACTGTTGAAACCCTATCTAGTGACGAAGAAAGCTTTTCCATACAAATTTTAAATAGCATTGATAATATTACTTCTCGCTGCGGTACCCTTTGTTTTACTTCTTTTGATTTCGATATTCAACTTAGGTGAACGGACCCTGTAGATGTATTTTTATTCAGTGTCTGGTGCTGTAAGGTAGCGGTCACGTGGTTTATTTTTGAATACCAGCTATACGGTGTTCTTTATGATATAGAAGGCCCTGGCAGCCTAAAGCTCATCTCAGAAGCTGTATTGGTTTTTAGACTTTTGAACGTTGTTGATAACTACAGATGTGCATTCATACATTTATGAATGCACTTAGGAGTAGATGCATAATTCGAGTTTAGTTGAAATTCATCTGATGAGAAATAAGTAATTAGTAATATCCAAATGCGAACGTGGAAGTGGCGCGAAAACGATTTAAGTTTCGAAAGTAGAATTTAATTTTTAGATTTTCCAGTTCTCTCAAATTGGGTTAGTGTTAATCAAAGCACCAATCATGAATTGTTCTCGAAACTCAAAGAGCTTTGAGGGCATATATTTCTTTAAAATTCGAAACCTGAAGTTTTTTCAAACCACAAGTGAGGGTTTTTTTTCGGTTTCCTTGCGTTCATTACCCTTTGTCCAACCGTTAGTTGGCTATGCTTTTACTTTTATCAACCCTCCCCCTCTATGGTACCCAGTTTAAAATATCCACCTTTATGAAAAATCCTTAAGCCTTTGATATATATCATACCCATTGCTCTTGTAGCTACGGTAAAATATTCGTTGCCTGATTTTTGTTGGGTTTCGATTTTTGTGGCGTTCGATTTAGATTCTTTGGCGTTCCCTGGAAAATTTTTTGTTTTAGTTTTGATGTTGCTTGTTTTATCTGAATTTGATCAAAGCAAAAAAGAGCACATGTTTTCACAAAATAAACGTTTCTAGGAAAAGGCAATTTAGGAGCCTCGAGCTTTAAAAGAAAACAGTTAACTTTCGATTCGATCAGTTTTCGTAAAATTTGCATTTTGTCTATTTATTAAGCTAAATTATACGCCGAACTGTTTTTATATGCCTATCTGTTTTTGCGTATTTATTATTAAGATTAATGAACTTAGTGGGTACTACTATATAGGTTTTTTTTGTGTTTTTAAGGAAAAAATCTTAAAGTTTGTTCACGCTCAATTTTGATTTTTCACGGTTTGACGTTTGATTCCTTTTCATGTTCAGTTTATTTCCATTGTTTTTGTCTATTTATTAAGCTAAATTATACGCCGAACTGTTTTTATATGCCTATCTGTTTTTGCGTATTTATTATTAAGATTAATGAACTTAGTGGGTACTACTATATAGGTTTTTTTTGTGTTTTTAAGGAAAAAATCTTAAAGTTTGTTCACGCTCAATTTTGATTTTTCACGGTTTGACGTTTGATTCCTTTTCATGTTCAGTTTATTTCCATTGTTGAAAGGAAGGCAAACTCCACTATCGAACAGCCTTATGGTAATGATCCCGAAAAACTAGAAGTGGAGCACGTTTTTCTAAACCTTTACAATAGTGCTGTTCGATAGAAATTACACCCACCTTTATAAAAAAAACCTAAAAGAAAAGATTTTATACCTAGCAAGGAGTCCCCCTTGAGAAAATACAAATAAGAAATAGATTCGAGGCATATATTTCTTTAAAATTCGAAACCTGAAGTTTTTTCAAACCACAAGTGAGGGTTTTTTTTTCGGTTTCCTTGCGTTCATTACCCTTTGTCCAACCGTTAGTTGGCTATGCTTTTACTTTTATCAACCCTCCCCCTCTATGGTACCCAGTTTAAAATATCCACCTTTATGAAAAACCCTTAAGCCTTTGATATATATCATACCCATTGCTCTTGTAGCTACGGTAAAATATTCGTTGCCTGATTTTTGTTGGGTTTCGATTTTTGTGGCGTTCGATTTAGATTCTTTGGCGTTCCCTGGAAAATTTTTTGTTTTAGTTTTGATGTTGCTTGTTTTATCTGAATTTGATCAAAGCAAAAAAGAGCACATGTTTTCACAAAATAAACGTTTCTAGGAAAAGGCAATTTAGGAGCCTCGAGCTTTAAAAGAAAACAGTTAACTTTCGATCAGTTTTCGTAAAATTTGCATTTTGTCTATTTATTAAGCTAAATTATACGCCGAACTGTTTTTATATGCCTATCTGTTTTTGCGTATTTATTATTAAGATTAATGAACGTAGTGGGTACTACTATATAGGTTTTTTTGTGTTTTTAAGGAAAAAGTCTTAAAGTTTGTTCACGCGCAATTTTGATTTTTCACGGTTTGACGTTTGATTCCTTTTCATGTTCAGTTTATTTCCATTGTTGAAAGGAAGGCAAACTCCACTATCGAACAGCCTTATGGTAATGATCCCGAAAAACTAGAAGTGGAGCACGTTTTTCTAAACCTTTACAATAGTGCTGTTCGATAGAAATTACACCCACCTTTATAAAAAAAAACCTAAAAGAAAAGATTTTATACCTAGCAAGGAGTCCCCCTTGAGAAAATACAAATAAGAAATAGATTCGAGAAATTCAAAGAGCTCAAAGGGCATCTATTGTTTTCTTTGAAATTGGAAAGTTGAGATTTTTTTTCAACAAAGTCAGTTTTTCGGTTTCCTTGCGTTCCTTGCTATTTTCCACCTGCCAGCTGGTTATGTTTGATTTTTTGTGATGTTAATTTTTGTTTAGGAATGAACTTTTTCGTGGGTCGTGTACTCTACCGCAGCCAGCTATCCGGAATACGACACTCTGTTTTCCTCAGGAATGTTCTAGAAACTGCAGGCTCTTCTGGTTCCCCGTCAACTACCGCAGGAGAGGGTGTAGAGATGGAGATTGAACTGTATAGTCCACGTGTGCATAAAGTCACTGTGTTGAGGTTGGAGAGGTGGCTGGATCAAGATTTGCTCTTCCTCAGGAATGCAGACCCCAGGATGTGCACTATTCCACTCAATATGCAGGTTGAAATTATTGCTGCATGCACGTTGCTGCATTTAAATACTGATTTAGACTGTTTGGTTTTGCAAAAATTTGGAATTAAGTTATTGAAGGTATTCTAGTTTAAAGGTGTTCACTTTGGCATGGCGACACTTATTCGCAAGTGATAACTCGTATCAAATATAAATAGCGAGAATTCATTGCAAAGCTTTTTAATCAGGATTTATCGCTTGAAAGTCTTGCAAAACATTCCATATCAAATCCCACACCAACTAAGGCATGGCTGTTTGGTTGCTGTGCATTGCTAAATCAACTTATTTCAAATAATATGTATTTTTTATGCTTAATTGCTGCGCAGCGTGTTGGCGCTTTTTGAAATGTTACCAATTATCGCCCCACGATTCACTATAGTATCCCGGGTGTTTTGTGAGTTTCAAAAGTTTTGTTTTGATTTCAGCCGGAACCTATTCCAGATAAGGTGCCAGTGTTCACTGGTAAAGTGAAGATGCAGCCGAAGCCATGGTCCTACAGATGGGAGAGATTCAACCTCAAAAACATGGACACTTCGTGAGTAGTTTCTTCCCTTGTAGACTTCGTTATCTTATTTAGAAACAATGGCGCGGGCAATTTTGCGGTGTTTCTAAGTGTCGATTAGCAAAGTCAAGACCCTGAATTAGATCTTTTTTTTTCAGATAAAGTCTGGAAGTTACTTTGTTTCTTTGGGGCTTGACTTGTGATTTTTATTCCAAGTACGCTTTCCAAAATTCTAAGTGCATATAGCGCCAAAAAAACGTTTATTCGTTTTAGTTTCGGAAGTGGATTTTAATTTCCCAGCTCAATAAAGAAATTAATTATTGAACCAATAATGCATTACCTTAAACTGAGAAAAACTATCCTCTTTGAAAGTATTCAATTTTCTACAAAAAGAGTATGCATTATGCAATTGACTGTCGCCACAAGTTTGCTTTGATCAATCAGGATTGGACTCAGTGTAGGGGAAAGCAGACAACATCACCCCAACCCCCCCCCCCCCCCCTAATGAATTGGACTCCATCAGCAGCCAAAGGCCACACATTTTTCAGCCAAAGGCCAAATTCAAAAGTTTTTCGAAAAAACAAGTCAGTTGGCTCTTTTTAAACTGTCTGTTGGCCATTTTTTTTTATAGAACTTGCGCCGGAATTTTGTTTTGAAAAATAGGGTTTTGACTGTTTTTGGAGAGCTCGAAAATCGATTCTGTGCATCAAAAAAAGTCGACATTTTGTTTGAAAATCTAACCCCTATCGAAATAATTCTCGATTCTTACTTGCTCAACATCCTAAATCGTAACTTCTATTTGTTTCAGCTACTTAACCCCTCTTGACCGTGAAAGAGCGCGCAGACATGTTTACTACGAGTACGACCACTCGAAAGACATCTACGACGACGCCACAGACCAAGTCAGTCAAGCCGAGCTGAGAGAATTAGCAAAAGTTCTCTCTCAAAAAGACAATACTCAAAAACTTACTGAAGATGAATGTGAATCTGAACTGAGCTTAGAAATTGATGAAGTTGAAACTGAAATTGAAGTTACTGCTTAATGTATTTTGAATTAAATTGAGTGCGATTTTTTTTTGGAATGTGAATTTTGGAGCGGGGTGTGTTTGCAGTTCAAAATCAGACTCCTCGACATTTCAACTCTGACCAAACAGCGCTGCGCTTTTACTTTTCCAGCCTAAAAGTGACGTAAAAGCAAATCATCTCAGTCAGCGCTAATTACCCTATAGCTTAAGGGTCATTAGCGCTGTTTTTTGGGGCTTGAAATTGAACTTATGCTCCCAATAGTCTTCTTGGAGGAACTTTAAATTAGTTGTTTTTGTAAAAATCAGCCAATTGAAACTTGTGTTTTCCTCGCTGATAGAGGTTTAATTATTAAAAAATAAAGTTTGGTACTTTATCCATACGTTATGAGGAGGCATTCAAAATAACAGGTAAAAAATAAGTGCTTTTGGGATAAGCGACAAAATGCGTGGCTGTTTTATCCAAAAAGGTATTTTAAACAATCAGAAAGTTAGGTTTGAGTTTACGAAACTTGTGTACACGAGCGGTAGCGTTGTGTGATAGTAGGATGCAACTTTTTTTTCAACCCAAGTCGCAAATAGTACTTTTGGTGGAGTTTTTGAATCTGTAGGTTGTTTTAGCCAAGTGCTTAGACATCTGATTAATAAAAGACTAACACAGTAAATGCTTTGTTAATTCATCATTTGAACTGAAAAAAGCTATTTCTTTCATACAACAGTTTAATAATTGAAAGCCTCTTTCATACAATCTCCAACCTGATAAAATTGACGAGATTTTTGAAATACATAATTTATTGCAATTTGATTTAAAACTCTAATTTATTACATGCAAAGTTAGTGTGGTTGCCTTAAGTTGATTACATTTGCGAATATGTTTAAGGACTTCAAAGCTCCTAACTGTTTGCTGCGTTCTCGTTCGTGTTTGCAAAGCTGCAGCATCGCCTCCAGGATTTTTTTTAAGAAGAGCAGACTTCCTCTGGAAAACAAACATAATTCTCCATGCTCTATTTGTCATACTGAAAATAAAAAATATAACCCATTTCCGATACTTGTAGAACACAGAGAGTAGAGTATTCTGATCTACTGACTTTCCATCCCTATCAATGAATAGTAATAACAGTTGGTCTTGTAATCGGAAAATAGAATTTTTCCGTAAAAAAACTTCTTAGTAATCTTTCTTCTTA
Source organism: Symsagittifera roscoffensis (assembly GCF_963678635.1). Classification (NCBI taxonomy): domain Eukaryota; kingdom Metazoa; phylum Xenacoelomorpha; order Acoela; family Convolutidae; genus Symsagittifera; species Symsagittifera roscoffensis. The sequence continues at coordinate 80,075,605 of NC_087063.1, forward strand.
ATAAACTTGCATCTTTATTGAACCCTAACTAACCCCAGTCATTTTCACATTTGGTTTTGAGGTAAATCGGTTGCCTTGTTTTTTATGGTTTGAATTTGGAACCCCGGCTGGACCTTAATTTTTCAGTATGATTGACAAGAGAATATTTTTCGCGAAAAGTTGCTGAGTGAGCCTCAAATTAGTCGCGGCTTAGTTTTGTGGACCCATTTGCCATTTCACAGATTTTTCTTGTGATGCCAGCAGTGTTTTGTGTTTTACAAATATTAGTTTAGCCCTGGAAGTTTTTTTACTATGACTTAGCATATTTTCATTTTGTTTTTTCTTTCGCTTCAAAATTTTATTTGACCCACAATGTTTTGGCTTATGTTTTATTGGCATAGTTAACTTATTTTGGGCCGTTCGGAGCAGTAATATTGTTTTAATTTTAAACAATTCAGGTTGATTGTGGTGTAAAAATTTAAAATTTCAAGACAGCTGGTCAAAAATTTTATATGCCAACTTCTCTAGCATTTGATTAATTTCATCTCAATGGCCAACCCATGTATTGTCTGCGTTTTCGCCTCTCGCTAGAAAAAGTTTATTGAATGCTGATTCTTTTCTTATTTTCGACAGTTAATTGAAATTGAAGTTTTCATTTATTCCAAAAAGTAAGTTCATTTTTGTCATTTTTTTTCGTTAGTTGTCTCCGTCTCATTTTCATCTCACTAGCTCACAATGCTACGCTTCGTTGCATTGCAAAAATTGCAACGCTCAGCATCCTGTAAGTTAATTTGTTTATTTTTTTCCGCAAACAAGATCCTAAAATTGTCCAAATTCAGAATAAGCCCTAAGAAGAAGAAATACCTATGAGGTCAAAAATTGAGGTAAACTGAAAATGGAAAAACGGTATATGAATTTTTGACAGCAATTCTACACCAAGTCTTTAGCATAAAATTTAACCGTCTGCATTATATTGTTTCATTTTTTCCCGTCAGAACTCGTGTGAGAAAGAAAAAAAACTTAACCGAAATTTTTTAAGACCAGGAGAGTTTTATTTTTTGTAGAAAAAAAAGACATCAATCAACAGTAAACAATTGGGGAAGCAAACTTATATTAAAAATCATTAAAATTTTCATTGAACTCAATAGTTTGAATACAAAAAGTTAGTCTGAATTATTCGTGAAAACTACTATTTCATGATTTTTTTCTATATCGACAGGCTATAATTTTAACATTGATTTTGTCAAAAGAATTATTCAAGATAAAAACGTCAGACTGTTCTTCAACTTTCACCCGGGTTGACCAAAACTTCTTATCATACAATTTCCATATATGAGAAACTTCTTGTCGTACAATTTCATACAATTCCATACGTACAGAAAATTGTATGAAAACTCTATGATAAGCATTTTTCCATATATGAAAATTGTATGATAGATGTTTTCCCATAAACAAAAAATTTTGAATTTTTCTTTCTAAATTTTCGGTTGTAGATGCAACCGAACACAAGTGACAAAGACCTTGGTTACTCAAGACACCAAAGGTTGGACGGTCTTGCATTTAAAATGCATAGAAAACGACCTGAATTTTGCTGTCTTTCACAATTGATATAACAAAAGTAACAAACTTTTATTTTTTGGCAAAATTCTTTAATGATGATTATATTAAGTTTTTGAATTTTCAAATTATCAGACATTGATTGAGGCTTACATTAACACCCCATACAAAAGAAAGAGGAATTTTCAGCGTTTTTGAAAAAAAAATTAAGTGAAAAGAAAAAATTAAGCCATTTTTATCGTATCCAGGACTACGTTATGCACACAAAATATTAAATTTTGCATGCAAAATTTTTTTTTTCGAAAAATGTTTGTTTGCGTAGTAAAATCGATTTGCGGTTGAAAAAAAAACAAAAAAAATTTTGGGCTAAATTTTCAAAACTACTTGAAAAATTTTTTGTGTCGCCACCAAAAAAATGCCAGTCATACAATTTCCATATATGGGAATTGTATGATAAGCATTTTTTTCAAAAAACAAAAACCTCAGTTTTTATCACCAGATTGTTTTATTAGAATCAAACAGCCACAGAAATGAGTTAATACCAGTTTTCAACCATTTTTAGAAATTGTATGAAAATTGTATGACAAGCATTTTCCCACACACTTGATGTATGGAATTGTATGATAAGCATTTTCGGTGTAAGGAGGTCAACCCGGGCAGTTTGCTGTCATTGAGGTTAAACTGTCACGTTACAATTTTGTGATTTTCCAACTGTTTTTAAACGAAACAATCGTTTCAGAAAGGTTCTGCTAGTAGTTTGTTGATAAATTCAATTAGCTTGTTTCCTTATTTGTTTTCAAAGGTTGAGCAGTTCTTTTGTATTTAAGCGAATACTACTAACAGCTAGAAACTAATACTGAATAGCAACACAGTAAATTTTCGCAATCTGTTGATTATATTTAAACAAAACGACCTAAGGCAAAAAAGATACTGTTACATAGAAAGATTAATTAAATATCAAAAAATACAAAATATTTCAGAAATAATTTTTGGAAACTGTGCTCTATGAGCCCCGACTGAATTGTGTCTTAGTTATTTCACCCTCGCAACCAAATTTTATTATTGCCAACAGCGCGAAAGAACGAAAGATAACCTCTACATACCTGGGGAAGATACCTGGAGAAGAAAAATCAAATTACTAGATCTAGTCAACTCGATAATTTGAATTAAAAAAATATTCTGATTTTATCGTAAAAATCGATATTTCATTAAGTGAATTGTTTTCAATCGACAAGCAAAAGTTTTCATCATTCATTTTGTCCAAAAAATAGCTTCGAGATCTACCTGTCATACCTTCTTTCAGTTTGCAGTTTGGTTTTCAAATAAAAACATCACTGGATAATTTTGCGGGTTTTCCAATCTTGATAAAATTAACCATTCTGTTTCAAAATGGTTCTGCTTGTAGTTGATTTAAAAAAAAATTAATGTGTTTTCTTATAAGGAAGCAAAGGCTGAGCAATTGTTTTAATATTTTAAACTAATTGAACTTGAGTGCATCGAAACAATACTGAATAGCAACATAGTGAGTTTTGGCAAGCTGCTGATCATATTTTAAAAAAATTGAGCAGAAGCAATAAAAACATCGCTGCGCAGGAAGAGAAGCAATGAATCTAAAAAAAACAAAAAATTGAATTAGTTTTTCTAAAATGAGCTCTAAGAGCCCAGACTGAGGTTGTGTCTTCACGACCCTACCCTCGCGACCGAACTTTGTTTTTTTAGAATATTGCGGTTAAAATTTTTTTTTTTTTCAAGAAAGTCGTAATTATGATTTGGTAGAATCTAATTTGACATATCAAGAGATAATGGAAAAGTCTCAGCCACCAGCGAGTCAAAGAGAGTTAACGTCAACTGAATATTATAATTGCCATCAGCGCGACAGAAGAAAAGATAATTTTAATGGGTGTACCTTTCGCGCCTTGCTTTTTAAAATACTGCACAAATTTTAATCAATGTTAAAATATTATACAATTCAAAGTATGCTAGCCATTTAATGAATTTTGATTTGAGGAAAAAAATAATTCTTCGTATATGTACAAAATTTATTCAAAGACCATCAGTTTTTAAGTAAAATGATTGTTGTTCGGTTTTTTTTTCAACAGATTTACCAAAATTCGATGGTAAATCATAATCAAAGTCAAAACCTATTAGTTTCGGGCAGTTACCTTGTAAGAATATTTGACTAAAGTTACAAACGACTCCATTACTTTTACTACCTAGGAAACCACCATTGGGCCTATTGATTTGTCCACAGATGTCTCAGAGCGGAAGTTTTTTTTAGTATTTTTTGATACTGTTACATAATTACGACTTTCTTGAAAAAAAAAGAAACAGAATTTGCTCGGTGTCAGATTAGAGGGGCGTCGAAGGGGTTTTCAGATAGTCTAGAAACTTTGGGTAACAACTGGTAAGCTTCACTGGGAGGGTTACCAAGTGGTCAGTGACAGGAGTTCCAGAGGGCTGAAAGCACGAAGACCCAGGAAGCAAGAAGCGGACCACCAGAGTGTGTTGGAAGAGTCATTCGGGCATCGTTTACAACGCACTAGGCAAAAATATAAAATGACTAGTATCGGCTCTATCCACATTTTTGACTTCAGCAATGGTTCTTACTTAAGCTGAGCTTGGAAATAGGTTTTTTGGGGTTTCTGTTGAGTGGTTTTGCACCCATCGCAGTTAAAGGATTTTTACTTAAGTGAAGGGGCGGCGGTTAAATTAAAGGAGGAGGTAAGATATATAGGAAATTTGATAGGAACGGGGTTTTATTGCTGTATGTCAGTAATCGAAATCTTATGTTAAATAACCGGAATCTATATCGATAACTATAGTAACCACACGAAAGACCTCTCAGAGATCAAAAACGTTCGAGTGAAAGGGGAAAGGCTTGTCAGATCAGGTTGAGGTATCGGAAGTTTTTTTGTGGTATTAACCACAAAGGTATCAATTCCAATCTCCCTAACACCAGTGGAACAAAATGCGTATCAACCAGGTGCAAGATAAATTTTCGGAAATAGCAATTTATATCTGAAATTGTTGGGACTTGAAGAAGAAGTTTTTTTCCACCTGGTCCTTCTTTGAAAAACCAAATCCTTCACAGGAATTATGCTTTTTTTCCTTCTTTAACAACCTGGAGTTAGTAAACTGACCAGATGTAAACGATTGCAAATCATAACGAAGAAATATATTCAAGGAAATATTTACATGTAATTTTTTTCAAATTCTTTTTATATACTTTTACTTTCATCAATTCTTTTCCTTTCAATTGGGATCAGTCTTGAGTCTGAAAACACACGATAACACCATTCTAGAGAGTTCTACTAGCCTCCTGGGAAGCGAAAACAACTGCCCAAGGGTTTCGACCTTGCATCTAGTGAAGCTCGTCAACAACTAACCAACGGTTTTGGTCTTGAGTCCTGGGAAGTTCAATCGATTGCCGAATATTTGTTGTCTTGGGAAGTTGAACTAACTGCCCAGCACTAGTTTCTCTTGAGTCTTGAGAAGTTCATATAACTGCCCAACACTAAATTTATAAAGTTACTGTTGAAACAAAAAAATACATTGCAATCGTGGTTGGGAGGGCCAAGCACCTGGCAAATCTTATAATAATTTTAAGTTCAATTTGTTTATGTTTATAAATGATGCAATAGCTAGAGCAAATTGACAAAAAACTCAAATCTGGCGAAGACTCAAATCGATAGGAACTGAAAAAAGATATCAGGCAAAACCAAAATGAAAGTCTCGAAAACTACTGCACAATGGCGAGATCAATTGAAGAGAAGAAACAACAGACAGCCGAGAAGGTTGAACAACAGACTGATAAGGAACAAGAAAAGCTTTGAAAAAGGACACGGAGGAAGTGAAGAAAAGTTATGAAAGCTTAAATAACAAGCTCTGTAACCTAGAGCCCAGAGTGGATACGATGAGAAGGGACCAAGCCGAGATATCGAAAAGAAGTAACCGCGAAGAAACTTTAGAAAAAAGCGTCCCAGCTGCGGTTGCAGAGATCAATCTAGAAACAAGTGATCAGAGTCTGAGCGAGTACGAAAAGAAAATAAAGGAGTAAAAGCCAATGCCTAACACAGCGGAGCAGGAGCCGAACACGATCGATCTCTCTCCAATCGGGGATGGTAACGAAACAACAATGCTCAAACCAAGAACCAAGAGAATATCCTTCACAAAAAACTCCTTCACAACGATCGGGACCGAGAAGGGCGAGGCCTTCGGAAGACTTTCTACGATAACAACAGAAACTGTAACGACTGCAGAAGAGACATAATCTGCAGAAACGACACACCGAGAAGAAAGCCAGGCATCAGGAAGATCATCGGAATCAAGGGGACCAGAAGACATGATGGAACTGATGCAAAATCTAGAGCAAATTGACAAAAAACTCAAATCTGGTGAAGACTCAAATCAATAGGAACTGAAAAGAGATATCAGGCAAAACCAAAATGAAAGTCTCGAAAACTACTGCACAATGGCGAGATCAATTGAAGAGAAGAAACAGCAGACAGCCGAGAAGGTTGAACAACAGACTGATAAGGAACGAGAAAAGCTAAATAAAAAACGACATGGAGGAAGTGAAGAAAAGTTATATAAGCTTAAATAACAAGCTCTGTAACCTAGAGCCCAGAGGGGATACGATGAGTAGGGACCAAGCTGAGATTTCGAAAAGAAGCAACCGCGAAGAAACTTGAGAAAAAAAGCGTCCCAGCTACGGTTGCAGAGATCAACCTAGATACAAGTGATCAAAGTCTGAGCGAGTACGAAAAGAAAAAAAAGAAGTAAAAGCCAATGCCTAACACAGCGGAGCAGGAGCCGAACACGATCGAATTCTCTCCAGTCGGGGATGGTAACGAAACAACAATGCTCAAACAAAGAACCAAGAGAACATCCTTCACAAAAGACTCATTCAGAACAATCGGGATCGAGAATGGCGAGACCTTCGGAAGATTTTCTACGATAACAATGGAAACTGTAACGATTGCAGAAGAGACATAATACGCAGAAACGACACACGGAGAAGAAAGCCAGGCATCAGGAAGATCATCGGAATCAAGGGGACCAGAAGACATGATGGACCTGATGCAAAAGCTAGAGCAAATTGACAAAAAACCCAAATCTGGTGAAGACTCAAATCGATAGGAACTGAAAAGAGATATCAGGCAAAACCAAAATGAAAGTCTCAAAACTACTGCACAATGGCCAGATCAACTGAAGAGAAGAAACAGCAGACAGCCGAGAAGGTTGAACAGACTGTTAAGGAGCGGGAAAAGCTGGAAAAAAATTAGGTTATGGAGGAAGTGAAGAAAAGCTATAAAAGCTTAATTAACAAGCTCTGGAACCTATAGCCCAGAATGAATACGATGAGTAGGGACCAATCAGAGAGTTCTTGCTCCATTCAGTCAAAACTGGATGCACTACTAGAGCCAAAACGGAAAAAGCCAGCGTCCATTCCTCTCTCTCCAATCTCGTAAAAAGAAGCCAATCTCCAAAGGAACCAATCTCGTAAAACCCGTAACCAGGGGAGAACCTTCTCAAGCGACAGCAATGCCTAAAAATACCACTGCTCACACAAGTATGACACCAAATACCACAACAAGGGCAAACATTTGGGAATTTTTGAATAGCGCACTGGAAGCATTCGTCGCAAGGACCAAACGAAAGAGGAGGGGGCAATAATTTGAGAAAAACATTTCAGAAGCCAAGAGAACTCAAAGATGACTCGGATGATTGCATCAATACATGGATTGAGTTGATGAAATTGCATCTAGAGCAAGACAACTAGAATGATGAATGACAGGCCTACACGGTTATCTTGAGCGATCTAGAGGGCACGCGGTTAAAGGTTGCGGTAGTCAAGAAAGAAGTGGAACACGATGCAGCAGACAAGATCTTTGAAATTCTGCTCAATTGTTTTGGCTCCGGAAAGGAAGGGACATCAGGTCATGAAGAGATTCGAAAAATAGAGGCAAAAAGATGATGAATTAATTGACTGAATCTTGGATGATATAGTGAGCTTGAGGAGGAGTGAACCTGGGGAATCCACCCACCAGTAGAAGAAACTTCAGCATTGCATTGAAGCTCATCGACGGATACAAAGCGACGACTTCAAGTTATTGTTGGCGGTTTTCTAAACGCTATCTAAAGTTAATGCACCCACTCCAGAAGAGCTGAGGTGCAAGTCTAGAGAAAACATCTATATGAAACCTAAGAGATACTCCTTTTCGGCTGATCGGAATCTTTAAAAGGCAAAACAACAAGAGAGATCAACCTGGCGCAACCCGAGAACTGATGTGGACAAACGTCGATCCTGTGCGAATTGTAGTTTAGCGGACCACCACGTCGCGGAATTTACCTCTTACAAACAAGGGTTGAAACGCCTAAGGTACACTCATGATGAAGACGACCTGAAGCAGATGGATGATTTTGAATTGTACAGTGACCTGATATCCAAAATAGGCTCTAAATGTTTCTCCTGTAGCCGAGAAGGTCATCCCCGGATGGATTGCCCTCTGTTCTTGTAGGTAGGAAAAATCAAAATCAAACAAAACACAAGTTAGCACTGGCTACGGTACAGAACACGAGATATTGGTAAGCTGAAGACTATTTGCAGAACACGGACATGATCAAAAACGAACTGGTGACCAAATCCGTGGAGGCGCTTTTTGAAGATACAGAGCACAAAGAGCCAAATCCACAGAATTGAGCGTTGGAAGTAAAGTATGAAAAAACTGCAGCTGATGCGATCAACAAAGTGAAGCAAGATTCAGCGGCCAAAGAGATAGAGCAAAGACTGCGACAGGATAAAGAAAAACAACGCAAAAATCAGATGTCAGTTTTGGGGAGAAAAAAAGTCTGAGTTGAATTACCTTATCAAAGCTAGGAACAGTTGCAGTTCGCTAAAGATGGCAAACCATTTGCGATCACGAAGATAGGGGCGCGGATAATGTCAAAAATTACCGTTGCTCGCCACGAAGTGATGAGAAGTCTGAGCAAATCGAGTGACCAATGACTGACACACATGGATTCATACGCTGACTATTTACGCTGACTCAGTCCCCACAACCCATGTAAGGCCATTAGAGCAATCTCGACAAAAAGGGGAGGGAAGTCGATAAGGGCCAACAGCAGGTACACCGAAGCTAACGGGCCAAATGAAGTAATGCTGAACATAGATAGCATCAATATCTATACCAAGACCATGGTCATTATGGGCTGGCCAGATTTTTGTGGGGCGAGAGGTATCAAAGGCACGTCCATTGGAAATTGTGCTCAGCTTGAGGAAGATGTCATGCACCAAAGCACGGAAGCGGACGTATCAGCTCACGTACTTGATACAAACGGGATGCAGAAACCCGTAAAGGGACTTCTACATGCGGGGGCGGGGTTGAATGTAATTTTTGCCACAAATGGGGTTCGGTAAGGACGCACTGTTAGACTCAAGAGCCGCTTGTCAGCAACGAGCAAGGGTGCACTAAAATTACTTGGTAGAACACCAATCCTACCGTTGAAAATCGGAGACAGAACTCTGTGGATCAGCTTGCTAGTGGTGGAAACCCTGTTCGAGTCATTGGAATTCATATTGGCCAGAGTTTTCATCAGAAACTTAGACGTGACAAAAGATCTTAACAAAGGATCTTAACAAAACCGGTGAATTTGATCTTTACACGGGAACTTAAGGTAAATGAAACCGCAATTGTCAGCTTGAGAAAGATCAGTTTCAATGAACTCAGCGATAATAAGCAGGTATATGTGGTGAATTCCCAGGTGTACAGCTAGAGTGCTGCTGTCTTGGGAAGATGGTGGCCTCTGCGTCAGCGTCTTGTTGAAAACTGTTGATATACCGATCACAATCCAGAAGGTAAGGAAACGGGGATATGCACTGCCGGTGGAAACTAGATCTGAAACAACTGAGAACATTAGATAGCATGAAATTCTTGATTGTTCGAACCACGCGGACAAAATTTTTCCGAATCACACAGGGAGTGGCAAGGAGCATAACTCCCCACAAATTGGATGGACACAAAAAAAGAAATAGAGAGATTACTAGAGAATGATATGATAGAACTTTCCAATTTACCGTAGGCGTGTGGAGTAATGATGGCTAAAAAGAAAAGGGGTCAATTTCGATTCTGTTGTGACTTTCGGTATCTGAACTCGGTATCTGAACGTCACGGTGAAGGATGCCTATACAATCCCTAGAATAGATGAGATTTTCTCAAACCAGGAGATGCCAACATTTTTTTACTGTTGATTTAGGGTCAGCAAACTGGCAGGTACCTCATACGAACCAGGATAATAAGAAAATGGGATTTGCCTGCGAGCTGGATTTAATTGAATGGGAACGAATGCCTTTTGGCCGGTGCAATGCGCTACCCATATTCCAGAGGCTTATGCCACAAGCAATCACAAGAGTAACCAAGATATATAGGAACTTGATTATGTGCTACGTGGATGATGTGGTGATTGCAACGCCAACGCTTGAAGATCACATCGAAAGCCTGGATAAATTTTGGCATGTCTGACAAGGGTGGGTCAAAATTGCAAGCCAATTTCGATAAAGTACCTTGGGACGATGGTGGACAAACATTGTAAAAGGCCAGATCTAGATGCAGTGGAGGCAGTCCTGACGTAGAAATCTCTCCAAAGATCGAGCACCAGTTGATGAGCTTTTCTGGTTTTGCGAACTTTTCAAGGGATTTCATCAACGATTTTACTGACAAAGTGTACCCAATGGAACCACTCATGAGACACAAGTACAAGAAGTTCATTTGGATTGATGCTACAGAAGAAGATTTTCAAAAAATAAAGAGGGAGAGTTCTGTGAAGCTCCGGTGTTGGTCATGCCCACAAAAAAAATCACATGTATTTTCTGGACACGGATGCATCGGTAGTCACAATTTCAGGGATACTACATCAACAACAAACATAGAATGGCAAAAAACCGTCTTGAGGTTCATAGCATATGGATGTAAGATCTTGGGGGACAGGGAAATAAAGAACAGAGCCCCTAACGAGGAAATGATCGCTGTGGTGACCTTCGTAGAAAAACACAGATCACAATTGGGCAGTGAAGCGTTTTTTTAACGAATCGAAAACTAAGCCTTGTCCTGGTTGATCGCGTACTCCACGGATGAAAGCTACTTAGAGAAATGAATTAAGGTGACATTTGGTCTTAGTCAAACATAATATTGGGGACAGCTTGAGCGAAAAGACTGAGTTTTAAGAGAGACAAGAACAGAAGGAGGTTGACCGGCTAGTAATAAAATACAGGTTTTCTTTCGTGAATAGGGAGACATACGACTATAGAGCTAAATAAATCAGGGCGACTCATACAAAGCTACCCGCGAGTGAACAAAAGGTGAAACTTCTTGTCAGGAAGACAGCGACACTCATAGATATCCTGCTCGACTCGAGACTAGGGAAACGTTAAAGACAAAATGACATGACGTAGAAAAGGTCGAAAAAGGTACGCCAATAGTGGAGCCAGCCTTGATCAGAATGTTATTGAATTTAGCGAATATCAAATATAACGACTCCAAGTGGAAAAAAACGAGCCCGAAGTCAAAATTGAAGAACCCGAAGAAAGAACCCGAAAAAAAATGACAGCCAGCAGACCTGGAACTTGAAAGCCGAAAAGTAGTGCGTTCATTGATCGAGAGCATTTCGGAAGAAACACTAAAGCAAACCATGTTGATGAAGAAAAGAGCCTCGTTCAATGAGCTGACTGGAGTGCTTGGCCCAAATCAAGAATCCGATGAATAGGAGGCGCAGTTGAAAAACTGTGACCTAAAAATTTTGTCAGAGGAATCAGGAAACACTGACTCCAATAGAGAATCCACGGAGAGCGACGATTGTTCAGACAGCCTGTGCATGATACTGGCAGGAACCACGTTGAGAAACCAGGATAGATAGATGCAGATAAATCACTCGTCAGGAACTAACAAGATAGACATAGGCGAGGAAAGTGGAGGGAAGGAGCTGGAGATGATTGCGGTTTCAAGAAAGCCTTCAGGCAATTGTCATGCAATCCAAGTCTAGAGCCCAAAGACAACAGTAGAATCTTGAGCAAAATAGTATGTGTGAGGTTTGAGGATCACGCATGTTGACCAGGAATTGTGGCAGGGCAGATGATGGCCGGCAAAGAACACGTGAAGGCAAGATATAGACGGTCAGACAACATGAGGTCACAGAAGAACAACAAATTGACCTGCAATCTTTTCAAGTGGATAAAGTTAGGGGGGAAAGAAAAAAGGTACCTGGAGTAGGACAGCTACGAGATATTGAGCCAGTTTTTTAAAGAACGGAGAGGGTTTCTCCATCACCCGGCAGATGGTGCAGTAGTCTGCAAAAGGAAAGATGAAGAGAAGCTTTTGCACTGCCTGAATTGTATCAGACGGAGTTACTGGTTAAATACCATCATCAAATGGGGTATCAGGGTGTCGACAAAATGTACTAAAAATTCTTTATCGGTTTGCCAGGCCAGGGATGAGAAAGGTTTGCGAGCGTGCTTATCATTTCTGCTAGTGAAAGATCCAAAGAAGATGATGGTGCAACTGAAGTCGGTGCAGAGGTTTGAATAGCGCACTGGAAGCATTCGTCGCAAGGACCAAACGAAAGAGGAGGGGGCAATAATTTGAGAAAAACATTTCAGAAGCCAAGAGAACTCAAAGATGACTCGGATGATTGCATCAATACATGGATTGAGTTGATGAAATTGCATCTAGAGCAAGACAACTAGAATGATGAATGACAGGCCTACACGGTTATCTTGAGCGATCTAGAGGGCACGCGGTTAAAGGATGCGGTAGTCAAGAAAGAAGTGGAACACGATGCAGCAGACAAGATCTTTGAAATTCTGCTCAATTGTTTTGGCTCCGGAAAGGAAGGGACATCAGGTCATGAAGAGATTCGAAAAATAGAGGCAAAAAGATGATGAATTAATTGACTGAATCTTGGATGATATAGTGAGCTTGAGGAGGAGTGAACCTGGGGAATCCACCCACCAGTAGAAGAAACTTCAGCATTGCATTGAAGCTCATCGACGGATACAAAGCGACGACTTCAAGTTATTGTTGGCGGTTTTCTAAACGCTATCTAAAGTTAATGCACCCACTCCAGAAGAGCTGAGGTGCAAGTCTAGAGAAAACATCTATATGAAACCTAAGAGATACTCCTTTTCGGCTGATCGGAATCTTTAAAAGGCAAAACAACAAGAGAGATCAACCTGGCGCAACCCGAGAACTGATGTGGACAAACGTCGATCCTGTGCGAATTGTAGTTTAGCGGACCACCACGTCGCGGAATTTACCTCTTACAAACAAGGGTTGAAACGCCTAAGGTACACTCATGATGAAGACGACCTGAAGCAGATGGATGATTTTGAATTGTACAGTGACCTGATATCCAAAATAGGCTCTAAATGTTTCTCCTGTAGCCGAGAAGGTCATCCCCGGATGGATTGCCCTCTGTTCTTGTAGGTAGGAAAAATCAAAATCAAACAAAACACAAGTTAGCACTGGCTACGGTACAGAACACGAGATATTGGTAAGCTGAAGACTATTTGCAGAACACGGACATGATCAAAAACGAACTGGTGACCAAATCCGTGGAGGCGCTTTTTGAAGATACAGAGCACAAAGAGCCAAATCCACAGAATTGAGCGTTAGAAGTAAAGTATGAAAAAACTGCAGCTGATGCGATCAACAAAGTGAAGCAAGATTCAGCGGCCAAAGAGATAGAGCAAAGACTGCGACAGGATAAAGAAAAACAACGCAAAAATCAGATGTCAGTTTTGGGGAGAAAAAAAGTCTGAGTTGAATTACCTTATCAAAGCTAGGAACAGTTGCAGTTCGCTAAAGATGGCAAACCATTTGCGATCACGAAGATAGGGGCGCGGATAATGTCAAAAATTACCGTTGCTCGCCACGAATTGATGAGAAGTCTGAGCAAATCGAGTGACCAATGACTGACACACATGGATTCATACGCTGACTATTTACGCTGACTCAGTCCCCACAACCCATGTAAGGCCATTAGAGCAATCTCGACAAAAAGGGGAGGGAAGTCGATAAGGGCCAACAGCAGGTACACCGAAGCTAACGGGCCAAATGAAGTAATGCTGAACATAGATAGCATCAATATCTATACCAAGACCATGGTCATTATGGGCTGGCCAGATTTTTGTGGGGCGAGAGGTATCAAAGGCACGTCCATTGGAAATTGTGCTCAGCTTGAGGAAGATGTCATGCACCAAAGCACGGAAGCGGACGTATCAGCTCACGTACTTGATACAAACGGGATGCAGAAATCCGTAAAGGGACTTCTACATGCGGGGGCGGGGTTGAATGTAATTTTTGCCACAAATGGGGTTCGGTAAGGACGCGCTGTTAGACTCAAGAGCCGCTTGTCAGCAACGAGCAAGGGTGCACTAAAATTACTTGGTAGAACACCAATCCTACCGTTGAAAATCGGAGACAGAACTCTGTGGATCAGCTTGCTAGTGGTGGAAACCCTGTTCGAGTCATTGGAATTCATATTGGCCAGAGTTTTCATCAGAAACTTAGACGTGACAAAAGATCTTAACAAAGGATCTTAACAAAACCGGTGAATTTGATCTTTACACGGGAACTTAAGGTAAATGAAACCGCAATTGTCAGCTTGAGAAAGATCAGTTTCAATGAACTCAGCGATAATAAGCAGGTATATGTGGTGAATTCCCAGGTGTACAGCTAGAGTGCTGCTGTCTTGGGAAGATGGTGGCCTCTGCGTCAGCGTCTTGTTGAAAACTGTTGATATACCGATCACAATCCAGAAGGTAAGGAAACGGGGATATGCACTGCCGGTGGAAACTAGATCTGAAACAACTGAGAACATTAGATAGCATGAAATTCTTGATTGTTCGAACCACGCGGACAAAATTTTTCCGAATCACACAGGGAGTGGCAAGGAGCATAACTCCCCACAAATTGGATGGACACAAAAAAAGAAATAGAGAGATTACTAGAGAATGATATGATAGAACTTTCCAATTTACCGTAGGCGTGTGGAGTAATGATGGCTAAAAAGAAAAGGGGTCAATTTCGATTCTGTTGTGACTTTCGGTATCTGAACTCGGTATCTGAACGTCACGGTGAAGGATGCCTATACAATCCCTAGAATAGATGAGATTTTCTCAAACAAGGAGATGCCAACATTTTTTTACTGTTGATTTAGGGTCAGCAAACTGGCAGGTACCTCATACGAACCAGGATAATAAGAAAATGGGATTTGCCTGCGAGCTGGATTTAATTGAATGGGAACGAATGCCTTTTGGCCGGTGCAATGCGCTACCCATATTCCAGAGGCTTATGCCACAAGCAATCACAAGAGTAACCAAGATATATAGGAACTTGATTATGTGCTACGTGGATGATGTGGTGATTGCAACGCCAACGCTTGAAGATCACATCGAAAGCCTGGATAAATTTTGGCATGTCTGACAAGGGTGGGTCAAAATTGCAAGCCAATTTCGATAAAGTACCTTGGGACGATGGTGGACAAACATTGTAAAAGGCCAGATCTAGATGCAGTGGAGGCAGTCCTGACGTAGAAATCTCTCCAAAGATCGAGCACCAGTTGATGAGCTTTTCTGGTTTTGCGAACTTTTCAAGGGATTTCATCAACGATTTTACTGACAAAGTGTACCCAATGGAACCACTCATGAGACACAAGTACAAGAAGTTCATTTGGATTGATGCTACAGAAGAAGATTTTCAAAAAATAAAGAGGGAGAGTTCTGTGAAGCTCCGGTGTTGGTCATGCCCACAAAAAAAATCACATGTATTTTCTGGACACGGATGCATCGGTAGTCACAATTTCAGGGATACTACATCAACAACAAACATAGAATGGCAAAAAACCGTCTTGAGGTTCATAGCATATGGATGTAAGATCTTGGGGGACAGGGAAATAAAAAACAGAGCCCCTAACAAGGAAATGATCGCTGTGGTGACCTTCGTAGAAAAACACAGATCACAATTGGGCAGTGAAGCGTTTTTTTAACGAATCGAAAACTAAGCCTTGTCCTGGTTGATCGCGTACTCCACGGATGAAAGCTACTTAGAGAAATGAATTAAGGTGACATTTGGTCTTAGTCAAACATAATATTGGGGACAGCTTGAGCGAAAAGACTGAGTTTTAAGAGAGACAAGAACAGAGGGAGGTTGACCGGCTAGTAATAAAATACAGGTTTTCTTTCGTGAATAGGGAGACATACGACTATATAGCTAAATAAATCAGGGCGACTCATACAAAGCTACCCGCGAGTGAACAAAAGGTGAAACTTCTTGTCAGGAAGACAGCGACACTCATAGATATCCTGCTCAGCTCGAGACTAGGGAAACGTTAAAGACAAAATGACATGACGTAGAAAAGGTCGAAAAAGGTACGACAATAGTGGAGCCAGCCTTGATCAGATTGTTATTGAATTTACGAATATCAAATATACCGACTCCAAGTGGAAAAAAAAACGAGCCTGAAGTCAAAATTGAAGAACCCGAAGAAAGAACCCGAAAAAAAATGACAGCCAGCAGACCTGGAACTTGAAAGCCGAAAAGTAGTGCGTTCATTGATCGAGAGCATTTCGGAAGAAACACTAAAGCAAACCATGTTGATGAAGAAAAGAGCCTCGTTCAATGAGCTGACTGGAGTGCTTGGCCCAAATCAAGAGTCCGATGAATAGGAGGCGCAGTTGAAAAACTGTGACCTAAAAATTTTGTCAGAGGAATCAGGAAACACTGCCTCCGATAGAGAATCCACGGAGAGCGATGATTGTTCAGACAGCCTGTGCATGATACTGGCAGGAACCACGTTGAGAAACCAGGATAGATAGATGCAGATAAATCACTCGTCAGGAACTAACAAGATAGACATAGGCGAGGAAAGTGGAGGGAAGGAGCTGGAGATGATTGCGGTTTCAAGAAAGCCTTCAGGCAATTGTCATGCAATCCAAGTCTAGAGCCCGAAGACAACAGTAGAATCTTGAGCAAGATAGTATGTGTGAGGTTTGAGGATCACGCATGTTGACCAGGAATTGTGGCAGGGCAGATGATGGCCGGCAAAGAACACGTGAAGGCAAGATATAGACGGTCAGACAACATGAGGTCACAGAAGAACAACAAAATGACCTGCAATCTTTTCAAGTGGATAAATTTAGGGGGGAAAGAAAAAAGGTACCTGGAGTAGGACAGCTACGAGATATTGAGCCAGTTTTTTAAAGAACGGAGAGGGTTTCTCTATCACCCGGCAGATGGTGCAGTAGTCTGCAAAAGGAAAGATGAAGAGAAGCTTTTGCACTGCCTGAATTGTATCAGACGGAGTTACTGGTTAAATACTATCATCAAATGGGGTATCAGGGTGTCGACAAAATGTACTAAAAATTCTTTATCGGTTTGCCAGGCCAGGGATGAGAAAGGTTTGCGAGCGTGCTTATCATTTCTGCTAGTGAAAGATCCAAAGAAGATGATGGTGCAACTGAAGTCGGTGCAGAGGTCAGCTTTTAACGAGATTGTGGAGATAGATCATCAACTGATCTGCATGATTGAGACGGGATACATTCAGATCCTACTGTTCATGGAACATTTCATAAAAATTGGTAGAGGCGGTACCTTGTCAGACAGTATCAGGAAAAGAAACTTGCAAATCTTTGATCACACAATGGATCTCGAGATATGGTTGTCCCATGATTTTTTGGCAGACAATACCAGAGCCTCTGTGGGAGACCTGGACAAATATCTGATAAAGAAGTCGCACCTTGTTGAAGCTCACTCGATGGTTTCACATCCGCAAATAAATGGATTGGTAGAGATGGAGCCGCACGCTTGTGAACATGTCTTCTATTATACTTTTCAACACATATGACTGATTGGAAGAAAAAGTTGCCACAAGTGGTGGGCGCATACAATACACGCAAAACTCAACTTATGTGATCAGTCCTTTCAAGATGCTGACAGGCAGGAAACGAGCGATGCCATTGACTTTCTTTTAACCAGAGTATGAAGATCAAAGGACTTCACCCCAGCTTACATGAGAAAAGCCATTCATGAACAACAGGAGGTGAACTTTTCTTGCAGATGAAACATAAATGCGACACTGCAAAAAGTACGAAGAGAAAGTACTTAGAGCGGAACCATACACAGTGGGACAGTTTGTCTGATAGTTTCAGAACGTCATCCCACAAAAGGGAACCAAGAAACTACTGAAGGAATGGAGGGACCCTTTGTTGGAATGAAGTGACGTTCCATCACCGGAAGATTGGTGCATTCCACAATACATGGAAGGCCTGGAGTATCTCATAATTGAACCGGCCTTTGATTTGAATGAAAAACAGTCCAGGGAAAAAATGATGGTAATGAAACCTCGAGCATGAGCGACAATTAAAAAATAGAGTTGACCTCGAATGAAAGCTCTTTTGTTGAAAATGCTTAGAATAAACCCGAATAGAATGATTTTCATAATTCAGTACAACAGGTATGGAGATCACTTCTTGATTGACAAGACAAAGCAGGCAGATGAAATCGAGGCAGAACTGGTAGGCATTAGTGAGGTAACGCCAGATCGAGAGTGGCAAATCATCAAAAATGATGATTATTTCAGGCAAAAAGATCAAAGCAATCCGGAGCTGGAAATGGATCTGGAACAGTGCGAGACAGAGAAAAAGGAGCAGAAGAACCTGAGAACATTCAAATGAATGCACAATTTACCAGCAAGTAAAAAACTTGTCCAATCAGATAACAAAATGATTGGTTGCGAAAAAAAACACATTCAGCAAAGGATCCTTAGTTTGGTTGAATAGTAACAGAGCGACCACAGGAGATACCCACGAGTAATCTTGATTCAGCACCAACGACGTGGACGTCGATGAAAATTTTTGTCCGGGGATCGGGGTTAGGATTTTCACACACCGGAAAAATTAATGATAGAAACTTATAGAAACAAGGGAACCACTGGAGTGGAAGGAGAACAAGAAAAATTTGACTCTACCATTGGCGGAAATTTCCAAACTAAACTCGATTTGATCTTTTTTGACAGGACCAGTGCAATCTGCATAACCGCGGACATGAGCTTTAAGACCCGGTTAGAAGCGGACATGAAAAAGGAATATCATACCGTGAGTTCATGTGCTTTTTTGTAACAAATATCAGCGAAAAGAATGTGGTGAACCCAGAACACGTAGTACTGGCCTTGACACGACTGAGAGATTTTCTAAATGAGAGAGAAATAAAACAGGTTTCAGTACCAGTTCACGATCCAAACAGAAGCAGAAGAAATCCAAGGGAATGAAATGCTGTTTTACATGTGATCTTTGCTGAAACATAAATCAAAATACCGTCCGTAAGCAATTTTACTCGAGCATTGCCGGAGAATAATGGAAGTAAACTTGCGCTTGGTAAGAAACGGGGGCCCTCGAGTTCACATCTAGGGAACCCAAGCATTGAGCTGAAATCTAAGTCTTCACTTACATGCTATCACAGTAGAGTAAAAGGGGCGTAACCACCTAAAACAAAAATCAAGACAAGTTAGGTGCTTGATATAAAATTGACCCAATTAATGCGGTGCTAAAAGATACCGCTGGCATTTGAATTAAAAAGAAGCTAAAAAGGGGAAAACTTAAAGAAAACGCTTGCGCTAACCAGAGCGAGAATCCCACTGACAAACCAGAGCGAACATTTTGATCAAAACTTGAATCTTTTCATTGAAGTGAGACTCTTTTCTCGAGGGAGAGGAGCTACTCCACCAGAAAGGATTTGATGCCTCGAGCGGAAACTCTTGATTGGTAGTTTTCTGTTGTTCATTCTTCAGTCGCATGCATTTTCGGTTGGTATTCTTGAGTGGCATTTTCGGTTGGTACTCTTGAGTCGCATTCTCTTGAGTGGCTGAACGTTTTTGGAAGTCAGGTTCAGCAACATTAAAGAAGCCAGCGTTGGATGGGCTGTAAAAGCGTTTGAGAGACCACGATTACACTCAGATGGACGAACCAGTGGTAGTAATGTTGAATGACGTCTTGCAACCAAAATTTCAAGTAAAAGGCAGGGAGTCAGCGACGAAAACTCTGTTGATGATAGGCTACATGTCCGAATGGATCTGGAATCAAGGGAAGACCAGAGAGATGTCTTGCAGTATGGACAGAGACATCCTCCTCCTGTGGGTAAATCAAGTTAAGTGCCAGCTTATGTTTTCTGTAGCTCGTAATCAAACTCTTCCGGCTTTCCTTGGAATCTTCATGATAAAATAGAAGCATCACGTTCAGATCCCCCATGGTCTTCATGCTTATGCATCACGTTCAGATCCCCCAGGTCTTCATTTTTTCAAGGCAACAGCGTGAACTCTTCATTCATTTCCTCAACGTGGTTTTCTCCGTGATTTCCTCATTCAAATTCGCTTCTGGATGTGGGCACCAAGATGATCTCAATAGTTTCCAGACTACTCCTGGTGATCAAGCAATTTTCTTCACCTCCTAGTATCAACTCCACTCTCTTCTCGGAACGAGGAAGGAAGACATTTTCGCATAATTCTCAAGAGATTGTCTAAAATTGTCATATTGCTCAATCCCCGGGTTTTGGATCACATGTAAAATAATACTCGAGACACGATTTTCCTATCCCTGATTCTTGCTCGCCTTGACCAACATGATCCATCTCAAGGAGCACGACGCATCTTTACTGCTTGCCGGAATCAATCCGGACTAGTCTCGAACCACATATTGTGTCATCATTCTGTGAACATTGAGACCTTTATCACCCAAATTTAACTTATCACAAGAGCTCAGGTGCTGCTGCTGTTTATCTCAACTCAAGAATCACGCAAATAACAGTTGACCCTCGGTCCTTATGTATGGGTTTGTCATCAAAGATTCGCTGGTGAAGGTGCTCTCATTTCATTTTCGAAGTCTCGGTCATATTCCAGTCGGTCATCTTTGGAAGTTTGACCTTGAGAAAACGTTTAGTCTCGATTTTGAGGGTGAAATGCAATTTTTCAAAAATTCGAATTGAGCAAGTAATGCTCAAGTTTCTTGCGACAATTGAAAATGTCAGAAAAATAAGATCAAAAGATTTGAGCTACAATCGCCACGTTCAGGGAGGTAAGATTGTCACGTTCAGGGAGGAAAATTGTCACGTTCAGGGAGGTAAGATTAGTTTGTGCTCTCCGGACTCAAGATTGATGTCCTCGTCGCGTGTTGTCGTCTGTCAGTGAGCCCCCAGAAAGTTGAGTGCTTCTCATGATACAGTGCCAAAGGTCATTTACAGAAGTTTGCAGCAGATTTAACTTTATCTACACCCCAAAACTCACAACCATGCAAAATTGTCACATTATCGCTAAACAGCAATCGAAATCTGCATACACCTGCACCGTAAATTCCGCTTTGTAAGCTAATGATTAAACAAAATTTTTTTACCCATTCAGAAAATTGTCATGCAGAGTTTTGATTTATTCAGTAGATTAAATATACTAGTAACAAACTTTTTTTTAAATTTCTTTTCAGTGCTCTCAAGCCCCTTTTTCTTTCCCCGCTCACGACTCAAGAACCAATCCCTGAAAACCATCCTCAGTTCGTGCCCTTTGTCTTCGAGGTACTGGGTCCTGACACATTCGACATCGTGATCTGCCTTGCCAGTTCTTCTTCGTCATCGGAACTGATTACGATCTCTTCCCATACCTTTAGCTGTTCGTAGGCCCGCAACCACTCCCTTTGGTATTGTAGTCTTTTCGCCTGATTCAGCAGACCCTTCACTTTAGGTTCCCTATTCATGCAAAAAGAACTGTGCAAACTCAGGCTCACATTCTTCGCTAAGTTCTCGTCTAATATCAATTCCCTCGCTTTGGTGTTTTCTCGAGACACTCTGCCAACTCTTTTCCAAACCGTGGTTATCGCGTTGCGATGGATAAGCAAGCGTCTCTTGAAAGCTTCCGGCCCTATCTCGGCCAGGAACTGTCGATACCCTTTCTGATGTTTCTTCATGTGATCCTTCGTCACCGTGTACAACCAAGACGTCAACGTCGCTCGAAACCATGGGAAGAATCTTATGCGACTCCACAAGTGCCTCACCTCCATAGGTATAGGGAATACTTTGCACGCAGCTTCAAATCACTCAAGCCTCCGGTTGTAATCAATATCATGTATTGAATCCGCTGTTGGTGCCCTCGATAATTCATCACGTTTTCCTCGATCGATCGCAACGCCAGCATCGAGCTGTTGGTGACTCTCGATAATTCATCACGTTTTCCTGGATCAATCGCAACGCCAGCATCGAGCTCGCCACGAAAAGGGTGACGTTCTGCTGATGATCGGGTGACCCGACTGACCGAATTTCTTCCACGTCCCATATCAAGCAGAGGTTCGAATGCTCCGGATACCACACTGTCTGTGCCAGGCAGTGAAATGGGCATTCCCCATGTGTCAGGTTGATACTCCGGAGATTGCGTTCTCCCGAAGCTTCCAACAGAGGTTCAAACTCCATCATCTTCTCATGTGTCACGTCATTTTCCTCCATGGCTGGGGCACTATTCATCGCTTCCCGATCGTGTTTTGTCTCTCGAAATCACTCGTGTTTTCACTTTCTAAGCTCAAGAGTTCTTCCCACCAGTCTTCACTCAAGTTCTCTCTTTGATCCCCTGGCACAGCTCCCGAGATCTGCCTCAAAAGTCTATTTGAGTGATGCGACATTCGAGCCAGGCGTACGATACCCATCTGACTGGATGCCTTCACCATCGCCATGTGTAATGGGTAGTGACTTCCACACAGATTGGCCATTGCCGATCCCACCAGAGATTTCGCATTCATTGGCAAACTGTAGGCTTCACTCACGGGAAACCCCATCTCCGCCTCAAGACCACTCTTCCATCCTCTGATGTGTTTCTGGACAATCTGTAACTCTCCAGGCCATGATTCCATGCTCAAAGTCGTCACCAATTGGTGATCGGATTCTAGCATCTCCAGTGATTGCAAGCTGCATAACCTCGAGAAGAATCCCAATGCCGTCGCTATGTTCACAGTGGTGCTCGCATAGCATTCAGCCATTATCTGAATCTCACTTTTGTCTTTCTCCGTGATGTCACCAAACCACGTGGCTAGTTCCTCCTTCTGAAAAGATTGTGTTCTGACGCAGGATCGTCCGTCACAGGAATGCTCTCCACCTCCACACAACAAGGGTCCAGACAACTACCCGGTTCCATCTTCTTCACTAACTTATCCAGCTTGCTCGTTGTTTCCTCCGATTCTTTTCGATGAGGTAAGATTAGTCTAGGCACAACGTTCAGATTCTTCAAATCCTCGTCCTTCGCTGGTGACAGTCTCACTCGCTCCGTGATTCCTTCAGTCAAACTCGCGTGGGGATGAGGGCACCAAGAGGGTCTCAACAACTTCCAAACAGTCCCCAAATTAGTGACCAACATGTCGTACCATTCCCCATCTTTAGTTCCACCCTCATGTTCGAGCGCGGCACGCTGATAACCTCTGGCAACTTCTCAAGTAACAGTCCTAGGCTTGGCCTTCTCCTTTCCGTCGGGTCAATCTCAATGATTTTCTCCGTCCAGAATTATAATAATTCCGCCACCTCAAATTTCATGTAGGCGTTTCCGGCCTCCGAATCCAAGAAAGGGTTATAAGCTATTCCCATCACTCCAGACACATATTCATATTCTCCCCGTTTTGTGGGTTTCGCATATTCTTCTACTCGGGCCAAGTTACGATGTACGTCATGCCCCTCCTCGAATTTCTTGTTGTAGAACCATCGTATTTCATCAAGCTTACCAGGGCTCTCTAGAGACTGCCTTGGGCTCTCTTCTTTGTTGATTCCAGTACTCTAGTATACATTCAAGATAACAGTGGAGACTCTCCTTTCCATCTTCTTACTTCCCATTGCTTTTTGATGGCACAGTAGCGTCGGTTATCACTGAAATAATCCACCTCAAGAGACGAGTGGCATCTTGTCTTCTCGCTAGGCTCAATCCCGAGTTGTCTCGAGCAAAATGTTGCACCAGCATTTGGTACACCTGCAGACCCTTGTCGCCCAGTTTAAGTTTGGCGTGCGAGGTCAACACCTCTAACGCCACTCCCGCAAAACTCCATAAGAACATCAACTGTCCTGCCGTTCTGACAAAAGGCTTCGCCATCAATGGCAATACCGACGAGGGTGCCCTCATTGCATCTTCAAAGTAATCAAGCAGCAGGTTCTCCAAAGACCGCTCCAGCTGGTTTTCCAACTCTAGCTTGTTAACTTCGGACTTCTGCTGTGTAGCCCAATGCCGCCGCTTGCGTGACACCCCGCGATCAAACTTCTTCAGGCAACTCTCCAGTTCTTTCGTGGTCTCCAGAGCTTTCCAGCAAGGCCGAGGGAGTTTCTCCTCGCATTTCTCTCGAGAGGATCGCACGTCACTTGCTTTTTAATGGCCTAGTGTTGCGTCGACAGCCACTCCTTGCGGATGTCCATTTCCCGCGCTTGTCCAATAGTCGAACCCCTCTTCGTGTTTGCCTTTTGGGGTTTGAAGTCATCCTCCGTTCCCAGCGTTGTCGAGGCTTCCAACTCCCGCAGCACCTCGACCATCCTCCTGGGTGCTGAGCTGATCTTGTAGGCCGCTGTTTTCCCTCGCGCTAGAATCATGGGAGCTGTCTCTTTTGTCGCCTCTTTTGTCTCCCGTTTCCTTTTCCTAGACCTTATTCCTTTACTCGGGGCGTTGGTGACTCGACTTCTTTGTCTGGGGAGGACGCGACCCTTGGATGAGCTTCCTGGTGGTTGAGAACTTAGACGACTCAGACCAATTCATCTTGTGCTGTGATTTTGTCCGGAATTTCGATGTGATGATTGACTTGAACAAGGCCTAATGAGGATTAGAAACCCGGACCGGAAGTTTATTACGGAACTAATTAATAGAATAAAAACAGATGAAAACAAAATGTACCAGTTTTTTTAGATAGAAAGGTAAGACTACAGCCGGGACAAGCTGTTGTAGCTATTTTTAGAATGAGAAATTTAAATTCGTGAAGTGATAGTAAACAAGTTTGTCTGGTACCCAACCCAAATAGTCAAAGCTCAGTGATTTTAGGCCGGAGTTTTTCAGTAACACGAAACGGGCTGTGTGCCAGTGTGTTGTTGAACACACTGGACACCATGGTTACGATCCTGCGTGGAAAGAAACTTAGTTACGCTTTGCCGATGAAAACCGACTATGAGAAGACACAAAACTTGAAGAGACATAATGACTGCCCAAATCATGCTGATAAGGATAAAATTTTAAAGAGAATTGATGAATTTAAATCTATTAATAAATTGTTTTGAAAGAAATCCGAAACGGATGACGGCTTGTCGAGCTGTTCGAATTTTCCGGAACGCCCCTCGTCATACGAACTCGAATCCGACAAACCGGTTTTGCTGGAGATAGAACATTTGAGAGGGAAAATAGGTGAGGGAGATTTTGAATCTTTTAAGGCGGTTTTAAATCGGAATGCGGACGTATTTTCAAAACATAAAGCGGACGTCGGTTGCTGCAACTTCGTCGAACACGAAATAGAATTAGAGGAAGGCGCCATTCCTCATAGGGAAGGCGGAAGGCGAGTGACGCCTCATAAATCGGAAGCGTGCCGAGAGGAAATAGAAATGTTGCTCGAATACGACATGATAGAACCCTCGAAATTGTCTTGGGCTTGCGGGGTAGTCACGGCCAAGAAAAAGGGGCAGCTCAGTTTCCGTTGCGACTTTCGTTACCTGAACGCAGTGATATTAAAAGATGTGTACCCGATACTGCGAGTATACAAGAGCCTCTCGAAACTTGGTGACGCCAAGTTCTTCACCACACTGGACTTGGGTTCTGCCTTCTGGCAGGTCCCTCTGCGGAAGAAAGACAGAGAAAAGACCGGATTCGCATGTGAATTGGGGTTGTACCAGTGGAAGAGGATGCCTTTTGGCTTGTGCAACGCCACGGCCACTTTTGAAAGACTGATGGCTCAGGCTTCGACCAAGGTGACGAAGAAGTACGGGAACCTTGTGATGTTTTACGTGGATGACGTGGTCATAGCAACACCCACCTTGGAACACCACATTGATCGGCTCAATGAGGTCTTTGGTTGCATGAAAAGAGCAGGCTTGCAATGCAAACCATCGAAATGTGAAATCCTAAGAGATTCAATCAAGTATCTGGGAAGAATGGTGGACAGGCATGGCGTAAGGCCGGACCCGGAAGCCGTAGAGGCTGTGTTGACATGGAAGGCTCCCAGAACGAACACACAACTCATGAGCTTCCTAGGGTTTGCCCAGTATTACCGTGAGCTCATAAAAGGATACGCAGACAAGGTGTACCCCATGCAAAAACTGATGCGCAACAAAGGAAAGAAGTTTTAATGGAACGAAGAAGCTCAAGGTGCCTTCGAGAACATAAAGCGGGAACTGTGCGAAGCGCCAGTGCTAGGCATGCCTACAGAGAAGGGCATTTATGTTCTTGACACAGATGCATCAAAAGTGGCCATCTCAGGAATACTGCATCAGGAGCAGGAATGGAATGGTAGAACAATTCTCCCTCCCATTGCATATGGCAGTAAAGTGTTGAAAGACACTGAAAAGAAACATGGTGCACCAAAGGCAGAAATGTTTGCAGTGGTCATATTGTGGAGGAGTACCGCGCATACTTAGGGAGCGCTCCCTTTACGTTACGCATGGACAATAGAGCGTTATCCTGGTTGAAGACGTCCTCGATGGACCAGAGCTATATTGGTCGGTGGATTATCAGATTAGATGGCTACCACATGATAATCGAGCACAGGATGCGTGAAAAACACCAGAATGCTAACATCCTCAGTAAGACGACTGAGTTTTATGAAAGAATAGAACAGAAACAAGCCAATCAGCGGAAATCAAGGAAAGATTCTCGTTTCTGAACAAAGAAAGTTATGAGGCCTTTCCCTTGACGAGATGGTTGGATAAATCTGGACATCCGATTCCAGGACACTCTGAGTTACCGGTGAAAAAGGCAGCGGAAATAAAGATCTTAGCGAAGAAGGACCCGGTGCCTTTGGATTTGTTGCTACATTTGAACCTGGTCCAACAGGAACTCTCTCGTATGAACATAAACAGCCTCTCATTGCTGGATAAAATGGTGCAGGTAACTCCACAAGTGATGCGGACGCTGGGTGAATTGTTGGAGAGAGAAGTGACTAAAGATGATCCCTAGTGGGCAGCAGCCATGGTATCGCTAACAATAAGTGAGAAAATAAAGATTAAGCCATCAAGACGACAACACAAGGAAAATGAAAGGGATTGTAGGAAAATAGTTCTGCAACTAGTGTCCTCGATACCCGAAAACGTCTTGACAAGTACATCATACAAACGGAAAAAAAACAGGTGAAAGGGACATAGAAGAAAACCGTCACGGACATAGAAGAAAACCGATCAGTAAGGCGAAGAGGTTGAACAAAACCTGGGGCAAGAAAGTTTGTCCGGGGAGCAGCTCAATGATGGGAGCAGGCGAGTTTATCAACAAGACCCGGGACAAGAAAGTTTGTCCGAGGAGTCAGGTGTAGAGAAAAATTTCAAGGTGAGGAACAGGACCTGAAGGACAAAATTTTTTGTCCGAGGAGTTCAGATGGATGAGCAGAGCGCAAAAAACTGATCGCGAAGAAGAAACATGCTCAGTGACAGATTCCTCCGCTGAAGATGACTCGAGGAATTCAGGAATTGACACTTACTCAGACAGGAACTCGAGCACAGGATTGGAATTGTCAGAGCTAGCGATCCACACGTTGGTAGTGGAGACTCGAGCAAGAGACCTGGACAGAGAGGTATATCAAGACGCTGACAGTGATCGCTACCTGCTACGTAGAGAAACAGTCTTTGACAACGCAGCGGATGATCTGGAAACGATAAATGAATCAAAACTATCGATGAGTTTGTTGCCACAGAAAGAAGTAGTGAGGACTTCAGGCAACAGACAGAACCATTGGCGAAAATTTGGTGCGTGAAGATGGAACATGACACGCATCAGCCCGACGAATTGAATAGTCATTTGAGTGTCATGAAGACGTACTTAAAGGCGAGATACAGATTCTCAGACCTACTAAGAGCACAAAGAAATGACCGCATGACGAGTAAGTTGAAAAGGTGGATCGAAAATGGAACATCAGACAAAGGTGACCTGGAGGAAGACAGTTACCGTATTCTGAGACAGTACTTTATGCAAAAAGAGGGAAGGTTTTATCTGAACAAGGACGGGATCGTGGCTTGTAAGAGAACAGAAGAAGACAAAGTCCTGTACAAATACAACGCGATGGTGTTGCCGCAACTCTATCAGACAGAATTTTTATTCAGGTCGCATGATCAGATGGGCCATCAGGGAAACGACAAAGTTTACCAGAGGATCCTCAAGCACTTTGAGTGTCCTGGGATGACAAAGGCATGCGAGAAGTGGGTAACAGCATGTCTGTCATGCCATTAGGTCAAGGATCCAAGGAAATTGCGATTTCCCTTGCAGTCGATTGAGTCATCTGAATTCAATGAGGGGGTGCAGATTGACCACCTGAAAATATTTATGACAGCCAGTGGCTATAATCAGGTCTTGGTCATGATAGACCACTTCACGAAGTATGCAGAGGCTGTGCCCTGCATAACTGCATCAGCAGAAGAGACGTGCGATCATCTAATCAATACGTGGATAGCAAAACATGGTTGTCCGATGACATTTCAATCAGAGAACGAAACAGTTGTCGTGGGAGAAATTACGAAAGAGCTCATGAGACGTTCACAGGTGGCTCAGGCTCTTTCCACGACATACCAACCCCAGACGAATGGCTTAGTGGAAAAGCAAAATCGGACGTTGGTGTCGATGCTGAGGGTATATTGTTACAGGTACATGGCCGATTGGGAATGATACCTTCCACAGGTAATGGGAGCTTACAGCTGCACGCAATACTCCACCACCGGAATTAGTCCAAACATGTTTACCGGACACGAGAAGTCTTTGCCCTGACTTTCTTTTACCCAGCAAATGCTGACATCCTCAGTAAGACGACTGAGTTTTATGAAAGATTAGAACAGAAACAAGCCAATCAGCGGAAATCAAGGAAAGGTTCTCGTTTCTGAACAAAGAAAGTTATGAGGCCTTTCCCTTGACGAGATAGTTGGATAAATCTGGACATCCGATTCCAGGACACTCTGAGTTACCGGTGAAAAAGGCAGCGGAAATAAAGATCTTATCGAAGAAGGACCCGGTGCCTTTGGATTTGTTGCTACATTTGAACCTGGTCCAACAGGAACTCTCTCGTATGAACATAAACAGCCTCTCATTGCTGGATAAAATGGTGCAGGTAACTCCACAAGTGATGCGGATGCTGGGTGAATTGTTGGAGAGAGAAGTGACTAAAGATGATCCCTAGTGGGCAGCAGCCATGGTATCGCTAACAATAAGTGAGAAAATAAAGATTAAGCCATCAAGACGACAACACAAGGAAAATGAAAGGGATTGTAGGAAAATAGTTCAGCAACTAGTGTCCTCGATACCCCAAAACGTCTTGACAAGTACATCATACAAACGGAAAAAAACAGTTGAAAGGGACATAGAAGAAAACCGTCACGGACATAGAAGAAAACCGATCAGTAAGGCGAAGAGGTTGAACAAAACCTGGGGCAAGAAAGTTTGTCCGGGGAGCAGCTCAATGATGGGAACAGGCGAGTTTATCAACAAGACCCGGGACAAGAAAGTTTGTCCGAGGAGCCAGGTGTAGAGAAAAATGTTCAAGGTGAGGAACAGGACCTGGAGGACAAAATTTTTTGTCTGAGGAGTTCAGATGGATGAGCAGAGCGCAAAAAATTGATCGCGAAGAAGAAACATGCTCAGTGACAGATTCCTCCGCTGAAGATGACTCGAGGAATTCAGGAATTGACGCTTACTCAGACAGGAACTCGAGCACAGGATTGGAATTGTCAGAGCTAGCGATCCACACGTTGGTAGTGGAGACTCGAGCAAGAGACCTGGACAGAGAGGTATATCACGACGCTGACAGTGATCGCTACCTGCTACGTAGAGAAACAGTCTTTGACAACGCAGCGGATGATCTGGAAACGATAAATGAATCGAAACGATCGATGAGTTTGTTGCCACAGAAAGAAGTAGTGAGGACTTCAGGCAACAGACAGAACCATTGGCGAAAATTTGGTGCGTGAAGATGGAACATGACACGCATCAGCCCGACGAATCGAATAGTCATTTGAGTGTCATGAAGACGTACTTGAAGGCGAGATACAGATTCTCAGACCTACTAAGAGCACAAAGAATTGACCGCATGACGAGTAAGTTGAGAAGGTGGATCGAAAATGGAACACCAGACAAAGGTGACCTAGAGGAAGACAGTTACCGTATTCTGAGACAGTACTTTATGCAAAAAGAGGGAAGGTTATATCTGAACAAGGACGGGATCGTGGCTTGTAAGAGAACAGAAGCAGACAAAGTCCTGTACAAATACAACGCGATGGTGTTGCCGCAACTCTATCAGACAGAACTTTTATTCAGGTCGCATGATCAGATGGGCCATCAGGGAAACGACAAAGTATACCAGAGGATCCTCAAGCACTTTGAGTGTCCTGGGATGACGAAGCCATGCGAGAAGTGGGTAACAGCATGTCTGTCATGCCATTAGGTCAAGGATCCAAGGAAATTGCGATTTCCCTTGCAGTCGATTGAGTCATCTGAATTCAACGAGGTGGTGCAGATTGACCACCTGAAAATATTTATGACAGCCAGTGGCTATAATCAGGTCTTGGTCATGATAGACCACTTCACGAAGCATGCAGAGGCCGTGCCCTGCATAACTGCATCAGCAGAAGAGACGTGCGATCATCTAATCAATACGTAGATAGCGAAACATGGTTGTCCGATGACGTTTCAATCAGAGAACGAAACAGCTGTCGTGGGAGAAATTACGAAAGAGCTCATGAGACGTTCACACTGGCTCAGGCTCTTTCCTCGACATACCAACCCCAGACGAATGGCTTAGTGGAAAAGCAAAATCGGACGTTGGTGTCGATGCTGAGGGTATATTGTTGCAGGTACATGGCCGATTGGGACAGATACCTTCCACAGGTAATGGGAGCTTACAACAGCACGCAATACACTACCACCGGAATTAGTCCACACATGATGTTTACCGGACACGAGAAGTCTTTGCCCTTACTTTCTTTTACCCAGAATATGAGGGGTAGAAAACATCACCACAGGTCTACGTAAGGGATGTGATTAGACGTCAACAAGAACTAAACGACTTGTGTAGACGGAACACTCAGCAGGCACAGGCAAGGCAGAGGAAAAGATTCGATGAAAAAGCAGCTGGTGTAAAAGCTTACTCGGTAGGAGACTACGTATGGGTATTTCAAAACGTTATACCACCAAAAGGAACAAAAAAGCCCCTAAAGAAATCGAGCGGACCCTTCATGATTACAGAAGTGCACCAGGAGGGACGTTTTTATAGACTGACAACCGGCCGAGCCGCTCACTGCGAAAACATTAAGCCACACAACCCGTCGACGGAAGACTGGTGTATACCTGCAGACATGGATGAAGGGGATTATCTGATGATAGACCCTGCCTGTGAGGTCAATGAGAAGGGCACCAGGGGAAAGAATGATGGGAATGAGGTCGTTGAGGAAGGATCAAGTGCACCACTGGACCTGGATTGCAACGAGGTGATTGAAGCGGATGAAGAAACCTTACCCTACGCGAAGAGGACTGGCAAGACCTTGAACAGATGGAGGTCCCCAAGAGTTTGGAACCAGATCTTCCGTTTAGGATACAGACTCGACAGAGTGACAGGACAAGACTAACGAAAAAATACAATCCTTTTGGAGATGACTTCGTAGTGGACAGTATAGATCTGAAGAAGATAGTGGAAGAATTGGTGGGTCAAGAAGAAATAACCGTGTCGCAAGACATCG
This sequence comes from Symsagittifera roscoffensis, assembly GCF_963678635.1. NCBI lineage: Eukaryota > Metazoa > Xenacoelomorpha > Acoela > Convolutidae > Symsagittifera > Symsagittifera roscoffensis. The sequence continues at coordinate 80,107,086 of NC_087063.1, forward strand.
ACATAGTCGACGACCGCGACTAGGAGTGGATCGATGACCGGTCTAAAGCCGAGGTAGAATTCGATGACGAGCAACAGCAATCTTACGAACAAGAATTGACAAATCTGCGTGTCTTGGAATGGCTGAACGAAACGACGTTGGACCCGAAGGAGACCAGTGTCACGATTCAAGATGTAGACCGAGAGAGCATGCTATACTTAAAAACCGAAAGGGATTATCCTTCCTGCGCTGCCCAGGAAAGGCAATTATTCATTTCCGCCTCCAACCTCGTTTTAATAACCGGTATGCGATCGTTGGGGACGTCGATGGATATTTTTGTCCCGGGAGTGGGGGTAGGACGTACCCACACTGAAAAATTATTGATAAAAAAATTAAGAATAGCAAGAGAGACAGGTGATCTAGAAGCAGAAACAGGCGAGGACCTAGGGAGAGTATTTGAGTCATATTTTAACTTGCCAAATGAGTACTCAACTAGCATAATATTGGCAGATAGCGATTTTATACTTACAAATAGGACACGTGCGATAGCAATCACAGCGGTCATGAGTTTTAGGACAGCGTTAGCAGCGGATTTTAAGAGAGAATATAAAAACATCGAATTTTTTTGTGAGCAAAGACCAGGAATAGGAGGCGTAGCAGCCTTGCCTCCGCCGGCGACGCAGATGCCGGGAACGTATCTATGCTTCTTGGCGACGAGGGCGACGGGGAAGCAGCATGTCGACCCGGAAAACCTAGTCTTGTCCTTGACGAGACTGAGAGACTTCCTTGTGGAGAGGGAGGTGAAGAAACTCTCGCTTCCAGTATACGACCCGAACCGAGGACGAATGCAACCACGGGAGCTGTATGCACTGATACACGTAACCTTTTCTGATACAAACATACAAGTACACTTACATAAGAAATATAATTTGAGTATAGTCTGAGTTTAGGTTGCATGCAGGAAGGTGTCATACTAAGTGTGTTGTATGTGTTGTGTGTAATATGTTGTGTATTATGTGTTTTGTTATTAAGACCCCGGGTACGAGGGGATTAGTGGCCATGAATAGCCGAATTACGATCTTAGGAAGAGGTCCAAAGTTTGAACTGTCCATTCTTAGGTCGAATTCCAAAATTTTAGTTATAAACTGATTTTAATATATTTTAAGATCAAAAATTTTTATCTGACTGTTTTAAATAAAATTTTTTACGTTTTAGAGTAACGCTGACAAATGTGATATTCGTGACCTCTTTTTTGGATCCTGATTGATCATTTAACCATTCATAAAAATTTTATTGACACAAACTGATAATCAAACCGAATTAAGCGAGATGGACAACTTCGATTTGAACGAATTAATCTTACGAAATAATATTTGATCTAGTGGAGGCATATGTAGGACGGATGATAGATGCGATCTATCGTCGGCTGATGGATCGAGACTTCGCTCTGGAGGACCCAGAGGTAGTCATGTTGCTGGTCGCCTTAATAAACGTCTTAGGACATGATAACCGTGGGGACCGCCCCACGGAAGTCTTATGGATGGCCGCATATGTGGAGAAAGAGGAGTACTAGACTGCCCAAACATGAGGGTAATGAGGTGGAGAAACGGGGCTCTCTCAGGAAGTGACTTGGCGAATGAGCCTCGATTGGGAAGTTCCATGACCTAACAACCAGGTGAGATGCCTCTGCCAACCAAGCCTAGGCCTGCTCTGAGAAGAATGCACTAGGAGATGAACAGTTAGGCTGCCTCGTCTACTTCACAACTGAGAGCAGTTGTGCCACCAAAGAGGGCGAGAGTAGAAGAAGAAGTTCAGACGAACGAACCCAGGCAAGACCTCAACGGAACGATAGAAGAACTGGAGAAGACCAGAAGAGAGCTAGATCAAGTGCCGAAGACTATGCTCACTGTAGAAGAAGACAGGGATATGTGGAAGAAACTATTTGAAGATTGTACCAAGAAACAGGGGCAAGAAATAGAACGCTTGAGGCAGGAATATAAAAAAAGCGATTGGAACGGCTGGCGTTGACGACGGCAGTGGAAAAAAGTGATACATGCAAGGAATGTTTCTCGTGGGCAGTCTCCGATGGAGCTCCTGACGCCTCGCGAACTAAGTCAGACAACGGAGGTGCGACCCCCAAATACGACAGGGAAAGTAACAATCCCGGACGCAAGTGATACCCTAGGTAACCCAGTCGTTGAGCAGACAGCGCGGAAATTGATAGAAACAGCTGGACGATTGGTCGCTAATAGGAATGCGCCAGGTTCTGGGGGACTGCACACTATGGAAGAATAGACGACGCGGGCAGAGTGGAACTCTCCCGAGAAATGACAAAGAAAACGGGAATTGACAGTGTCACGTTACCAGCGAAGACATCTAGAGCCCCTGAGAGGAAAATAAGGGAAATGCCAATGAAGAAAGTGTCACGAGTGTTTGACGTGCAGAAGAGCAACCAGGTGAAGAATAACTTCACAAGAGTTCCGGATGCTGATCCGCGAGCCTGCTCTAATCGGTCGACCTGGAGTCCGGCGATAAACATGATACTGGGTGACAGTTTGGTGAGAGTTCTCCAAAACCTGAGGACATCTTGGATCACCACGGTGATGGCCTTCGGAGATGCGACGATAGCCCAGCTATTTCGAATGGTGGAGCTGATGAACCCAACATAATGATGCTAATAGGGACGAACAATGTATCTAGAGGCTCAGATGAGGAAGAGGCACAATGGGATTCGATGATGGTGTGCCTATTCACTACTCTCTGGCAGAAACTCAAATGCGCGGAACTGACCGTCTGCACCGTACCAATGAGCACAAAAATATTGACATCGACAGGAAGGAGGCATAATGCAGGAGTCATCAGGTGGAACAACATACTGAGAAATCTGGGGAGTCGGAATGCTGGACGGATGATCCTTATAGACATTGAACACGAGCTAAGAGCTATGGATCAGGCCAGACTAACCACAGATTGGATCCAGTTTGATAGCATCGAAGGACAAGCCTGGATGAACCGAGTCTTCCAGGAGCGACTGGATGAAATGGAAGTCGAGCTTTTTGACACGGGAGTGCTAAAGAAAGAAGAAACAACAAACGATTCGGCAATTTCATCCTTAGTGCCCCCTAACCTAGAAAAACGACGTCTGGCAGAAGACCCAGCCGTGACCTACAGGCCCCAAAGCTCTAGCGAGCCAGGGCAATGGACGGATGTACAGGACCGATTGGGAGAAGCGCCAGTAAGAAGAACCATTCATCCAGGGCGAAGGTTAGGACCTGTCAATCCGACTACGGAGACGACAAGCACCTCGAGATCAGAGACTAGATCAGAGACAACGAGTACCAGCCGAGAAGAGCGACGACCACACAGGAGCTCTTTGATGTGGTCGAGGCCCATATCTACTCAATCGCAGGCTTGGACTAGTTGATAGCAGCTGGCATAAACTTCAGCTCCACGACCGCCTCGAGATTTGTTGACTTAGAGGGACTGCCCTCAACAAATACAATGGGTCCAGAAAATGCAAACCCTTTACAGGATGTAAAACACAATCATGATGAAGGAAATTGAGAAGGAAGGCCCGGAAGATTCTTGACAACGAGAGCACCAATAGGCAACACGTGAAAATGTTCAAGCAACTACGAGCACCCCAATGTCACGTAAAAGATGAAGCGTACTCGAAACAAGTGAATCAAGAAGGCGATGTTCCGATATATGGTGGGTATGAAGACGATTAGAAAAGACGAGACCATCTTTGCAGCGTATTATAAAGCAGAAATGAGAAAAGCAAAGATCATGACAGTTGCGAACTCAGACTTCGTACATATTTCCAAGTCTCTGTTTTGGCCTGACATTATAATAATGGCAGCGGTCGCCTCGACCTAATGCAGTCGGTTTAAATGACCATAGGAGTACAAAGACAGACGGAAATGAACCCGATCACAATCGTATTTGGCGGTATAAACGACCATCTACACAGTAGGGGTTTCCTGAGCAGACTCAGAGATCCTACAACGGCAGAAGACGCAGTATGGCCAGCGATAAAGGATATCCCTTAGTCGATGGGTGAAGAAGTGGACACGCTGAAAGAAGGTGCCTTCTCCAAGATAACAACGAGAGCCGTGTTTGCACTGTCTTTGCACGTGGTTGCAGGAATTACCTGTGGTGTGGTCTGACATCTTGAATGCGATGCGAGGATTTAAGAACCATTCAGTACATTCAGAAGTACTGGGGTGGGAACTGTCCAACTTCAGCCGACAACTTCAACTGAAGCCAGGAATTGACGATAACCATCGAGTAATTGTAGCGATGTCTAACGACTTATGGTTCCGAGGAATGGAAAAAAAGAGGAAGGAGAAAAAAAGAAAAAAATTCCAAGGAGACGAGAGCTCACTTGGAAGTGATGGTGCTGAGAACGAAACCAGAGGCTAACAAGTGGCTGCACTTGACTCCTCGAATAGCCGCATTGGGCGCGGACGCTTTCGAGCGAGGCCCAGTGATGATCAGGAACATCCATGCCTACCTGGTGAAAGAGGTAAACCTGGCCAAAACTGCTGAAGAGAAGTCGGCCGAGTTCGTAAACAGAGTGCGCCAAGTTACCTAGAAGTTTTCTGGACTCCGAATGTAAAGGGAGAAGAAATCTTTGACCGGACTGACAGCATGCTGGAAGGGTTAGGAGCCGGATGGACCGCGTCCTTCTTGGCAAAAGTTTACCCATCGCTTTCTCGATACCTGATAAAAGAATTCCTCCAAACAGTCGGAGAAGTATCGATCGTTGAATTACTAGCCCTGTTCTTGACGTTTGGAGCACAAAACTTCGTGAGAGGACCAGCGATACTGCTCACCGAAGGAGTGCAAAATTTGTGACTAGATGGATTTCTAACGTTAATTGCGATAACACACGGAAACTTGGGAGGATTGATGAATCTGACATGCTACTCGGAGCAGATGAGGGAGAACGTGAGGAGATTCGACGTGAAGTGACCCACGGATTCCTGGACTAAGATAAGAGATCTGTGTGATGAGTGAGGACTTGTTATTCGCGAAACTATCATTGCCGGAGATGACCGTGATAAACTTTGATGATCACTTCCGTGACAGGATGGGAGAAGTGAATAGAAGGCACATCGAGGTATTCCCAAAGCTCTGGAATCTAATCTACGATAAACAAACGGTAAAACAAACGGCGAAGTCACAAGAAATCCTCGACTGACCGCAGCATACCACAGATTGAGAGAAGAAACGAAGGGCTGGGGTGACTACAAGAAACTGCCAGAAGACATCCTTGAATTCCCTTTGATCAGAAGGATGTTTCTCGGAGCAGACTCCGTAGTACAAACCCCTAGGTTGAGAGCCTTCGAAACTAATGAAAGGAGGGTAGCGAAATTCTCAGAGATGATGGAGCCGTGCTTCGTGGACAGAAACGCCTGGACGATTCGACGAGGAATGGGCGAAACTGGATCTAGCGCCTATGGTCATGAGAGGCAAGGCTGACTTACCAGAAGCCTCCCTAATCTTGACGAGTATAGAACCATAGTTAACAGTGGGCGGAACAGCACAGACTAGAACGATGCTAGCACCCTTCGGCTGTGAAGAAGTCAAGGTAGTTCATGGAGAGGAGGAAGATCAGTCAGCTGGCAGACTAGCTGTACCGAAATTTCCAGATGGAGCAGGGGAAGAAGAGCAAGGGCCCTCAACTTCAGGAAAAAATACAAGCCGAAACGATAGACAGGAAAAAATACGTCAATCGGAAGAGCCTATGCAACAGGATCCCAATCAGGCCGAGAAAGAGGACGATAAGGCTTCGACAGGAGGATTGTCAAGCCTGGACTTCAATTTCTTCAGCGAATTGAAAGCGGCACGGACACGTTGCAAGCGACGACTGAGCCGGCAGACGAAGGAACTTCCACGCTGAAACCCCCGTCGGTCTTCGTGGAAACGAATCGGAACTTGCCGGAGAGCAGCTCTCCGAGCAATTCTGAAAACACCGAAAAGAGACTCTTAATTGAATCACCAAGGAGAAGAAGAATAGAAGGCACTGCCAGAGTAACTTTCTTGGGAAAGTTGCCCGAAGAAGAGAGGGAAGTGCATCATAGAGACCACGAAAATAGGACAGGAGGCAGAATGGACAGAGTTGCCTTCATAGAAGAGGTCTGGACAGTAGTTCAGAGCTACGGGACCCAGTCTATTTTGAAAATAGGTATCAACAGAACACTAATGCGAAGGGAGAGTGTGAAGTTAGAGTGTGAACAGACCACATCGGGCGAGTGTGAAGGGAGACTGAGCGAGTTACTGATTGACTCGGCCACTGACGAAAGTGAGGCAAACTCTCCTAAAAAGATGACGCCCCAAGAAGACAAGGAAGAAGAAGTATTATATCTGTCAAGAACCCGAAAGGGAATGGTGCGATCAAAGATGGTGATTCACAGGATTAATGAAATGAAAATGAAACTTGGCAGCAAAATGACATTGAGGAAAGCTGGAAAAACAAAGATGGATTCCGAAATCTTGATAAAAACTGTCAACTTACCCAAAAGAAAACGCGTCGAAGAAGCCATGGACATGGGACTGGGTGATGATCGATTGCCTGGCACAGACAGAATGTTGACTGACTTAGCGATGGTGCCACCCATTCTCATGGCAGGACTAAAATCAACCAGTTACAAAACCAAGAGGGGTGACCGCACTCTGACTGAAGCAACGTTAGAAATGGAAATACTCAGCCAATGTGGAGAGAGTAAGCTACATGATTTCAAACCATCTCCCATGAATCATGGAAAGTGAAGCGTCGTAGGACAGCTAGTCCCACTGGAATATAACCGACTGACAGTGTCCGAAACTGTATCGATTGATGAACCCGCCGGTGGATGCATGGAGATGTTGGAATACAGAAACTCGACCAGAGGACACTTAATTGCTCTGAAAAACAAAAGTGCTACGGAGGGTTATCTAGAGACGATGATGCAAGGCACAACCCTGAAACAGAAGGCATAAGGGACTCTGGTATCGTCTGAAATGCACGCGGGAACGATTGAGCAGTTGGTGAGCCTACCATGGAGAGCAGTAGTGTTACGGTACTTCGAAGAAGAAATGAGAACCACTCGGAAGATACACACTCTGATAGCGGTACCCTATGTGAGAACAGAGTTACAGCTGAGGTTCGCTTGGTGCATGACTGGACTGACATGCGGTGAATATGATTCGGAAGAGAGAAAAAGATCGAAGGGAGAAAAGGCGTTCTTAATGACGAGTATGAGAGATCTGATAACCTAAGAAGGAGAAGAAGAAATCATACAGTTACGTATCCGGAATCGTAGGGATGGCGTAAATCATTTCATAAATGAAGACATACGCGATTGCTTCTTTGATTACGAGCAAGCAGTGTTGCTAAGATTCTGGACGTCAAAAATTGCAATGATGAGAAGCGCTGCTAATCAACAAACTAAGCTGGGACTTGTGTTGGAAGAAAAGATGACTGCACCTTCAGTGCAAAAATCTGACAACCGAGTGGAATTTGGATAGGGATTCTCGGACGAACTGCTAAGAACGAGACTAATGGTAGTGTGGGAACTGATGAAACCATCATGGTGTCCGAGTCCTAACGCCAATTCAATAATGCGTGCGACACAAGACGTGCAGAGGGAACTGAATTCAGACTGTAACTTGCGTGACTTGAACATCATTTACATTTTGATGATGACTGCCTCTGAGAGCAACGGAGAAGACAAAGTAGAGTTGCCTGGCTGGGGACCAGAGGACTGGGTAGCTGTCTATCGGAAGTCTGTAGACTGGAGGGTCACATCTGTGGAGGTCTGGATTGCGTGGAGACCCTGGAGAAACCACACAAGCAATTAACGATATTATTTGGTAACATCGTGATGAAAGCAAAAACGGAAACGGAATTGATTTCAGATTGCCATGGAGGAACCAAGGTGAATCTAGTGACTGCACTAGGATACTACAGCTTGTTTGGTTCTTTAGAGTCACTATTGAATCTAAAACAAAAACATGAGATGGTCACAAACATCAGTGTAGAGGTGTTTCCGGGAGTTTTGCAAACCGAGCAAAAGTATATTGAAAAGTGGAGAGAAGCAATCGAGGCGGAATTGAACATCCGGCACAGTGAAATCTATCGTAGACCGACGGGAGCGCGATATTTAGTAGGGTCAACTTTAGCTCCAATGTGCAAGAGCAGATACCCAGTGCATTTCGTAGCGGTGGATGTGAAAAGTACGAGAACGATCGTGGATCAAGCCTTATCAGTAAAAAATGCGTAAGACTAGCGAGAATGTCAGAAAAATTTTACGAATTACTCTGCAAAATATTCTCAGCAGTTCCAGAGAGAACCAAAGAAAAATTAGAATCAATACTGGGAAAGAAGATCATGGGATGCGCCAGTGGGAACTTCGGTGACTTTGAAAGACAGATGCAAAAAGGGTCAACAGTCACAGATTACAATGCAGTAGACGAGAATGATGAAATCCACCAAATGATGATGGAAGTGGAACCGCTACTGGAAGCTTCGGGAATGCGTGATTGGAGGAGCATCATGTCGACACAAAATGAGTTCCCCTGCCATTGCTTGCTACAAACCTGGTGTACAGCGGGCGTAATAATCTGGTGTTGATCTGGGACTGTGGAGAGCTGCTCTCCATGGGTTTACCAGATTCATCACAGCCCATAACGATAGTAATAGTGGGAGTTATGATGGCGATACGATGGCTGAAAGCTCATGTAAAAGAGATTAATAGACAAGAGACGCCTACAAAAGAACAATAGCAGGAATTGGATTGTCAAAAAAATTTAGATCTTTTTGAGACAACGTGCAAAATCTTGAACATTCCGATGGAAGTGAAAAAGATATGGGCCAGAAGATGACTGATGCCATGGTTCAGAGCCAACATGACTGCATGGTTGTACGAGGATGCCAAGAAGCATATGTCGAAGCACAGCAGAGTGTACAGTGCGTTTCAGCTGGACATTGGAGTAGGAGCTTTAAGGCGAGCTTTTTTAACTCATCGGAATGCAGTAACCATCGCAGTGAGGAGGACTTCTAGGACAAGTGAATGTGACGGGACAGAAAGAGAAGAGATGTTGAAGGAAGACTTGGAGAGAAACGTGACGTTGTGCTTCCACAACAGCTTCTGCCGAAACAGAGAAATTAACGTTAATCCTCTACCTTGTTGTAAACAGAGAGTAGAAGAGCAGAAATGTTGGAGGACTGCCTCCAACAGCGTCAGAATAGCTACCAACGTGTTGCAAGACACTGATAGTGAAAGTTTGGAGTCAATGTCGCAGGAGGAGTAGATGGAGTATTGACAAATGGTCGAAAAACAAGATGCAAAAAGAAGAAAAATTAGAAGAATTTAGACGTTTTTGAACTTCTAAACGACGAAAACAAAGAGTTAACAAGGAAAGAAACAAAGAAGCAACGAAAGAGAAGATGTTGTTTAGTGTGTGAGAAAAACTCAAACGAGAAACAAAGCAACTAAGTTTGCAATTGAAACTGAAGAGAACATATTTAGTTGAATTTTGAAGATAAAGAATTTGTTGCATTTATAAATTTACATTATGATTTTAGTTAGTGGCTTTAGAGACACTTACTTTTTATTTAGAGAGGCTTGAGTGGAGAGTATATTAAATACTCCAGCCTGCATGATTGTTTTTAATCAACTAAAATGACTGATCACTTTGTGGTGACATAAAATATTTGGGTAATCTTTTGAAGGGGGAGATTATTTCATTGTTCCTTCTAACCACCGAGTTCTTTAATTTTAATATTTAGGACCAATAACAACTAAATTTCCGAAGGTGAGAAGCATAGTAGGATAATTTTAGTTTGGTGGTTGGCAGGACTATCCGGCGTCTCAACAATTTTTAAACCTAGAAGACAAAGTTTTAAATCAGGACATAGACATTAGAAGTCAGAAAAAATAATTTATCTAAAATTAAATCCTCGAAAGTGCAGAATAGGAAAAGAATTTGCCAGGCTATATTAGTGTAGTATGATGCCATTTGTATTTTGCAGTGAGTCAATATGACGTGGATAAAAGTGATTTCATGCATTTTGTAAATTCTGTTCGATGGCACTGTACCATTTTGATGAAGACTACAGGACTCAATGAGGATATTTACCGGGCTGTCCGGTGAGTATGTGACATTCGACCAGAATGGACGAAATGCAATTTCGTATTCAAACTTTTATCGGAACATCTTAACGAGAGAATTGATAGTTTTCATGGATTAGTGACGTTAATTGAACGATAAGACTAGTCGTGAGGGGATAGTTTTGACAAACATGCTAATTTTTAGAATTTCGGTTTTGACGTGAACGACATATAACTTTTTTATATTTCGCACTAACTGAAACTGCGAAAACAGAACGACAGAAGTCTCAGCGAAAACAACAACAGCGGAAGTCGTGTGAAACTGATCGAGATTGAAGAAAGAATAGGATTGTCAGAAACCATTCTGAGTTGTAACGATTGTGCAGTTACAATCGTTACAAAGCAAATCACTAGAACCAGGAAGTGTGTTGGGACGACGTGTCCAGCCTTCCGGAAAGAAATAAGGACGTTATTTTTCCGGATTCCAGAATCCGGAAGGGTCTCGGGAGATAACTTAAACATTATTTGAACAAAATTTTAGCTTCCTAGAGATGTCCTGAATTATGTAGTAGTAGTAGTAGTAGTAGTAGTAGTAGTAGTAGTAGTAGTAGTAGTAGTAGTAGTAGTAGAACAGGGTTTAGGGTTGTTATCCCATGGGTTTGCACCCAAAATGTAGTTTTAGTGTTAATGAGTTCTGAGTTTTCCATTTGGGTTACAGTTTTTCCACATGGATACATTATTCGCCATGTGCAGCTGTCCATTTCTGAGTATCTTTTGAAGATATTACAATAAATTTCCCCTATGTCAGATTTCTGTATATCAGTTAACTATTTTGAGGTATGTCGAATTATGACATTGAAAAGTGCTGGGCATCTTATGAAGAAGTCTGAGTTGGTTTTCTTAAGGCGAGTTTTTGATATTTGATATTCGTTTCTTATCTTTTGTCTCGTTGAGTTTTTGGTGTTTTTGGCATATTGGTTAATGTCAATTTCGTAGTTATTGCAAACTATAGAAACGAACAGAAGGAGGTCGTGCATTTAAATGTACAGCGACAGCGGTAGCATTCTTAATTTTTGTAGTCTACACTTATATGGGATATGTGAGTTAAGCATCCATTTGGTCGCCGTTCGCTAAACCTTTTCAATTGCTCGGAGGTTTGATTTCGAGTAGTGCAATACTGACGAGCCATAAACTACAATTGGGACTACATATATCGTGTAGGCATTTAGCTTAGAAGTTATAGGACAGTTTTTAGAGAGTTTACGCTTTAGTGAGTAAAAAGCCGATAGCGACTTCTGACAACGCTTAGACGCATTTACATTCCATGAGAGAGTGGGTGTTACTAAAATTCCTAGATCCTTTTGTTCAGTTTCGATTTTTAGGATTTTTCCTTTAATTTGACCTTCCAGCTCGTTTTTGAAATTAACGAGAGTACATTTTCCGGTATTTAGACGCATTTGGTTTTTACTACACCAATTTTCAATTGTCGTAGTGGCATAGTTCTTTTCTGTGTGAGTTGTTGCTATAACCATAAAGTCATCAGCATATCCAAAAGAGTCAACTAGATTCAAGTTATTTGGTAAGTCGTTTATATATAGTATGAAAAAAAAAATGGTCCCAATAGAGAACCTTGAGGGACACCACTTGTTACGTAACATATCTTAGACTTTGCTTTGTTTATTCGCACATACTGTTTTCGAAGAAATAAGTAAGAGGCTAGTAGTTGAATTGCTTTTCCTCCAAAACCATAACACTTCAATTTATGCATTAAATGTTGATGCGGAACGCATTCAAAAGCTCATTCAAAATATAGATAGAGCGCTGTTATATTTTTGGTCGTTTGGTCATCATAATTTAGGTATACTTGATGTAAGTAAGCAACGAGTTGGGTAATTGCAGAAAGTTTTTTTACGAAAACGATATTGAGAGTTATGAAGATGATGTCGCACTCTTTCATAAATGTAGTCAAATAAAGCCTTTTCGAAAATTTTTGAGATGCAGAATAGTAAACTTATCGGTCTGTATCTTTTAATATCGCATTTGTTCGCATCTTTGAAGATTGGGACAACTTTACTTAATTTCCACGTTTCTGGGAATATACCTCTATTCAAAAAAGTTTGAAAAATTAGGAGGACTGATTTTGATACTGTTTTCGCTAAGTTTGTGTAGACAAGATTTCCCAAATTATCTGGACCGGTTGCTTTATTGATACCTAGTTCGAGCATTATTTTTTCATTGCAGTTTTTATTCAGCTCGATGTGGTTGTATTTTGCTTTTTCAAAGATACTTACTTCGGTTATTTGTTCCGCTTTTGTAAATACACATCAGAAGAATTGATTAAACGCATCGCATTTTTCTTTGTCTGTCTCAAGTTCTCTGCCGTCAAGTTTCATTATCGAAGGTAATCTAGGTGCTCTTCTTATGCTTTGCAAATACTTCTGAATTGTACTAAATTTTTCTTGGTGCATAAATCTCTAATTCGTAGTTTTTCAGATCTTTATCAGCAGATTTTTTTTTTCTTCTAATTTTTTTTTCTAGTTTTAGATAGAAGTTCTGGTTTCGGACAGGATTGCTGTTTCCGAAGTAAAACTTCTTTGCGCTCAATAAGGTGGGAGGTTGGGGATGTGATCCAAGGGGGGAGTGTGGCTCTATGTTCTGTTACTCTAGGTATATTTTCTTTCAGAATTCTCCAAAGCCAGGTGTACCATTGATCAAGTAAAAAATCGCAGTTACTAAAGCAAAATGGTGTGAAGGGATTATTGATTATGGATTATTGTTTATCGAATGCATATTTTACTTTGTCATCACTTCTTGTTTCATTCAGTCTTTGGTTCAGACTGATTTCTGTTGTAAAGGCATTGTGATCACTCAGGTTCTTATTTTCTATTGAATACATTTTATAAACATTTTCATCAATGAATGAGTTAATGATTAAGGAGGGGTTGGTGACTAGGAAAACATCTAAGCTTTTTGCTTTTTCCGGTGCCAATATTTGTTCAAAATTGAAATCAATTAAGGTTTCAAGGATTAGATCTTCCTCGGGTTCATCTGATGCCATTGCGTTCCAGTCAATTTTCGAAAAATTTATATCTCCAGTTATCATTATTTTTTCTTAATTCAAGTCTTTTACAGTTGCACTAATTTTGGTTAGAAAATCAACAATAGAAAAGGCTGTTGGTCTATGTGGGCTATCTTTTGGTGGGCAATAAACACAGCAAATGAGAGAGGTTATATTTTCGAAATCAATTATTCTCAATGTAACTTGTTCAATATTTGAGTTTATCGGTACATGTTGATGTTTAGAGTTGTTTCTGATGGCAATTAAGACACCGCCATGTTTCGTCTGGTAATTTTTGGATGGTCGATCACATCTGTATAGTTCGAATTCTGGTATGAAAAGAGTTTCGGATCTTACGTAATCAGTCAGCCATGTTTCAGTTAGGCATAAAATATCATGTTTATTTGAAAGACAGATTGCATTTGCTAAACAAGTTCGCCGTGACATTTCTATTAATTTTCTTACATTAAAAATGAGTATTGTTGATACCAGTTTTTGTTTTTGGGTTAGACAGGCTGAATCGTCATCGGGTTTTACCTCTACCCAGCCGTTTTCAGTTTTTTAAATTAACTTTAGACTTCTTAGTCGCAGTTGTGTGCTCTCGAATTTTCAGGATTGAGTGAGATCACGTCTTGTTTTAAGCATGTTGTTTTCGATTTCCTGTTCATCAGGTGTTAGCTCTTTGCTTATGAATACTTTGTGTTCGTAGCCTTTGACCTTGTATAGAGAAAGAAGGAACCTTCGTTTCTCCCATGGCGCAGAGACTCTTAGAACTAACGGACGATTTTTCTATCCGCGTATTTTCCGAGTGTTCTCAGATGATTTATTGGGCGCTTGACGTCCATCACGTCAAGAAGATGAATCACTTTTTGCATATCTTCGTCTGCTCTGACCTGGCGTCTGTGGCCTCTGACTGGGGTATGCCTCTTATGCGCATGCCATCGTATTCTTTTTGGGATACTTTCCCGTTTTTGGGTGTAGATTTTTTCGCTTCTAGCGCAACTTGTTTTTGTTGCACTTCTGATTTGATTTTAATCATCGCTTACTTGAGTTCCTTGATGCCTTCCTCGATTGTTTGTATTTTTTGAGTGCTTTTATTCGCATGTTTAGTATTAAAAATTGCATCCTTCTGGTTATTTCCCACACATCTGTTACATAACAGAAGAACATTCTTGTTCAGTTGTTTCAATACGTTTATGGCATTTTCTTCCAAGTCTGTACTGTTCGTAGTCATGTGCATACTTTCGCCACATGGCACACAGTTATATACTGCGTCTATTTTGTTAATGGTTTTGAGTATGTTTTGCATCTTTTGTTATTTTCCATTTTAGAACTCATTTATTTGGGGCTGTTCGAATGGGTTTTTTTGGGGATATGTATTGTTGTGATTTACTATCGTGCTACCAGCTGGCAGCGGTATTTAGATGAGAAGTCATCTCTCGCCGTGGAACCCGTTAGGAGTTCCGAGAGCTTGAGATGACTTAAAGATTGAATTGATGACTTAAAGATTGACTTAAAAGTAAAATTGATACCATCCAAATTCGTTTTCAGATTATGAGAAGCTAGGAGTTGAGGGAAAGGGTTGATCCATCTTCGATGGAGATGATGATTTTTATCTACTGAACAAAAACAATAGTAATATAGTAAATAAGTAATGGCCCTGATTTTAGGAGTGATCGCGTGGTCTGGGGATACTGAGACCCAGCCTTGAGCTCACTGTTTTGCATATAATTAAGTTAATCAGAGCGTTCTGATCGAAGCCGGAAACAGTAACGTTTTTTTTGTCGACCCGATGTTAGAAAGACCACCAAAAGAACTGGCTTTGGCAGAGACGGTGAAAAGCATGTGGAGCTGTGATTAGACGCTAGCCAGTCGTTTTTGAACCTATTTTTTTCCGTCGGTATGTACTTCCGGGCGAATGTTACAAAACCCAAAACCAGTTGAAGAACAAGATTTTAAGCCACAACGAATAAAAATAAAAAGATTTTTTTGATTAAAAGTAAATTTTAAACAACGAGTAAAATTTAAAATTTACTTTGTATCAAAAATCTTTTTATTTTTACTCGTTGTGGCTTAAAATCTTGTTCTTTCACTGGTTTTTGGTTTAGCGTATCTTGCAATGCACGGCAGCGTGCCATTACAGCGTGGCGTTACTTGCATCAGTTTCCTGGACGTTGAGTTGTCTCGATAAGATGCTGTCTTCCATGAATGCCGATTATTTTGAGTTATTCAAATGTTTTGTCATTTAAGGTTCTCACTTCTGATTACAATAAAATTATTGTGTTTCGTAAGCTATCGGCTTTTGATTTTTACTTATTTCGCATATATGAATTGTTCTTATTTCTATCTCTCTCAGGTTACTTGTGTAGTATATCCCCATTATTGTTGATTTTTATCTGTTAGCCAAGTTTTGATTGACAAATCTGGTTTTGTTTTGGTTTCCCTGTATTTGGTAAAAAAAAGAATAGTCTTGTTTTAAGATAACGATTCTTTTTAGTGCTTCTCTTTTTCCCCGGGATTATGACACCTGCGAGGTGGGGTATTCACAAGTACCAAAATGATAAATCAGTTCCATTTGTACCATCAATTGCGTTAGTACCAAAATTATTCAATTTGCCTAAGACTATTAAGCCGACTACTTTAAGCTCTTGGTTTAAGGTCGCCGGTGGGCGCGCGTCGCCGCTTCGCGGCGATAACCGGCTCTAATTTTCGTATAGAGTCCTACCCTCTGTTGGCAAGCTCGCAACACGTTGGCGCGAATGCGGCGGTCACTATTCTGCTGTTTAGTTTTCTTCTGTTTGAACAGTAGAAAATTAATGTAATAATTCGTTGGCTCATAATTCGACCAATTAGAAATCGAGTTGAATAATTTTGGTACAAATGGGACCGATTTTTCATTTTGGTACAAATGACCGTTGGTACAGATGGGACGTCACCACCTGCGAAAGCAAGTGTCTTGTAATAGGGATTTAAACTTCGTTTTTCCCGTGAACAACTTCTCTGACATCTCAAAATGATTTTGAAATTACGTAATTGATTAACCTTAGCAACAGCGAGACTGCTTCCCACTTGGCAATCACGGTTTTCTGAATAAGCTAAGTCCGGGTTTCAAGTCCCGTTCAGACCTTGTTTTTTTTAGTATGTATGAAATTATAAGGTTTGCGGGAAAATTTGGATTGTCGGCCTTTGTTTTGTCTGCTTATGTAATGTCGACTTAGTTGGCAAAGTGTGGATTATTTTTGAGTGGCCAGCAAGTGTCGTATATTCAAGTTTTTCTTCTCTTTTTTTCTTTTTACTTATTATTTTTTTTTGATATAATCAGAAGGTCGTAAGTATCATTTTAACCGAGGCTTCAGTCAGGAGTCCCTTCATCACATCATCCAGTCAAACTCTTCGGAATTTTCTAGATAAGGAAATGATAATGATAAAAAGGAGATGATTAAGGTTGATGTGTTTAAAATTAAACTCGATACGGGTTACGTTTCTTCAATAAGAACACGCAACTCGTTTTCAGATGGTTTTTTTTTTCAGCTGGTTTTTGGGCGTATTACATTCAAGTGTTTCGGGCGTTTACTGTAAATAAAAAAATTGATAGCACTGACTTCGGATACATTTCTATTAAATTCGCTATTTTTCACTACTATGTTTCTATTTGTTTTTGCTTAAAAGCTTCATTCGGCCTTAATGTTTTTGGCTTATGTTTTATCGTCTTAGTATCTTAGTTTGTGTCGTTTCAAGAGCAAAGAATGATTGGTTAAAAAAATTAGTTGGTTTGTTTGCAAAAGCTTAAAGTTTTAAAACTTAATTACTCGTTTTTGTCATGATTTTTGGTAACATTTTTTGTCAACATTTTTTAACTGAAATTTTTGATAATTTTCGATTTAATGAGCGGCTTATAGCGGCAGTTTTTGGTTCAATGAGCGTATTGTCGGCTTCGTGCCTGCTCGTTGAAAAAGTAGACTTATTTAGTGCTGTTTGGCGTGCTTCTTGACTATTTTCCTCTTTTTTTTTCAATTTCCAAATAGAATTTTGTGTTTTCCGTCTCATTTTCGTTTAGCCAGCTTGCAATGCTGTGCTTATCTTGTATCGCAAATGAGGCGAAGCTTTGCTTCTCCGTGTTGTTTGTTTCTGTGTTGAGAAATTTAATAGCTTGTAGTATCTCCCCTTTATTGGTGACTGGTGTTCAGAAAATGGACTGGCATAGCGTAGTTTTGAAGAAACTAAACGGAGGAGGTCGGGGTTTGCATACAATTCTTATAATTTTTCAAAGCCTATTTATTGTTCCGACCTTTTAAAATGGGGAGAGGAACTTTGTAATCGGGTGTGTTTTAGTTTTTTTTGTTTTCTACGCAAAATCAGGTTCCAGAAATAATCATCGGAATAGGTCGAGTGATATATCATATTAAGCCCTTTCAATCGTGATTCGAAATTTTAAATTTTTTTCTCAGTGTCGAGAAAAACCGGTTCGAGGTTTTTAATTTTGGTCTAGTTTCGAGCTAAAAAGGTGATGGTATGTTGGCTTAGAACAGTTTATTTAGGCTTAATTTAAGCCGTGAAACTTAGTGTTACTCAAGTAAAGGTAATTTTTGGAGTTTCTTAGCGCAATTTTGGAAATCAGAAATTTGAAAGTTCAAAAAAATTTGGAAACAAATTCGAAAAAAATTTGAATTTTTTTTCGGAAATTTTTTTTTTTAAATTTTTTTGTTTTTCTAGTAATTTTTTTCAAAAACTGTTTTCCTATTGACCTATTTTAATATGGCTCTCAAATAGCCTAAGTTCTATTTTTTTTCGTTCAGATCTTTTAGAAGAAGAAGAAGGAACACTTCAATTACTGCATGAAAGTCTAAGCATCAATGCAGTAAAGTGTAATAGAGATTAGTTCAAATAGAATAGTATATAGTGAAATTAAATAGACAAATAATTAAAGCCCGAAAAAATTACTGCTGGAATAAAACATCAGATTAAGACTTAACAAGTATTTTAGAAATGTGCAAAAGTTGAAATGAATTCTATCTTAAAAACATCGATAAAATAAACTGGTTTTTAAAAAAAAAACGGAACTCACGCCATATATTTATGTGGGTACAAACTGGATTAGATTGAATTTCACTAGTGTTGAACTCATTCATTTTTTTCTTAAACGTTGAAGTAAAAGTTGGGCATCTTGCTGAAGAGCATAGGATAATAATTTTAACAGCTTTGAAATTATGTTTTGTGCGTCTGCATGTTGATATAATTGAAACCATGGAAGAACGGATAGAGTTTGGCAAAACTTCACTTTTCGGTAATTATTTTTATTGAATGCATGTTCTTTTCACATTTTCTGTTTGTCAAATAAGTGAAGCAAAATGATGTTTTGTAGGTCGTATCAGAGCAAAATTCATTTCCGTGCGGTTAAAATCAATTAGATAATCAATATTGGTTTTTGCCGAAGCACTGGCTCGTGTTTCATCACTTGGACAAAAAAACCTCCAATCCATATGAAATGATGATGGATTCCAACTTTCTCTCTTATTTGTTCAATTATTTTATTTTATAATCAACCATTAAAAGTATTTAGTTAGAGACAGAAAGTTCATTATCAATGTTCCAAGTAAGATGTTCAAGAAACTCAATAAAATTCGCTCTGCCTTAGTTATAACATAAGTTTATTAACATTCTTTCCTTACTGGCACGGTTAAAATTTGATTTGCATTCAATCCACAGACGCATATTTTTCGATATTAAACAAGTTTAAATCGTCTATCAATTTTGGGGACAATTTAACTGGTATATAATAAAATGTCACCACTTTTTTCCATCACCGTCATATTTCTGTCATATCTAAACATAACATGTGTATGAGGTTCAAGATTCCATAAGTTGACATCATCTTCTTTCTTAATCCACGCTTCTGAAATCCCCAAAACGTTTTTTTTTCACCTATGTAGCACAAAATTTTCCGACCAGTCGTGCACAGTAACCGGTTCTTAAGCCACGCTTCTGAAATCCCCTAAACTGTTTTTTTTCACCTATCTAGCACAAAATTTTCCGACCAGTCGTGCACATTAATCGGCTATCCTATTTTGTGTTTTCTTGCTTTTCAAAGCTCCCTCTGGCCATTTTTTGGTTGTTGTTGCGAAGTGCACCATTTGCTCTGAGTGAAGTTATAAGTATTAGGTATATGTGCTATGTTGTGAGTGTAATCTGGGAGTGTAGGATTGCTTGATTTCAGTTGCATGATAGTACTAGAACTCGACACGATAGCTTCAAAAGTGGCGTTTGACTTATATGATTGCCATCGGATGGCAAGCTTGTCAAATCCCAAAATGATTTCAAATATGGGATCTGAAAATGTTAACACAGACTTCGCAAACAGTCTTCAGTTTCACAACATTTTACATCCGCACTTAAATTCAAATACAATTGCGGCACCTAACTCACTTCGAAACCACATTCAAGTTCCGTATTCAAATCAGAGCAACATTAAACAAGAGGCGCATGGACAAAATCATGCACAAGCAGATCCTTACCAGAAAAACTTTTCAGCCGAAAAAGAGCTTTCCTATACCTGCGATAAAGTAATGACTTCTGAGATAATGCTCAATTTCTTACAGCACAAGACTTATAACAGTGTTTCTGTGAATGCTCCACGAGTTGCTCAGAAATCTTACGGAAGTGAAAAGCGGTTTCTTTGTCCGCCCCCTGCTATAGTGTATGACCTAAAGGAGTACTCGAGGATTCGAAACAAAGAAAGAACTGACTCTGAAAACACAGAAGAGCAATCAGATGGCAATAAAATTTTAGGAGCAGTATTCATAAAGCAGTTACCTCAAAATACGATACCAGTTCAATCTACTTCTCTGGCTGATGGGCAGACTCTTAAGAACCTGTATGTCTCAGATTCAGACCATGTGAAAGATTTCAAAGTGCAGTTAAAATTGGTCTATAACCAAATACACGATCTTGGATCATACTTCAGTACCGATATAAAAGTCATTTCGAAGCCATCAAAAAAGAAACAAACTCAAAAGTCTAATGATCTATGCATTGAATCTGGATCTAAAATAGCACTTTTCAACAGATTAAGATCGCAGAATGTGAACACACGATACTTGGTGGCTGACCAGCAACAAATGAACGTGAAAGCGAGTTCCAAAATGTGGGGAATTTTCTATATTCATCTGGTAGATGATGAAGAAGACGAGGGCGATGAATTCTGCAGTCTACCGGGCAATATCCAGTACGGATCTCACGTCAAGCTAGTGTGTGCTGAAAACGGAATGGCGCTTCCCAGATTGGTGATCCGCAAAGTTGATAAACAAAGCGCGTTTTTGGATTGCGTAGAAGTTGTATCACAGCTACACAAGTGTGCATTTAGTTTTGCTACTAATTTCTACCTCAGTTTAAGTCATGATCAGATAATAAGAAGCGAAGCTACCAAAACGGGCGATCAGTATATTGACCTGCTTACAGACAATGCAATTTGGACAATCATAAGTGCAGATTCGAACGAAGTTCGGTTCCACGAAGCCTTAGGACCAACGCCGTATCCGATTTCTCCTGCGCCTCAGATTCATGATTGGGAGATTGCCAGATGTGGCCTTGCTAATGACGACGATGACAGTTATAGACTGATTCTGAAAGGCGAAAGCTTTCATCACCAGATGTCAATTTGGTTCAACTCTGTGCCTTCTAGAAGTGTCTTGGTTTCGGCGAATCATATCGAGTGCATCATCCCTCCGATATCAGACTTCACATCCAATAATAACTTTGTGGACGGCAAATATCTAACGGTAGAGATTTTCATAGTGAGAAATGATGGCGTGATTTTTCACACCGGAAAAAGTTTCACGTACAATCCGTCGGACCATTGCTACGCAGACGGAGTTCTTCACCCTTTGCCTTTCAAGACTTTCGACAACGATGACTGAACTCAAAACTAGTATTTAGAAACTTAATACTTTAAATTGCAATCTATTTATTTTGCTATCACTCGAAGCTACTTTCAAAACAAATGGATTATTTTCAATATGTGTCATTTTGCAGATTACGTATCAAATGGCTTAATTTCAAAATTGCATAAAAAATGAAGATGCTTCCAAATGGCGTAAATTTTATGCATTAAATGCAAGTATAAGTTTTTTGAAAGAAACTTTGTTACTAAGATCTTAAAAAGGCTGTAATTGTCAATTCAGTTGTTGACTGAAAAATAATCTGACAAATGGCTTTCAGAATTCAACTTTAAATTATATTTTCTGTGTTGAAAAGTTTCTTGTGATCAATTTTTCTAGCAAAAATGCCAGCCAATATTTATTTGTATACAGTTCCAGACTCTGTTTCAAGTTTTCTATCTATTATTGCCATTTGGGAAAAATTTCATGTTAGGCCATCTTTGGGAGTTATGCCATCTGTGAAGCCACTTTGTTTGTATGAGATCTATATTGCAGTTACTGTTTTAATCGACTGCTAAGGAAAAAATGAAAAGACTTTTTTGCTTATACTGATTTCATATGAAGTTTATCATAAGATGAGTCATTGTTCTCCGTCGCATCTTCGCTACATCAATTGATTTCCGAGTTAGTTCAGATTCAAAGTTTCTTCTATAATTATTCTTTGAGATCTAGACTATGGCTAGCCCTCGAAATCTTTAATATTTAAATTCGTAGGTTAACGCATCAGATATTTTATACATTTCGTAGTTTGATGTCTTAATTTATTGCAAATCTATTTGAGCAATTGATTTGATCGACTTAAAGCTACAACGCCTTTGAGTTTCATTGAAGTATCCTTCGTTGCATTGATTTGTGACCTTAATATTTGCAGAGATAAATTTAGCCTTTCAGTATTTCTTTTCACGAACTTCAATGGGGGCCCCGTCTTTGTATATGGTAATGTTTCCCACCTCAAATACCCAAATTGTTTATTCAGTTTAGTACCTGAAAGTTACTGAGAAAATGAGATCAAATGTGTGATTGTTTAACTATGTTTCTACAAAATTTAAATCCGGAAAAGTTTGATCTACGAAAAAAAATATCATGCGTTTAGAAATTCAGAAAGTTTTTCAGCAAAACTCAGAAAATATCAATTTATTTAAAATTAATAAATGATATTATCATATTGCTCTTCTGGTGTTGCTATCAAAATTAAATTATCAAGAATTTTTTTGGTGAAAAAAAGCGGTATACAGCATTGAAATAACCTTAACCGTTGAAATGAGCAAGTCTACTGCGACCTCTGATCACATTCTACGACCTTAAAATTTGCTGTCAGAATGGTCGAATTGTTGTGTAAATTGGCTTCTGGCTCATTATTTTCATTCTAACACTGCTACGCTTTTGCACATGTATTTGACGAATGTATTCACAAAAAACAAAGAAAGGAAAATCATTGAGCGTTTTCCGACCTGTAAAAGACAGAAACTTTGTCTTCTTTTTTACTTTTTTCCTCGCCAAATCAGGTACATCCGGGTATTTGAAACGACTTAAAGTTATTTCGACTCCAAAAAGACTTTTCAATGTGGAGAAAAATCTGTGGTATGTTATGCCTAATTACACTAGCCAGCGTAGTGTATTAGTTCGATCCTTCTTTCAGCCAACAAGCTAATTCGTGAATAAAAATGTGCTCGGCTGTTTTTCCTAACCCCCCCCCCCCCCACCTCCCACGAGCATCAATTTTATGGTGTATTGATTGGTTAATTGGTCTTATAAGGTTAATTAATGGTCTTATTAATCTGTCTGTGTGTCACTTTGAATAGCAATCGAATTTTGTTCACATCAGTTTGTACTGGGGAATTTTGCAGGTGGGGAAAAGAAGACCCAATTGCTCATTTGTGGGCACTATCGAGTCTGGTAAAAGGTCCATAAAATAACTTTTTTTTTGGTAAAAGGTCGGTCCCCGTCTACACGGTACTATTTTTAGCTTGCCAATTGTTTTCAGAGGCTAAAATGGCTGAATCGAATTGTATGACGTGTGAACAAACTCTTCCGAACATAAAACTGTATCGTTGCCAGACTTGTACAGAAAAACAAGACGAAGCTTCTAACCTCGAATTTCTCTGTGAAGGGTGCTTATTTCCTCACATTCGAAAAGAACATTTGGTACTAGATTCAAAAGGAGACGAACCACTGATTTGTTCCAAACACAATATGATATGCTTAGAGTTTTGCAAAGATTGTGATACTCCGTTTTGTTGCAAATGTTTTGGAAATCACGTCAACCACGAAGTTCAATGCTTGGACACAAAACTTTCGGATATCAAAAAAAAGATGTTCGAATTACTAACAGATTTAGAGATGAAGGAGAAGCCTCTGAGAAGTAAACAGAAAGCTTTATCGGAAACTGTCTGCAAGAATGACGCAGATGCAAAATTGGTGTGCGATTTTATTCGAAGTGAGTGTAAAAAATTGGAAGAAGGTCTTGTGATGGATGTGGAAAAGCATGCAAAGGTGAAAGTTGAGCATGAAAAAACTGTTTTCAAATCGTGTGAAGAAATATGTAACATGCAGGCGTGCATACGGAATGCGCTGAGTCAATCGAATCCGAAACTTATCCAAAATTACCCATCTGCTTACAACAAGATCAAAATGTACGAGCTTGATTATAATAACACTATGCTGGTTGAAGAGCAAGCTATTTCTTTTCCTCTACAAGAGATGTTAAGTCTGAAATTTGAGGAGCTAAGAAAAAGCGTGAAAAATGTGATGAGAACTGTTCAAAAAAATGAAACAGATGATATTGTTGTGGCAATGAACGGTTTTGTTTATCGTGTTTGCAGTACTGATTCTGGTGAAATTGAAGTTTCTAGTTTCATGGCAAGCGAGCAATCTAAACGCGTAAAAGGGCAAAAAAATTCTGTCCACTTTAAAACTCACCGCACATTTAAGACGAGCCAAAATGGTACTTTGACTAACATTTTTCCGATAGAAGACAATTTGGTTGTACTCTTCAGTGACGAAACAGCAAAACTTTTCTGTAGTGATTCTTCTCTGGTAAGCCCTGTTAGATACCCAGATTGCAAACATTTTCTATGGCCATACTCGAATGATGAGCTGGAGACTATAATAGACTGGTGCTTTTGGAATCCTCAAAAAAATCGAGTTTGCTTTTCGCACGAAGAAGACTTGGGTTTCAACTGCACAGAGATGCCAAAAGTTCGTATGAGCAGTAGTTGCTGGTATATTTTGTGCTTCATTGAGGAGACTGAAAAACGGGTTGTTCACGTGGACTTGGATGAAGACTCAATAATCGAAATCGGACAAGAAGTGCACAAGTTGCCTTCCATTGATTCTATTTCGTGTCCTGGTTTCAATGAGATTATGTTTTGGTCAGTTTTCTCGAAATCGTTATCTATGTTACGGAGGGAGCAGGGCGAAACCGTGTTTTATCTGCTCCGCCAAGTTTCTTGGCATAATGAATTGGATTTATTTAAATGCTCATGGTCACTCCCAGTGGAAGGTAAACGCAAGATCGAATACTCTTTTTTGCCCGCAATTAAAGAACTGAATGGAGAAAATAAACTAACCGAGCAGAAGTATGTTTTTGCTGCCTGGGATCAATATAGACCGGGTCTTCAAAAACTGATTGATGAAACGACTCAGCCTCCTAATACTAAACCTTAAAATATGGTTCTGCTCTGAGCTCACGCTGCTATAGTGATATGAGTTGCTTTTTTTTACGTACAAAAATTCTATATATGGTTGATGTACTTAAATTCAAGCTTTCAGATGACATTTTTATCAGTTGTATCAGTTTCGATGCCCAGTGAATTATGCACAAAGGGACTAAATTTCTGAGCTCAAAATCTTTTATTTAAATTAAAAGAGTGAGCTTCTACGTTTTGAACTAAGTGAAATCATCATTTGAACTGTGATTACAGAATTGTAGCAAAAGAAAAAATCCTTGTTGTCCTTCTTTCACAAATGTTTCGATCGCTTCTGTTTGAAGTGTGTCAAACGTCAAACGTGTTTTCGTGATTTCAGTTTCTAATGAGGAAAACATTGATCGCGGTTGGAATTTAAATACTTCCAATTTTTCGGAGAATAGGAAATATGAAACTTTTTCTTCTCTAGTATAACCCATATCAAGTGTTTTTGTATCGCAAATGGCGCAATGCTGCGTGTAGCCTCTGTTTACAATGTTGAAAATTACTTTAAAAGTCCGTGCTGCGGTAGCTACGACTTTTCAAAAAGCTTCTGAAATTAATGAACGCCTTTTTCTAATTTTCCTGGAGTTACACGTAATTGCGATTGAAGAGTTTTAGCTGAAACTTGTTTTTTTTTGGTTTATTGAACAGTCTCTGCTCAAAAAATGTATGCTTCTCATTTTGCTAGCCAGTCATAAAAAGACATGTGCAAGAATATCTTTAGAATCCTTGAGCGGGAAATATTGTTAGAATCCTTGACAAAAGGCTATCCTATGTCGTGAGAGTCTTTGAACAGAGGTCGGTCATGGTCAAACACTTGAGCATTCGTGATATAGAGGTTTATAGATGGGACTTGAAATGCCGAGAATAATTTATCTGAGATGCAATAAGTTTGTTCGAGTTTTTTGGTGTCCATTTTTTTTGGACTGCTGTATTTTCGTGTTTTTTTTATATCTGTTAAATTAAGTCAAATGTCAATTCGGAAGTTTCAGGGCAGTCATTTTTTGCGCATGGTTCGCATTTTTTCTTTTGTAAACCTATTCATTTTTTGGCTTCTTGCTATAACTTGTTAAGGTTTGTTGGTTTTTGCGGCTCATTTTCAACCTTTTGTCTGACCACCAGAACTTCTAAGTTTTCGATTTTTGCCTCAGTATAACCCGTTTTAGTTATTCAAATTTATTAACAATACAGCTCAACATTTTGATTTTACGTTTTGTTCTTGTAAAGATGTCAAAAATGAATATAACCTAAAAATTTTGCGACTTTATGGTTCCCGTTTCTTCTTTTTTGGATATTTTCCGGTTGGTTTTTTTCCTAATTGAGAGGTTTTAATTCTCAGTCAAGTGGACGATAAGTTTTTAATTTGAATTTTTTTTTGTTTTATCTCAATTTGTGGCTTCATTGTTTCGTCCGAAAGTCTGTCGGTTGATTTTGCTTTTTCAATTCTTCCTTTCTGCTGAGAAGTTAACTGTAATTTATGACGAATGCAGATTGATTTTTCAAAAAAAATCTATATCTTTTTCAGCTGGCGTTTCACTTGGCACATTTTTATGAAGTCCCTATGTTAAAACGCCAATTTATATTGTTACATTGAAAATGTTTTCTGAAGTCAACGTTTTCAAATATTGTTTACGTTTGCTGAAGTACTTCCTTTTCCATGTGAACAACTGAACGAAAATTTCCAAGGTAATTCACCCAGACATGCAACGTCTACCGTTTTTAGCACACATCTGCTTGAGCGCGTATGCTTTAACTCATGTAACTTCATGCAAAGTTTATGCTAAGTTTTTCGTTTATGCAGTGTTTCTCGTTTTTCGTTTTTAAAATAGCCAGAAAAGCAGCCCCATGTTGGCGTACTGACAGATTGTTCCATGGGTTGCGAATCTGGTTTGCGAATCAGATTTATCAAACAACGCTTCACAAAATTAGATTCATTATAATTTCACAAACGTTGAAATTTTCGACACTAGGGTGGGCTGATTGAAGTTTTTCTAGAGGTTTCAGATGTGGCCTTCAATCACGACTGCGTGAATGTTTTTAGTTTGTGAGATATTTCGTTTTTTTGTTTTAAAAAAACTTAGATTGAAAAAATAATCACTTAGTTTTTAAACATATGGTGTTATGTTATCAGGCCATTCCCGGAGATCGCAACTATGGCCTCTAATCGTGGCTGCTCAAAATTTTTTGGTATCCGAGCTGTAACGATTTTAATGCTTTTCGAAAACTTCCATTGATTTTTTAAAAATAAAGTTCCATTTGATTTACATTAATGCAGTATCAAATTCTCTATCAAATTTTTGATGGCAGAAAATATTATACGTACGGGACCAATGAAAATGGTAAGCTAAGGTGAATAACTCAAACAAGAATATACTATTGATTACAAAAAATAAACTATTCAATTGTCACGTTCGACAATCTGTTTGAAGCACTGTAGATGCGAATCACACGCAAGGTTACTTTATGCAGTTAGATTTGCAAAGTAAGGTTTTCTGTAGGATTTAAAATATATTTTTACTCTTCATTTTGGTTTTTTTGGGATTTCAAAGTTTGAAGTGCTTCAATTTTGTTGTTGCTTAATCGCTTGTTTGGTGACGAATTGAATAGTTTTTCTACTAGAGTTTTCGCTCAAGTTTAGCATACTCCGAGTTTTATGTTAGATTTGGAACCGTTTTTGTTTTTACACTTCAAATTTCTGATGAAATGTTTGGCTCAGATATTTTTTGAGCATGACTTCATTGTAAATTGCCATTTCATTCAGTTATTTCAATCGCAGCAAATCAACTCTTAATTTGTTTATTGCCTTTTTCTGCTTTTCTATTTGTTTTTATTGTTCAAGTTTTTTTTGGCTTACATGGTTTCAGCTGATGTTATATCCGTGTACTTGCTTCATAATGCGTTTTGGAAAGGTCAATTTTCAATATTTTCAGCGCTCAAATTTTTTTCGACTTAACGGACAACCCAATCACTTTATGCTAAGTTGATTTTCTTTTCAGTATTTATTTAACAATGGTAATTGTGTTTCTCTGCCTCCTTCCTCAAGTTGAACCGCAATCCAAACAAAAGTAAAAAAATTTATTCGATTTTTTTTTAAATTTGTTTTTGATTCAGTGGTTTTTGTCCTACTTTTTTCGGCTAGCTGCCTTGCTATTTTTGTTTTTTGTTGAAAGTGGCGCGAAGATCCTCTTCGCCTCAGTGGATTTCTGAGTTTTTTCTTAAATCATAAATAATTTTATTATGGCAGTGATGTGAGTTCCTTCTTCTCCACAAGTTTTAAATCTCTAATGTTCATGGCAATGACAAGTCGCTGTACTAGCGAAGAAATTACGTTGATACGATAGTCTAATTAGCAAAACAAAATGAGTATTTGAAGCTGATTTTTTTTTGTTTCCGCGATGATAACTGACCGAGTAATTAATAATCCACAAAAAAACTTGAATGATTTTTAGGGTCCGAATTGGATATTAGTTTTTTGAACTTTCCCTAATTGGGTTAGTTTTTTTAAAAAAGGAGGGGTCAACCTTAAATTTTTTCTTGCAAATCAAAGAGATGAATTTTTTCTTAAAATTCAAAAACA
Source organism: Symsagittifera roscoffensis (assembly GCF_963678635.1). Classification (NCBI taxonomy): domain Eukaryota; kingdom Metazoa; phylum Xenacoelomorpha; order Acoela; family Convolutidae; genus Symsagittifera; species Symsagittifera roscoffensis. Next base: position 80,135,423 of record NC_087063.1, read on the forward strand.
TTTAAACACACTTCGATTTCCTTGTTCAAGGATGTTTTTCAACTTTCTGCTCATGGGTTTTTGAGTTTCCTTAGTGCATGGATTTTTTTTCCGATTTTCTGTTAACTATTTTCTTTGGCTGCACTTGCGATATCAAATGTCTTGCAATAGGGGAGCAGAAATTTTCCTTAAAAATTGTACAAATTTTGTAATAAATTGAGTGTTGTTTGTCATGCAATCGCTCACTGTATTACATCTGCCCAATTAGAAGTTATGGTGAAGCACCGAGGCGGAAGTGGTTCGGTTATCTAGTTTCATCCACATCTCTACCTTCTCTACACACTTTGCCGATTGTTATTTTTTCTACTTGTTTTAATTTAGAATATCGAGCTGTTTGCCTTTGCTATCGGCAAAGTTTTTAAGCTAATTCACTGGCACTATTAGGATAAAAAGATGTCGTTAAAACTTCTGCAATTAGATTTTTTGTCCGCAGAATTCGTTAGTTCGCTTTATTCGCATGTCATATTCCTGCTTGATTTTTTTTTGCGCGTTTACCATAGAGGTCACGCGCATGAGAAGGCAAAGGTCGTATTTCAGTCCGGTCAGAAACCTACTTTTTTGGAAATGGAAAATTTATCAGTTGAAAATTTCAGTCAACGATCTTAAAATCGAGTCTGCTTATTTTATGTCCGATTAAATTCCACAGCATGGATTTTTCTTCTATATGAAATTGTAATTACGGGTAAATGAGTTCCAATAACTTTTGCCCGAAGTCTTTTGAAAAGTCTTGAGAATTATCTGTAAAAATATCGTTTGAAATTTTTGTTTCTTGCTTTTCGTTTAAAATTTAGCCCCAGAAGTCAATGATTAGACCAAAATGTCTTGAACTCTTTGAATTTATGTTTTTTTTTCTGATTACAGAGTTTTGACAAAAGATCTCATTTTTTTCCTGGCACAAATGTTTCCATGGTTTGTTTTTTACCTTGCGATAAGTAAGTGTTTTGCAACTGGGTACTAGACTTTTTTTCGTTAATAACTTTGGTCACGATGTACATTACGAAGCAAGTTCGAAATGATAAATTTACACAAAAGCATCTTGTGTTTTGCCTACGTAGGTCTATAGCTTGCTATTTTTTTGAATGATTTTTTTTACTAAAAACGATTCGGCTGTTTTTCAGCTTATTAAGTGTCGGCTTTAACTCTGGTGGCTTATTTATTCAATGTTTTTTTTTTGTTTCCCGTGAATTTTTGATATTGATTCAACTCTGACAAGATATGTTTAAAATTTTCAACTCACTTCATCGATCTTCTTTGAAAAAGGTTAGAAAAAATTGGACAATTTTTTTCCGATTTTATTGAATTTTCACTAAAACTTTGTTCGGATATTTTTCTCGATACCTCTTTAGTGGCCTGCTGTTCTTATAATTTTTTTGGCGAAGGATACTGAAGTCCTGAGTTTATTTGCAGTTTTCTTGGTATAATTTTCAATCAGTTTTTTTTTTGGTGGTTTCTAGCCTGTATCATTTTGGAGAACGATAATTTTTCTAAGGAAGTGACTCGTTTTTATGAGGCCTTTAGTGCTATCAGATCACTAATTAACTTTTCATTTTTCGCGCATAATTTTCAAGTTACTTAGTTCAAAATAACAATTTTTTTTCGCTGTTTGTTTCTAGTACACTTTATGTTTTCCTCATGTTGTGTGTAGTATTTTTTTCCTTCGTTGCAATCCAATTGTAAGCAAGTTAGTGCAATTTAGATGTGTTGTTTTAATATCTATCAAAACTTTTTGAAAGCGAAAAAAAATTAATTAGACTACAGTTTTTTGCCAGCATTTTTCTTTTTGATATATATATTTTTTCATCTTAGTTTGTTTGCACTTAGTTCAGATCAACTTTTCGTCTTGATTTCTAGTGATGTCTTGGATATTTGGTTGCTATTCGACTCAAATTCATGGCACATCGAATTGTTGACAAAAAATTCAAAGTTTCTCAACTTTTTATGCTTTCAAAAATCCCACGTTTGGTTTTTTGCCCATTTATCCCTATTTTGTCTGCATGGTTACCGCTTGGTAATTTTTCATGCTATTTTAATGGTCGCGGTTGTTTTTTGTCATCGGTTTTCATCAAAATGAGTTTCAGTTTGAGACAAACATGAAATTTCGGGTGTTTTTTGGCGTGTTTCAGTTTTTTTTATGATTCGGTGGCTTTCTGTATCGCAAAAGGTGCGAAACTCAGCTAAAAACTTCGCCTCTATGTTGAAGCTCAACTTCACTTTTGATTTTGTTGTTGATTTTGTAAAAGAGTGTTAATGATTTCAGAGTATACTAAAGAATTGGCTTAGTGAGGTTTTTGTTGAACTAATAAAACGTTTTGAAATTTTATCTTTTCTGCCAAAATTACACATAGGTTTTGTTTTGTATTACAAAACGTACGAAATACACTTAAAATTGCTTTTACGAATCCGCGCTGCGTTTTTTGAATTTTCATAAAGCAGAAAACTTCATAAAGTTTTTTTTTTCTAATAGTCCTTCTTCACCTTATTGAGCTTTAAAGTTTAGATAGAAATTTCTTTTTATAATGGATAATGTACGGGAGATTTTTTGGCCCAAATTTTTGAAAATTTTTTTCTCATTCTACTACTGGCAGTCAAAAAGCAACTACTGAGACTGTGTGTTAAGCAAAAGCGTTGCAAAGGGCTATCTTTCATTCACAATCCTTGATCAGAAGTTAATCATAATCGAATAATTGCGCGTTCGAGGCTACCGCAGTGCAAAACCATTCGTGCTAAAGTGGTAGGGGGTTTTGAGAAACTGATTATGCTTTTTTTCTCAAGAAAGGTTTCAATTTTGATGCTATAATATTGTTTTAGTCTTTATGATGCTAAAACTGTTGGGATTACTTTAAATTTTTTGAGAACTTGCTCATTTCGGCTGTGACTATAAGCTATGTAACTTTTTGCTTTATGTTTTTACTGGAATAGACCTATCTGGGGGAAATGAAATTGATCAAATTCAGTAAAAAAAAAGTGAAAATAAAAAATTTATAACCTATTTTTTAAAGTCTAAGGGTTTTGCTTTGGTTTGGCCCATTTTAATTTTTCAAAGTCTACTATCAACACAGCTTAGTAATTTGTATGCAAGATTTGGTCTTGCATAAATAACAGATTTTTTAAAGAAATATCAGCAGAGAGTTCCCGCATTTTGTTTATGGCTTAATGGCGATCGTTTAATAAAAGTCGATGATCGTAGTTCAGACTCTTTTATAATAGGTCGTGATGATTTTTTTTCCAGTTTTTTGTTTCAGGAAAAGTCTATTCAGGCTCAAATGTACTTTTTCGCGGTTGGCTTTTCATTTATTTCTAAATTCAAATCATTTCCTTTGTTCAAATGAAGGCAAACCCCACGATCAAACAGCGAAAGTGTAAAGGTCAGGAAAAAACATGATCGACTTCAAAATTGATCAGAAATGGAATTTATTAATCAGATTTCCCAGCGCATAATTTTCAAGTTACTTAGTTCAAAATAACAATTTTTTTTCGCTGTTTGTTTCTAGTACACTTTGTTTTCCTCATGTTGTGTGTAGTATTTTTTTCCTTCGTTGCAATCCAATTGTAAGCAAGTTAGTGCAATTTAGATGTGTTGTTTTAATATCTATCAAAACTTTTTGAAAGCGAAAAAAAATTAAATAGACTACAGTTTTTTGCCAGCATTTTTCTTTTTGATATATATATTTTTTTCATCTTAGTTTGTTTGCACTTAGTTCAGATCAACTTTTCGTCTTGATTTCTAGTGATGTCCTGGATATTTGGTAGCTATTCGACTCAAATTCATGGCACATCAAATTGCTGACAAAAAATTCAAAGTTTCTCAACTTTTTATGCTTTCAAAAATCCCACGTTTGGTTTTTTGCCCATTTATCCCTATTTTGTCTGCATGGTTACCGCTTGGTAATTTTTCATGCTATTTTAATGGTCGCGGTTGTTTTTTGTCGTCGGTTTTCATCAAAATGAGTTTCAGTTTGAGACAAACATGAAATTTCGGGTGTTTTTTGGCGTGTTTCAGTTTTTTATGATTCGGTGGCTTTCTGTATCGCAAAAGGTGCGAAACTCAGCTAAAAACTTCGCCTCTATGTTGAAGCTCAACTTCACTTTTGATTTTGTTGTTGATTTTGTAAAAGAGTGTTAATGATTTCAGAGTATACTAAAGAATTGGCTTAGTGAGGTTTTTGTTGAACTAATAAAACGTTTTGAAATTTTATCTTTTCTGCCAAAATTACACATAGGTTTTGTTTTGTATTACAAAACGTACGAAATACACTTAAAATTGCTTTTACGAATCCGCGCTGCGTTTTTTGAATTTTCATAAAGCAGAAAACTTCATAAAGTTTTTTTTTCTAATAGTCCTTCTTCACCTTATTGAGCTTTAAAGTTTAGATAGAAATTTCTTTTTATAATGGATAATGTACGGGAGATTTTTTGGCCCAAATTTTTGAAAATTTTTTTCTCATTCTACTACTGGCAGTCAAAAAGCAACTACTGAGACTGTGTGTTAAGCAAAAGCGTTGCAAAGGGCTATCTTTCATTCACAATCCTTGATCAGAAGTTAATCATAATCGAATAATTGCGCGTTCGAGGCTACCGCAGTGCAAAACCATTCGTGCTAAAGTGGAAGGGGATTTTGAGAAACTGATTATGCTTTTTTTCTCAAGAAAGGTTTCAGTTTTGATGCTATAATATTGTTTTAGTCTTTATGATGCTAAAACTGTTGGGATTACTTTAAATTTTTTGAGAACTTGCTCATTTCGGCTGTGACTATAAGCTATGTAACTTTTTGCTTTATGTTTTTACTGGAATAGACCTATCTGGGGGAAATGAAATTGATCAAATTCAGTAAAAAAAAATGAAAATAAAAAATTTATAACCTATTTTTTAAAGTCTAAGGGTTTTGCTTTGGTTTGGCCCATTTTAATTTTTCAAAGTCTACTATCAACACAGCTTAGTAATTTGTATGCAAGATTTGTTCTTGCATAAATAACAGATTTTTTAAAGAAATATCAGCAGAGAGTTCCCGCATTTTGTTTATGGCTTAATGGCGTTCGTTTAATAAAAGTCGATGATCGTAGTTCAGACTCTATTATAATAGGTCGTGATGATTTTTTTCCAGTTTTTTGTTTCAGGAAAAGTCTATTCAGGCTCAAATGTACTTTTTCGCGGTTGGCTTTTCATTTATTTCTAAGTTCAAATCATTTCCTTTGTTCAAATGAAGGCAAACCCCACGATCAAACAGCGAAAGTGTAAAGGTCAGGAAAAAACATGATCGACTTCAAAATTGATCAGAAATGGAATTTATTAATCAGATTTCCCAGCATAGAAAAATTTTATTTATTGATCCAGTTTTCTCAAATTGGGTTGAATATTATAAAAAAAATGCCAATCGTAAATTGATCTGAAAATTCAAAAAGCCTTGAAATTTGAAAAGTTTTCAAAAAAAAGTGTTTTTTTTTTGTTTATTTGCATTCCTTGACTCTTTTCCAACTGTCTGTGGCTGTATTTTTTCGTCTCTTCTACCGTTTGATTTTTCTGTGAATATTGTCTTTAAATCATTTGAGTGGTTTCTTCGTAGTTCAGATTGTTCCGATAACCTTAAAGAATGCCAGTAAATGTCAAGTTTGGTATCAATGAAACCATTTTCTGCCATTATTCGGATTCTAAAAGTTTTAACTACAAATTTTTATAGCAGTCTGTGACCTCGTCATTTTCTTTACTACAATTTTAACCATTGTTACCACTCATTATAGCGTTGTCTCTTTCAATGGAGTCAATCCTAGAAAAAAAGAGGAATTTGGACAAGAAAATTTAGTTTTTTTTTTCGTTGTTTTTTAAGAAATTTTCTAAGTTTTTAAATGTTTTTTAATTTAGTCTCTTATTTCGGCGTGGTCGGAACATTCTGTGCTACTTGCTACTTGCTCAGTAATCATTATTTTTGTCAATTTTATTTATGGTGGCTGCTTAAAGTTTCATGTGAGTCTCAAATCATGAACAATTCTGTTCTGCGGTTTTTTTGGAAAGGATATTCTGATTAGAAATGAAATACAAGAAACAAATTTGAATAAAATTTATCCAATTTACTGCAAATTGAGAGAGGACAGACAAAGGGCTTCAAAAATGCCCACTATGAGTATGCCCTTCAAAAGATAAACGCGTTAATGGTAAACGTGTTTATCTTTTCAAGGGCATACTCATAGTGGGCATTTTTGACGCCCTTTGTCTGTCCTCTCTAAATTTGCAGTAAATTCAATATATTTTATTCAAATTTGTTTCTTGAATTGTATTGAAACGTAATTGATTTTGATTACAGATTTAGAGGAATAAATTTTTCTTCTTCTTAAATACGAAAAATTATAACCGATTATAGATGTGCTATTTGCATAGCAAACACTAGTTAGCAAGACAAGATTTGGATTCTTGGTCTACCAAAAGAACCATCTCGTTCTCAGAGCCTTTCTTTATGACGTGCTTAAGTTTTCAACGTAGTCATCAACATTAACCGGTTCGCACCTACATGGTTAGACATTTTGAGGATTTATGATAAATGTGCGGTTGGTTTTAACTCATTCATTAAAATGATTATGTATAAATGGGATATTACAGATATTATTGAATTGGATCTTGAATCTTTAACTCATTCTTTCAAATTTTTCAACTGTTTAAAAATGATTATGGAAAATGGGATATTAGAGAAAGTCTAGAAATGAATCATGATTTGGAAGTAGATCGTATCGAAGTGGAAGTAATTAGTGTAGAAGTGAATCATGATTTTCAGACACTGCGTTTACACCGTCATATAGCGCGATTTAGCGGTTTTTTTTGCTATTTTTTTGAAGTAATCACTTTCTCAAATCTTGTTGGCTTTCGAGGTGTGTTTTGTTTTTATTTTTTATTTTCAACAACTCAAATAAAGAACTAATAAAACTTGAAATTAACTCTCAACCATATGGAGAGGTGCTATAGGGTTGCAATTCTGCCCTTTAAATATTGACTGCTCAAATTGTTTTGATTTTCGATATGGCGTTTGAAAACTTAGATTGGAAAAAAAGCAGCCAAACTTGAATTTTTCAACACTATAGTGGGGCGCTGTCAAAGTACACTCAGAGGTTGCAAATCTGGCGTCCAAGTATGACTGCTCAAATTTTTTCCAAAAAACTTAGATAGAAAAAACTAACCAAACTTGAAATTCTAAACCTCATAGTGGGGCGCTGTCATTACTCATAAGATGCAAATCTGACGTCCAAGTATGACTGCTCAAATCTTTCTGGTTTTCGAGATATCGCATTTTTTTGTATTAAAAAAAATTCAAAAAGCTTAAATTTATAAAAATTAAACGATTTTGAAATTGTCAACCTTATAGTAGGGTGCTGTCAGGGTAGACTCAAGGGTTGCAGTTTCTCCAAATTTGACTGCGCAAACTTTTTAAGTTTCCGAGATGTGGCTTTTCTTAAAATAACAGAATTTTATTTTAAAAATATTGCAAAAATATTTTAAAACATTGTCTTTTTTTCAATTAATTTTTCATATATTTGATGAAAACAGTTTTTTGGAGGTATGGCCGTTTTGTGAAAAATATCCAAAAAATTGACTTCAGAAATAGTTCAGTTAATGAAATAGAAGACCCTGATAGATGGACTCAGTTCACATTTACGGTTGCATCAATTTTTGTTGTTTTTGTATAATTTTTAGGAAGTTATATTTACGTTTTATAATCTATTTGAAGCGCCGTAGGTCTGAGTCAAGTGCTAGTGCTATTATATTTGAAGTAATCACTTCTACTCTTTCATTCAGTCGCGTTTTTGGAATGAATTGAGATAGCATAAAGTGAATCATGATTTCTGGCACTGCGGTGACACCGTCATGCAGCGCGTTTCAGCGGCTCAATGCTATTTTATTTGATGTAATCACCTTTTAATCTTTCATCCAGTCGCGTTTTTTGGCATAAACTGAGACAAAAAGCTTGAAGATGGCTAATTTTAATTATCGTCAAAGTACCAATGACGGCGACCGCTCACTCATGCTTACTTTATTGGCCCAATGGTTACCCGAAATTTGTTCGAACTGGCGTCATTTTTATTTGTATCCGCTAAAAAATGAGCTGAATCAGCAATCAACTGTTAATGGCTGTTGCATCACGCCATCTCCGACTGTTGCTGACGTAACACCTCGCAGTATAAATAGACAAAACTTTCGAACATTTGCCACTTCAAATTAATTGTTCGACTTGAAACTGCTCTGAAATCTCATAAGTCTGCGACAAAAAAAAAACAGAAAACGTACCAAAATGAGCAAAAGCTCTATTTTTCGGAAACTTCTGAAAATATTTCTGATTCAGAGTTTGCTGTGGCTCGTGAAGGGAGAGAAATTTGTCTTTCCATTTGGCAATGGAACTTCGGATACAGATTTGCTTTCGGCTGAAAATGACTGGGAATGGACCTATGAGGGTATGGGACAGGGTATGGGACCTGGATATTGGCATACCGGTGACAATGGCAATTTGTTCTGCTCTTTTGATTTGAAATTAAGTAGGGAGATACGGTTCGGTTCCCAGACTTACGACACGATTTTCGCATGCGCTTCCGGATACATATACTTCGGACCACGGTATCCCGACCCGTTCTTCCCGCACGCAACCTCATCCGACTTGAACGAAAAGGCACGAATGATTCCTTTCATGCACGAAGTACGAATGGACTGGGACGAAAACCGCTACGACAACCATTTGTTTTTCCGAGAGCTGAGTAGTGGAGATCTGCAAATCATGGCGGGAATTGTAACGGAACACGCTGATCTCAAAAAGAGATTTGAGCCGGACTGGGGTTTCGTTGTCACCTGGGACGAAATTGAAGACCAATGCAACAGTTTTGCTGGTGCCAGGAATAGTTTCCAGGCCGCAGTTGCGTGTGATGGAGCCAAAACGGATAAAAACGTCGAGGACGATGATTGCTACGTGATGTATGACTTCTACAGGACTGAAGATGTTGATAGGAGTGAATGCAACTGGGGCATGTTTTGGTTTGCAGATGGAGAGAACTTCGCGCGAAGTGGCTTCAAAGATGGGCAGAGTAAGTATTGTGTTTGATTGGACATTTGCAGCCAAACGTGTAGCAACAACAAATTTATCGAAAGGTTCAATTTAATTTGGCTATTTAGTTTAAATAATTAACTATATGTTTCTTTTCAGATGTTCTGCTGGAACTTCCGCTCTCAGGAACAATTGAAGTGCGAAACCTGTTTGCGATTTCAAACATCGATGTCCCGGGAGTCTGGCTGTTCAAGATTGGTCAGAATGGCAGGGATCCCGCGGTGTCCTCAGTGAACCCTTTCGACATCGCCAACCTCTTGATCCGAGAAGTTTGTCACGGGGAGGTGTCGCCGAAAAGGATTTCGAATCGAGGCAATGGTACCTTTGTGACGATACCTTCTTGCAGCTTGCCGGCGCACGACAAAGTCGAGCTGATTTTCAGAGGAACGTTTGAGAAGGTAATGAATGCCACGTATGTGGGGGAATCAGTCACGTCGAAGTTTCCAACAGGGTGGGAAGTTAATGAACAGATCCAGGTGTTCTTAAGAGTGGACGACAAGACTCTACTGGGTTCCAAAACTCTGTTTCTCTACTCTCCGATACAAACTTTGAGGGCGAATGACAGTTTGAGAGTTTCTGCCAGCCCGAGTGGCTCTTCAATTGTGGTCAACCTGCAAATTGACAGCTCTTTCAGCGAAGACACAGACTTGATGATTGTTCGGACATCTGATGCAGGTTAAATTTTTCATTAATCATTAAAATTTTTCCTCAGAATTAGTTAAATAATAATTGTTTAATTTCTTATTTCTGGGTCATATCTGAGGTTTTCTGTTGAATGGGGTGTCCTTTAGGAGAGAGTGGGTTTGAACTTGAGACTCAGTCAACTGTTTGGCCATCGGGATCTACAACTCTGGGCCATACCATCAACAGCGCCGGAATCTTCACTTTCTTCACACTGGTTTCCCAAAATGGAACTAGTTAGTTAACTCATTGCTATTTTGTCAATTAATTTGTGCACATTTTTTTGTATGATAAATTTGTTCCTTATGTTCTTTTTTGTTTCGGAAAAAACTACTGTAGAATAGACTCATCTGTTACAGCTGTGTATAATTCACTCATCGTAGCTGGGTCATCATCTCAAAGCTGTTCTGAATGGGACCAGGAACAATCAGCCCGAGATGTGTCACGATGTCTGGTGGATGTCGGACGATGGTACGGATGTCCCCAGCGAACTTGGTCTTGGTGGCGTCTGGGAAACTGGACTGACGCCGACTTCGCCCACGAGGAAGTGCGACTGGGTATCTCCGGTTGGCAATACGACATCTGCTGTAACGATCGTAACCCGTCAGTCCGCGACTACCTGGATGCCATTGGGTACTGCAGCAACCTCACTTGCGAGTTCAACCCGGGCGCGAACCTTTGCATCAGATCACCAAAAGTGTCATGCTATGACGGCGTGTCGAGAGACCTTCATTCGGTCTCAAACCAATGCTGTTACAACTCTACCGGAGACTTGATTCTTCCGGGAGAAAGTGGAGCCGGAAGTCTGGACTACCAGGTCAACTCAATTCCAAACATGGCCAGTCATTTGTGGTCTGAACTTGACCCATATGAGAAATGCTGTATAGATACTAACAACTGTGATTTGTACTATAAACACAGACCAACTGTCATCGGTTCTTACTGGCCTCGGAACATTCTGATCGGTCGGGGAGATCCGGACATCCAAACTGTGGATGGTCTAAGCTACCCCTTCATGGGTCTAGGTGTTTTCACTATGTTGAAGAGTGACCTCAGAGTTCCGACTACTTTTCAAGTCAGTACTCGGCGGGTCGGAAACGGAACAGTTTTTTCGGGCTTCGTTATTACCCACAATGATAATAAACTCGAGTGCGCAATTTATGAAAATGCGACGTTCGAATCGGCCGTTAATGGCGAGAAACTGGATTTCGGGGATGTTGTGAAGGAATACACGTTGAGTAACATTTCAGTGAAGGAAAGCGATGACTTGAAAACGTTCACCTTTGAGTTTGTTCAAACCGGTTTGGTAGTCAGGGTGGTGATAAGTCAAGATTTCCTGAATCTGATGATCTCTGTTCCTCCAACTTTCAAGCACAAAATCAATGGGCTCATGGGATACTATGACGGTAACACGACTAATGACTTCACTGCTGCAAGTTAGTCGTCGGAAATAAGTTTTTTCCTAATATCTGGATGGAGTTTCAAGTTGTTTTGATTTGAAAAATATATATATCTCGATAGAGCTTAAGTTAATTATAGTTTTTTCCAATGAATTGATTGGTTATTGTAAAGGTCCTCAAAACAACTTAAATAATGATGATTTTTTAAAAGATCTTAAATCCATTATAGTAATTTTGCCAGCGCCAAATTAGAAGTGTTTTGTTTTGCTCAGATGGAACAGTGTATGCGAACGACACCGACCACGCCACTCTGCACTATGGGTTTGGGGAGTCTTACAGAGTGGCGAAGGACGACTGGCTGTTCGCGTCACCGGAAATAATCGGAATGGTAGAGTCGGACATCGCAAACGGAGAGCCATTCACCCCAGTGTACGAGGCCACGTTCGAAAGCGAAGAGCAACGGCAGGCTGTCATGGAGGTCCGCAGTTGTTAAGATTGATTTAAAAACTGGTTTTGTATTTTAATTCATTTGAACTTCAAAAGAGTTTCGAGTGCATATCAATTTTATGGATTTTGTATCATGATATGTAGCTTCCCTATTTATGCAATTCAATTCGACCGGTGTGTTTGTGTGCAAAAGCGTCTTTTAAGAGTACAAACTACTGTAAATCGTTTTAGTTTGAAGAATCTGAGCTCGATTGTAATTTTTTTCTTGAAACATTTAATTTTTCAGGCGTGCAAGAACGACAATGCGTGTATTCTGGACGTGGCGCTGACAGGCAACATGAGTTTCGCTGTCGTGTTCGCCGAACTGGAGTCGGAAATTGAGGAGGCGTCGCAAGCGAGCGAACTGTTCCGAGAGAGCGAACCCGAATGGGCGAATTGGGAGGAGGAGGCGCTGGAGGAGTGGGGGCACTCGGGTGGGGAGAAAATAGTGGGCAAATTGTCAATGGTCATCATGGCATTATTTGCAACCCTTTGCTTGGCCATTCATTGAATGCACGGCACTACATGACTGCATTAGAAGCGAAATTAATAAAAATCATCGATTGAGCTGGATGGAATTGAACTCATAATAAGTGATTGAGACAATTTGACTGTAATATCGTGAATCTTTGCCACAGTTGAATACTTAAGAAACAAAGGTGTCAATATCAGTTGTTTTTCGATGAATCTATCAAACATTATTACTCAAAGTGTTTTTGCAGTATATACTTTCAAAAGGTAAATATTCATAATTTGTATATAGTAAAAATAAAAAGCTTAGTTGCAACATTGATCTTATCAGCTTGAGTTAAACAGCTAAGTCAGATACAAATCATAGACAAGGTCTTTGTTCCGAACTTTGTAGAAAGAGTGAAATATTTGTGCTCGTTGTGGTTTTTTCTTCAGACATCAGTCGACAAATTTTTTAACTAGCTAATTTTGAACGGAATTGTTCAAATTTTTTTATCTGAAAGGCAATGACTCCCTGAATTCTATTTTAAAAAGGCATTTCCCATGTGATCATAAAGCTGCGGGAGTTGGGAAGTTAAAGCTCTATATAAATCACGCCAATAATGTCAGCGGTGATGTAATCCGGCTCATAAATAATTCCACATTTAGCTGAAACAAGCTATTTGGACTTGTTATTTCGCTCCTAGACGATAATTACATTGCTTGTTGATTTCAATTAGTTTGTTGGCGTGCATTGAAAAACATTCTGAAAACAAGTTCTTTTGTTTTTAGCACTCTCAAAGAGTAGGAAAGTAACTATGGCGTAGGGTAAGAATTTCAAGCCAATTCTGACTTCCTCAAGAAAATTTTTTGTCGGGTCAAGTGTGCTATCATATTAAAGCCCTTTTTGACGTGAATTCAAATCTAAGTAAATCGAAAAATTCCACTTGGTGTCAAGAAAAACTTTGTCAAGATATGAAAGTCTGATTATTGTCGGTTTTCAGACTGATACTGTCGAAAAATAATACGAGGCTGGTCTGAACCCAACAAGAATTTTAACATAATTTTTTAACTAAAATTTTGATGTCAGTTTAGCAAAATTGTTTCCCTTTTTGCAGTTTATTAAATCAAATGCATTCGCTCTTTAAAAAAGTAATAAAAAAATTTATTTTGACGTGAATTCGAATCTAAGTAAACGAAAAATTCCACTTGGTGTCAAGAAAAACTTTGTCAAGATATGAAAGTCTGATTATTGTCGATTTTCAGATTGATTGTCGAAAAATAATACGAGGCTGGTCTGAGCTCAACAAGAATTTTGACATATTTTTTTAACTAAAATTTTGATGTCAGTTTAGCAAAATTGTTTCACTTTTTTGCAGTTTATTAAATCAAATGCATTCGCTCTTTAAAAAAATATTTAAAAAATTATTTTAATTTTGAATTCATTTTTGATCCAGAATTTAATAATTGAATTGTTTTCATCTTGTTTTTTTTTCTCAAGTCAGAGTCGTCGAAATCTTGCGATAATCGACCATCAATCGGCTATCCATGCCTTTTTTGAAAGTTTCTGTAATTTTGAAGTGTTTAAAATTTTATAAAAAATATTCCTAAGTTTTTAGAGCTGTAAAGGGGTCGCCTTCATACAAGAAGTTTTGTTTGGGTTATATGTGAAACGAGTTGAATACAAGTATGCAAAGGTACAAGAGTTGTAAAGATAGTTGTTAGCGTTCGTTTTCGTTATTCTCCGCGAAGACAGCTGTAAAAAAGGCATTAAATAGCAAGAGTCGGAAATTGAGGAGGCGTCGCAAGCGAGCGAACTGTTCGGAGACCGAACCCGAATGGGCGAATTGGGAGGAGGAGGCGCTGGAGGAGTGGGGGCACTCCGGTGGGGAGAAAATAGTGGGCAAATTGTCAATGGTCATCATGGCATTATTTGCAACCCTTTGCTTGGCCATTCATTGAATGCACGGCACTGCATGACTGCATTAGAAGCGAAATTAATAAAAATCATCGATTGAGCTGGATGGAATTGAACTCATAATAAGTGATTGAGACAATTTGACTGTAATATCGTGAATCTTTGCCACAGTTGATTACTTAAGAAACAAAGGTGTCAATATCAGTTGTTTTTCAATGAATCTATCGAACATTATTACTCAGTGTTTTTGCTGTATATACTTTCAAAATGTAAATATTCATAATTTGTATATAGTAAAAATAAAAAGCTTAGTTGCAACATTGATCTTATCAGCTTGAGTTAAACAGCTAAGTCAGATACAAATCCTAGACAAGGTCTTTGTTCCGAACTTTGTAGAAAGAGTTGAATATTTGTGCTCGTTGTGGTTTTTTCTTTAGACATAAGTCGACAAATTTTTTAACTAGCTAATTTTGAACGGAATTGTTTAATCCAGAATTTAATATCCATTTTTTGATCCAGAATTTAATAATTGAATTGTTTTCATCTTGTTTTTTTTCTCAAGTCAGAGTCGTCGAAATCTTGCGATATTTGACTAGCAATCGGCTATCCTTGCATTTTTTGATATTTCTGTAATTTTGAAGTGTTTAAAATTTTATAAAAAATATTTCTAAGTTTTTAGAGCTGTAAAGGGGTCGCCTTCATACAAGAAGTTTTGTTTGGGTTATATGTGAAACGATTTGAATACAAGTATGCAAAGAGACAAGAGTTGTAAAGATAGTTGTTAGCGTTCGTTTTCGTTATTCTCCGCGACGACAGCTGTAAAAAAGCCATTAAATAGCAAAAAAAAATGGATTTGACAAAAAAGTTGAAACATTTGAAATAATGGTTGTGGTTGGAACATTTTAAAGCTAAATCGACACTTTTTGCTCTGATCAATGAAAAAAAGGAAGGATTTTTTTTTCGGGTGTTGTTTAATGTCTTTGTGTAGAGTCACGAACGTACTGAATACTGTAGGTGATTGTGTGTGCTTTTTATACGTGAAAAGTTCCTAAAGTTAGTCAGGCTAAATTTAGATTTTTCGCGATTTGTCTTTTGATTTTTTCTAAGTTCAGTTTTTTTCCTTTTTAAATGGAAAGCCAACTCTACTATCAAACAGCTAAAGCGCAAATTTCACGAAAAACCTGATCGACTTCTAGTTTTGATAGTGGAATTTATCTTTCAGATTTCTCAGCGGAAAAAATTAACTATTGATCCAGTTTTGTCAAATTAAGCTAATTGTATCAAAAAGAGTTAAACAAAAATTGTTCGATAAGCTCAACGATATATCTATGTTTTTTGAATTTCGAGTTTTGGATGTTTTCAAAAAGTTATGTCATTATTTTATGTTTCATTGCGTTTATGACTCTTTTCCAGCTGTCTGCTGGCATTGTTTTGCTGTCCAGGCCAAATTGGATGCCACATGTATCATGGGAGTTGAACATAAACATAGGTGGTAAAAATCAGTGTGCAAAAAAATAAGAACAAAAAACTTAAGAAAATTTTTTCATTCAAGGTTTTTTTTTCGTTTTCAAGTTTCATTGAATTTTTTTGTTGGTCATTCGTTTTTAAAAAATATGTAATTGTCGGTTGTCAGGAAAAAAAAATTTCTTACGTTTTTATAAATATGATTGGAACATTCTTTTATTATCTTTGTTCTTTTTGCATTCAGTGCGTGAATATCAACGGGTACTATTGCACACGCTTAAGTGACGAGAAATCAATGATTAAGTGACGAGCACTCAATTGAATTATTCTTATTAAAGCAAGTTTCAGTTTTGCACTAGACAAATAATATAAATCAAAGCTTAATTTTCATACATTTGCTTATGCGCTGCGATCAGTGTTTTGCTTAAGCCCTTTCAAGTTAAGAAATTTCATTTGCTTGTTGACAGCTTGAAGTTTTTAGCTAAACTTTTTTATTTCTCAGAAAAATTTCAGTTTAAACGGTTTGTAATTTTTCCAATCTTCTCAATTAAAACAAAAAATTTGCCTTAGAATTTTGTACTGCGAATTCTAATTGCTGCTGCTTTTTGTTTTTCGAAAAGTCAACTAACTTCATCAACTTAACACTCTCCCCCTTTCTTGAAAGAAGGATCGTTAGAGAGATCTTTTTTGTTTTCTATTTCTGAGAAAATTGTGTTAGGTGGTACATATCTATTTTCAAATTTTTAAGCAACAAAATATCCTGAGATCTCAATTTTGGTTTGAAAATATCGCTAAAAATCATGATCTGGGGTCTATTAATCAGATAGAGATTAAACTTAGATGAATTCGACTGCAATGAAAAAGTTACTATTGACAGATATCCCTAAACAGGCCGAGTTGAAGTTCTTCTGAGAACAGAATTAAAATTGCTTAGCGCTGTTTAAAACACTCGATTCTGACTTGAGGCGTCACTCGACAGGCTAAACGCCTCTGACGTTCTCCCTAGTGATATTTGTGCATATAGTTGGAAAAAATACTGCTCCTTCAAGGGCAAAGCCCTGAATGTTCCCAATACCCTTTAATTGGTCTCGAATAACTTTCGGTAAAGTGAATATTGGCAATAGTTTGAGTTTTGGACTGAAAATATCAAATTTAAGTGTTGCATTTTGATTCGTGTACGGAAGTAATAAACTAATTAGCCACCTCAATTCAATTTCGAACGATTTTGTAGTACGGGATAACAAATAAGCAGGTAGGCCGTACTCATGTCAGGTTGGTATATTGGCGTGCACACCCGGAAGGCCGCATGTAGATTAAGAGAGGAATCCCCCGAGAGAACACAGTTTTGTTAAATTGGTCTGAATAAAAAACAACTCGAGCATATATATTACTATTTTTCTTCAAAAGTCGGAACGACTACTTTAATATTTTTCCGACGTTCGAAGAAAGTGACAGATTATTTTTGCTCGGGGTACAGACAAATTTTGACTTTTTAACTAGCCATTTTTGGCGGAGTTTTTTTTTCTATATCAATTGAAAAGTATTGCCTTGACCTCAAACTTAGAAATATATTTCACTTGTGATCTTTTTTTAAAAAAAATAATGAAGGTCTAAAGGTTGCCATTTTGGCCAACTTGGGACAATTAACGCGCGATATATTTCGCGCTATTAACGCTTAAGCGGAGATTTAGTCCCTCTTAGAAAGTGTTCCTAATTCGTTGAAGGAAGCTTATTTGCCATAATTGGTTTGTTGCTAGGAGCGAAATATACCCTTTTGAACTGTATATGACGTGGGAGTATTTCATTTTTTTTAAACCCATCAATTTTTATAAAGCGTACACTGCTTCATAGACCTCAAAATGCAGTCGGAACATTCAGCGCTTAGCGCTGATACGACCAGTCTTGTATTCAATCTAATACCTAGCTAAAATCTTTCCCTGTAAATCCTTTTGGTGGGAAGGATATTAGCCTGGTCCTAGTTTTTTCTAAGATACGGAACCAAGCTGTATCCGCATTTATGAACTTTTTAGCAAAAAAACTTTAAGATATGCATTGCTAGTTTTCATTGCGTTTACTGTTTTCTGAAACTTTTTTGTTTTGACTCTTGAGCCTTCATTTTTTTTGATCACACCGACCCATGATCGAGTGATCACATCAAACTTCGATTAGTAAACACAATCATCAATCATTCTTCCTACCGCCAACAAGTGACATACTTCATCTAAAGTAATCTCAATTTGCGTGTCGTTTTGAAATCTTGCGCAAAAGGTGGCCAAAATGCTGTAATATCTCGATACTTTCTTGGTCGTAGGCAAATATCAAGTGATGTAGTTCGAATTGATCTGATAACGACCAACTATTTCACAAAGAAACAAGCGTTATCAAATCGTAATCTGTCGTGTTATGGACCTTATGTATCTAAGATAATTCAGTGAGCTTGATTATATTTGGTATCAAATTATAATCAGTGAAATTAGCTCAAAGTTAAAAGAGAAATTTCCAGTTAACAATTAGTATTGCAATCTGACCAAAAATGCGAGATGTATTCGGTTTTGAAAATCAAAGCAAGTTATATAACACTTTCAGACCGGAATATCCGAAACCACTGGTGGATTACGTAATTTTGAGTGTTACGTCAACCCACCCTCCTGGGCTGTGCGTGGATGCCTGCAAAGGTAGCTGCCATATTTGGGCGTTTTTTGAACAAATTCTCAATTTTATTTTACTTATAATAAGAATTTGATCAAAATCTCTTTCGACGGACCGGCGCGTTTTAAGCTGAAAAATCAGCACAACTCTAATTTTCAAAGCCATCTTTTTCTATCAATATCAAAATATTACCTCAAAATTACCTTGATAAGTGAAACATCGATTTTAAAAACAACCAGTTCCGAATTATATTTCGTTTATAAAGAAATTAAATACACTAAATCTTTTTAAGCTAGTTTCAAAAAAATACCTCAAGTTCAATAAATAACTTGAATGTTTAAATAATGCCCATCAATTAAGTTAATTTCAGGTGCTCTGGACTCGTGTGTGGTGGATGTGGCCTGTGGCACTGGGTTGTTCACGCGGCAGATTGCCCCCTACTTCGACAAGGTGGTCGGATTAGACCAGAGTGCGGCGCAGCTGCAGTTGGCCATCGAGTGTCCCGATTTGTACGAGAACATTTCATATCTCAAGTGAGTTCAGCTTATTGTAGAGATTAAAATATATCCTCAATTAGTAATAAATTTTGAATGTTTTGTTCACATTAATAAATATATATCCCCAATTAATTATCATTATCTTTT
Organism: Symsagittifera roscoffensis; assembly: GCF_963678635.1. Classification (NCBI taxonomy): domain Eukaryota; kingdom Metazoa; phylum Xenacoelomorpha; order Acoela; family Convolutidae; genus Symsagittifera; species Symsagittifera roscoffensis. Next base: position 80,154,224 of record NC_087063.1, read on the forward strand.
TTGTACATGTTTTCTCTCACTTACAGCCCAAGCATTCATTGATATAGTCGTTTTTGTTGTTTCACAAGTGTATTAAGAACCAAACCTTCGACGCATAGGTTGTTGCTGTTTTTTCTTTTCAAAAGTACTCGATAAACAACGTTCCTTAAAACGTTCCTGGTGGTTTCTTTCGTTGTTTATGAAGCAACGGTTTAGTTTTAAAGAACGTTGATTATCGAGTATTTTTGAACAGAAAAAACAGCAACAACTTATGCGTCGAAGGTTTTGTTCACAATCCACTTTGTGAAACAACAAAGAGTCATGAAAGTTTTTTTGTGAAAACTATAAAAGGACTATATTAATGAATGCTTGAGCTGTAACTGAGACTAACTTGTACAAAAAATATATTGATAACTAATTAATTGATGAAGTTGCAAAAGCCTTTTTTTACATTTTGCAATTGATGAATGAATGTAGAAGAAATGGGGTCTTGTTAATTCTGTGAGGATGCCTTTGTGTCACCTATTTTGTAAAACGGTTGCCTTTATAATGCATCATCAAATAATAGACCAATTTCCGTTACGAACGTTTTTTACATTTGCGAAGCAAGTGTATCAGTACGAACCTTATTTTTTTTTCAACCTAAGTCGCAAATAAAAATGCTACTTTTGGTGGCACTTTGAACGATAGGCTGCTGTAGCAGTGTAATGTCATATTTGCTTTAACATTTGATTTGTAGAAAGTTAACTCAGTTGATGCATTTTTTTCATCAAATGAACCGAAAAATCATATTTGTTTCAAACAGCAGTACAATGATAAAACGCTCAATTTCAGAAATTTTCCAACTTAATGTACCTCGCAATTTTTTTGAAATGCATACTTTATACAAAATTTAGCTTCATGCCTTCCAATTTATTACATGCAAAATAGTGTCTTTTTGGATTTGGTGTCCCTTTTGCTGCACCGAATTAGCCACGGATGCTTAAATTCCCCAAAAACAAGCCACTAATAACGAAGTTACATGTTCTAAAACTGCCAATTCGAAGTGGTTGGTGCGTTAAACAAAATTGCAGTGTCGCAGATTCGGATCCTATACGTAGCCGAGTTTTTTCGAGGATTATTTCTATTTTTTTCTTGTTTCACTTGATAGAGCTGTCTTTTGGTCGTGTTCTCGCAAGTGTATGCGAAACGGAGCTTCGTCTCTGCGTCTAAGTTCTATGAGCGATAACTACATGAGAATATAATGAAGTTTTTGCGAAAAAAGTGCCTGTTGTTATAAAATTGTTATCACAGTTTGGATTTCCGCTAGGAACAAAAATCAGCTTTCAGATTATACAGATTTTAATCATCGCATTTCCTCAGAGAAGAGTTAAAGACTCACTAATTTTTGTATTTGACTTCAAAGATAAACTATAAGTAACATAGGAGTTGTTTGTCTCTGGACGATGATACAATAATGTTTGCACCGGAAAGAGCATCCAAGCTTAAAATGTCTACCCGGTTTGAGCTCACATTGAAAATTAGCGATAAAATAAACAGTGATCGCTATCGACGAACTATCGGTGTTCATTGCCACAATAGCAAGTTTTATCGATAAATTATTGCTAAACTGGCTAATTTTCAGCGATGAAACAGCGATAAAAAATCTATCAAAATGAGCAAAAATAGTGACCTACCGGGGTCGAGACCGCATCCATCAGCTCTGTAGACACATATGCTACCTCTGCGCTATCAAGCCTTACATACACTTCTTAAGTTAAAGGGCGTATCAACGAAGACTCTCATTTGAAAGCTACAAGAATGAGTTACAAATTTCTAAGTTTTAGCGATGATTTTCTACGGAATCATTACCGAAATAGCGCTGAAATATCGCAGGTTTAGCTATGCAAAAAACTCAAGATTATACATGAATCAGCGCTGGAAAATAGCGATCACTAGGATACTACAGAAAAAGCGATAATTAAGGGTGGGTCTTCAACCCGGGTATCATTCGAACTTTCGTCAAAGTTTAAATTTAACTGATAAAAAATAACTCTGTTCCTTGTAAACAAAACCGAATTAATTGTTTGTATCCTTGCAATTTCGCACGTGAGTTTGTAACAAATTTTTTGTTGTGAAATTTTATCAAAATTGTGTATAGGTATATTTATAATGTGTATGTGTTTAAATATAATATTCCGGTGGAATGATTGACTTACAGCTTCATTTGTAAAATGTTTTGCTTATCTGTTGAGTAGACCTATGATTAATTGAAAATATGAGCTAAAAAATCTCGAGGTATGTTTCAGTTACGACGCGTATGATCTAACCGGTGCTCTAGACAAACTGGAAATCAAGAGCAGTGACGTCACACTAGTAACAATTGCACAAGGCTTCCATTGGCTCGATTTCGACAAATTCGTCAGCATGCTAACTGAGAATCTTCCTTCCAATACAATCTTCGCTCCTATTGGCTATAGTCGGCCTCACGTTATGAATAAAGAGTTCCTATTGGACGAAAGTTTAAAAGAATGTCTATGCAATCCAGATATCGTGCTAAGTGAATATGATGAAAAGTTTACCACTTACGAAAAGATGATTAACAGCTTGTTTGAATTTTTGCTTCCATATTTCGACTTTAATCGAAGGGTTCTGGAAAAATTTTACCAAGATCTCCCTTTCGAAGATTACTTTGAAAGTCGAGAGTTCAAAATGTTCCCAGAAATCTTAGAAACGGACTGGTATCGATTCCAACAATTTATTTTCTCCATCAGCGCCTACAGAATTTGTCTCGAGAAAAACGAAGACGAAATAGCTGCTGGAACGTTTGACGATCCGTTGGTAAAACTGCTGAGGTTCGTTTTGGAAACGGAAGGAAAACTGGATCTGACAAACAGTTCTGATTTCACCTCTGCAGAAGACGCAGAAGTCCTCAAAACTATCAAATTTGACATTCTCTGGAACTTCTTTGTACACATTTTGAGCAATTAATTTGTCTGATATTTGAACCATGAATACTAATAGGGAAACATTTGGCCTCAATTAAAAAATAAATATTTTGCAAACGATAGTAATTATTTGAATTCACTGTTATTCATCTTTTTCAGAATTGTCAATTACCGCGGTAATTTTTCACGTAAATACTCGCGGTTTTTTTGTGTTTTTACTAATAAAAATAGAGATGGTGCAATTGAATTTAGAACAGTGTTTGAGCCGGTTTTTTTTGCCGCTTACGTGTTATTGAACGAAATATATCGTGCGCTATTTGTCCCAAATTGGCTGAAATTGCTATTTTCAAACTCCATAGCTTGATCAAAGGTGAAACTTTTTTTTAAAAATTGTGAGCTCAGGACATCAGTACATTTCAGTTTGCTTAGAAAAAATCTACCAAAAATGGCTAGATGAACATTCGCAGTTTTTTACTGAAAAAAAAACTATCCCTAGCGCAAATGTTCTTTGAAAGTCAGCAGTATTTGATTTAATCTTGAATAGCAAATTAAGAACGAAAATTTCATAAAGAACGAAGAATAAAAGTCTTTCTTTCGGTTAATTTTTAACAGTCACTCTAAAACAAAGTGTAACACAAGCATTTTTAGTGCAAGTTCAGTTCTATAACTTCGCGATTAATTCATGAATTTATTGCCACGAATTGTTTTCACTAGTGGAGGGCAATTGATGAATTTTCTAAACCGATTAATTGATTATTATTCAAATTAACCAATATTTTTCATTATAAGCAGATTGCCAATATAACCCATATATTGACAACAGAAAACGGCAAATCTGGTTGCTATTGTTGCATATATCGTTTTCCATTTTCAAATCCGTGTAAAGATGTTTTAGCGCTGCAAAACGCCCAGCCAGTTCGAAAATATACACCCACCTAGTACAACATAACGCCCACCCCTTTGGTAGTTTTTTATTAAGTTTTTCAAAGGGCGACGTAATTGTGTTCTTGATACTAAGTAATTTATTGAATATTTTGAGGCCTCAAATTAAACACGTTTTGTGATTCGATGCAGGTACCTTATCTCAGGTACCTGTCAGCCTGCCTCATTCACTGTATATACAGTCAGTTGAAAACTACCTTGCTCTTTTTAAAATCGCTTTCACTGAAATTCACACTGCACTCTGATGTGGACTCTTTACTTTAACTTCAAATTTCCAGATATCAAAACTGGTTGCTCTCAACGAGTCTGATGCTTCTGGCTTCAAAACACTCATGACCGTCTTCACCAGTGGACCATCTAAAGAAAAAGTCACCACCCTCAACCAGTGCATCCACTCTTGACCCTGACAACCCGGGGTCATCAACACAAGAGACGCCCAAACCTGGACATACAAGGCTCGTAGAAATATTAGCTCCTTTAGCCGCTATAAAAGATAAAATATTTCGTCATTTAGTTCTATAACTCCGCTTTCTGATCGACATCCACATTCACTATCCAACATTGATGTTAGCATCTACAACTTCAGCTCACTAAACGCTGCTTGTGTGGCTATTCAAAGCTGTGACAAACAAGGGCACAGAAGAAAAGCTAAATCTTCGATCCCAGCACCTAAAATGAAACCAGTTCCTGATAAATTTTGGTAACGTGCAATCAAAGTCAGTGCTAAACCAGCTGTCAGTCTCAAAATTATCAATCATCCCTTGAACATTGTTTTGGAATATTATTCTGGAAAGAATTGTTTTCTGAGTCAAGACCTCCAACTAATTCACCATCTAAGCCGATGAGTCAACGGACATCTCAAGAATGGAGCAGATCTCAACAAATATCTGATACTGGGATGCCACTGCGATCTAAGAAGAGTTTTTTGGTTCGGCGGACACAGTAGAAAAAATGAAAAATGCTTAAGCTGAAATTGTCCTGGTAAACATATCAGAAATTGAACTTGCAAAAGCCCATCTGCTTGGCCAGAACTACGACTGAGCTGCAAAATTGTCTGCGAATCGAGGTGCAATCCCGGTCATCATCAAGGAACATTACTCTGCTGCCAATTACGTGCACTGTTCTGAATACTGCCTCAACCTGACTCCAGTCACGTCAGCGAAATTTCTACCGATAGGCTGTGCCTGTGCCCAGATTTCCCATATCATCTCATTTTGATGCGGTCTGATGCTTTCTGTGAGAACATAGTGAATTTGCAGCCCAAATTTAGCAAGAGTGCAAACCCAAAGATGTTTGACACTCTATGGGTTGAACGATACAATGCTATTTTGTTTTCTAATCAGCTCAAGCCTTCAATTGAAGACACAAAAGAATACATCAATTATTTGCCTCTGGAAAGTTATGCATTCGGCTGCTGTCGTTATCTGGCTAGCATGATGCTGTCAGAGTTCCTGATTGCCCTGATACTTACTTGGAAAGATTAAAGCTACCAGTTTTGCTCTTGATGAACCTTCGCTAGAAATGCCTCAGTCAAAAGATCTCATTTTGAACTTTTGTCTACTCTTTCAACAATGGTACGATGGTACATTTTGTGGCCACTACAAAATAGTCCATTTTGGATGCTGCAAAACTGCTGTTCAAATTCAGGACCGAAGAGGAAGAATTCCTATAGTTTCCTCAAGGAACGCTTCATTGGAGGAGCTTCTTTAGCTGTTCAAGTGTGCAAGCAGCTGCCCCTTTTAATAATTTGGAAGAATTCCGAAGGAGGAAGACTTTGATGATCTGGTCCAATTATACCACGAACACTTCCTTCCAGCTGGTGAGTTCCCCGGCAATTTTGAAGTTAAGAAAAACACGATGCGCTTGCCCCTGTGCAACGATATGCTAGAGAATTTCTTAGCTGCCCCCAAATTGTGTCACAAAGCCACAGTGACAAAAGATTTTGCTTCGCTTCAGATTGGTGGAACCGTTCCCGTGAAAGTAAGCTATGCTGAGTGCTGTTTTGTGCCATTTGACCAGAATGAGTTGCAATTTCAAGTGTTAATTCGACCAGAATTTGTGGAAATTAAAAGTGTTATCTAAAAAGAGAGCTATAAAATCAAGACTGGAAACGTACGAAGAAATGATTTTTAATTTTTCAATTAGAAATAAAGACACGTAAAAACTCATGTTTTTCGCGACATTTTAAAACCGCAAAAACCAGAAGCGCGATTTTTGCTCATCGGAAAAAGACGACAGTAACAATCTAAATGAGGAAAGTCACATTTTTGTCGTTGAATAACAGCGGAAGAAAAGATGCCACCGAGGTGTAACGCTTGGGCTGTCAAAATCCTTACCGCGCGTGTTTAACCAATCGGGAAGGTTGAGAACGAGAGCAGCAACCCTTTTTTGTGATCAAGAAGTCGCTTCTTCAACAAAGATCAAGAAAACGGAAGGTTCTAGGTTAGAGTGGAAAATGTTAGAGTGGAAAACTGTGTTGTAACATCTCTTACCTCTCTGGATATGCCCTGAATATTGTTTAAATAACAAAAATATTTATTTTCAGGTTATGAGGAGCTAGGACCGAGGAAAAGATTGATCCATTTCCGGTGGATCTGGTAGATTTTTCTTCAACTGAACAAAACCAATAAAAAAAACGATAATAATGAAATAGCCCTGTTTTTTTTTTTGGAGTGACTTCGAGGTCTGAGTATGCTTAGATCCAGCCATGAGCTCACTGATTTTGCGTGTAAGTAGTTAAATTGCATACCTAGGCCGATAACCTTTTAACGGTAACACTTTCGTTGACCCGATCTTACGAAAGACCATTTCGAATTGTCTCTGGTAAATGCTGTTGAAAGCACGTAAAGCTTTATCTTGACCTTAGCCAATCGTTATAGGATTTGACTTTAGTTCTCGTCGTTATGTATTTTTCGGGCGAATATAACTTTTTTCGAGCATGAAAGTTTGAAATTTCACATCAGCTCCAAATGAGGGTGGATCTACTTTCAATTTTGGAAAAACCTAGATCCGCCCGCGAGTAATCTAATTTGTTTTGTTTTGTTTTCGGTTACTGGTATAATTCAGTACAAAAAATGCTTAACTATATTGTCAGCATATTGGAGGTAGTTTCCTTTAATTTTCGAGAGCCCTTAATTCAACTCCACAAGTAGTTACACAGTCACGCGCAGTTTTCTTTCTCTTTTTTATTTTGGTCACTGCTTTATTAGGCTCCATAATTGAGGGTTGCTGTTGAAAAATAGTCCTACCCGTACTCAGTGAAAAGAGAAAAACACCGATTATATTATTGTAATTGTACTTTTAGCAAAATTATAATTAATTATAAGCGCCATTTTTAGATGTTTAAACGATTTATAATCCATTATAATGATAACGTTTTTGGTGAAGTTTTAATAAATTTTAATCAAATATGTCAAGCTTTTAATAAAACGACCCCATGAGTTGCAAAATTTTATTGTCTTTATAAAAGAGGTTCATCTTTTATGATTTTGTTTTTTTCCGGCAATTTGATTTGTCTCCAGTCTTTCAATTTTGAATCACTTTTGTAATTAACGGAAACAACAGTAATAATTTATAGTTTGCCGATGATAAAAAATTTAAGTGTCAGAAATGGAAAAATACGACATGATACGCGGAGAAGTTGAAAGCGGATTGAAACCAACTATTTCGTCAAGATAAAAGTATGAAAACTGTGGCCAAAAAAAATTCGAATTGCTGGTACCGTGCAAATTATTTTTAAGATTTTTCGAAAGTTTTCAGCTTAAATTAACTGCTATTTAGTATCATATGATTGCATTCTACGTCTCTTTGAAAACAATGAAGGCTTTTCATGAAACATTAAAAGAAATTTTTCAACGTTTATTGTTCTGATCATTGAAAATTGGGAGGATAATTGTGTTCGGGTGTGTCAAGTACTACAAATAAGCAGTTGAGTGATATATAATATTAGAACTTTTTCAGTCGTGATTTGAACGACAATTAAAAGTTTCCAAACAACATCTCACTGTCGAGAAAAAACGGTTTTTAAGTTTTGATTTTTCGCCTATTATCGAGCGAGCAAAGCGATCGAGAAACGTTCGTTTTATATTAGAATTATCAGTTTAGGCTGAGAAATACTTGACTTTACTACTACGAAAGCTAGTTCTGGAAGCTTTATTTAGTAATTCTTTGGCAGAAAAAAAAATCGAAAATTCATCGAAAATGTTTTTTTTAAAACTAATTGCAATCGTTTATGCCAAAGTCACTAGGTGTCACATGATGGTTCTATTATCTGACGAACATTTACAAAAACCAGTAACCTGAAAAATAAACAATAATTTTTTTTTGAGATTGTGGTCGGAACATTCTGTGCTACTTGCACAGCAACCGGCTACCCTTGTTTATAATTGAATTTTTCAAAACAATTGATGTAATTAAACATATTTTCTCTTTATTTCAGATGATTGATGAAAATTAACTGAATCAATTGATTTTTCTTGGCGTTTTCAAATTGTGTAGCATGATTTTTGCAAATTTTTGAGAAAAATATTTAATTAAATTTTTTGAATGTTCAACACAAACTAAAAGCAAGCACAAATAGTTAATATTCTTTTTCAATAACTATGGGACATTGCAAAGGGAAACAAAAATAGCCGGTTACTGTGCAAGTAGCACAGAATGTTCTGATCATAGTCTTTAAAACACATCCATAAATTTTTTTTTCAAATTCGTGTCATTATTTCTGGGCGGTGTGATAAAGAGACCCGATACAAAATCTAGATATTAGACCTTAGAAAAACAAAAAAAGAGAAACATAGTAAAATAGGCAAATCGGACAACAGTTTGTGAAGAAAAATGACAAAAAATATTGTTTTTGAAGAAAGTTTTTGTGTTTTTGAAGTTATGTTTACAAAAATGGCGTAAAAAATAACCAAATATACTTATTTACACGAAAGAAACTGAAATTGAGCATAAATAAACTATTGAAAACGGCTCAAAATTTACTCGCCCACATTTAGACAAAATATCAATAATTGCAAACCGGTTATTCTCGAGACTGGAAAATTGTTAACCATGTTCGAACCACAATTGAAAGGGCTTTAATATGATATACCACTCATCCCAGTCCGATGAATATTTATGGTACCTGATTTTTCATGGAAAATTCATAGAAAAAGGAAAACAAACTAAAACACATCCGAATGCAAAGTTCCTCGCCATTTTCAATGGTCGGGACAATAACTATCTTTCGTGTCAACCACCAGGGCTTCGACCCCCTGCCGACCCAAAGGTTCCCCCCTTTTTTGAGATATCCATTTTTGGCTGACTGATTCTAAAATTTTTCTAAAGACGCCTTGGGTGCCAAAGTATACTAATTTTGAGGTGGGAGCGCGTGCCGAAAAAACACGATTTTGTGGTCAAAATTTTCAAAAAAGTGCCTGAAAACGACTTTTTTGGCCCTATTTTAGAAAAAATTTGCCTGCTGCGCCGAAAGATTGGTCAAAATAGGGTCTTTATAGTCTTTATAGTGATTTAATTGAGCCCAGAAAATCAAAATGGTCGGCCTAAAAAAAGATCGACAAACTTTTTAAGTTTATTTGAAAATCCGCGCCCACCCCTTCGAGAAAATCCTAGGTCCGCCCTTGATCTCAAGTACATTACATGGCTGAAGTTCTTAATCGAATTAATGTTTTTTTTCGATGAAATCTCAAATTTTTATGGATTCATTACGCCATTATTCTCGCCAAATCTTTCAAAACTTCGTTTTTAAATTATCTACTCTTTCGTTTTTTGTCTTCTAGGACAAAATTACGCCTTTTCAAAATGACGCCTTATTCACTCGAAATTATGCTTTCCTTACTAAAGAGCTTAGAAATTGATCAATCGAGTAGAAAGTAGAGTTGGTGATATAGGTCAGAGTGCTTTAGATAAACGAGCGATATCAAACTAATTTGATTGGAGTCAACTAACAGATCTCAAACCGATAAATTTTCTGACCTGATTTCAACTTTTAAAGGTATTGATAGCTGGCGTCTCAAATTGATTTTAATAATCGGAGTCGTTAGTTTACCATAAGTACGTTGCACTCTATAGTTGCGTCGAAAAAGTTTAGTAAAAATGATTTTATTCTTGGTTTTGCTTTTGTCTATCTTATTAGTTCCTAGATCCCAAACCGTGTCCGTGTTACCACTTTTAGTTCAACAGGTGAGCTAAGTATCAGTGTAATTTTTGATAAAACAAAAGATGTCCAAGCTATGAATTTTTGGAAAGTTACTAAATGAGTACCAAGGGTACAGCAAGCTGCCCTACCCACAATCAATGCATAAATTTAGTAAAATTTTACAAAAATTTTATATCTAGTTAAAATGGCCAAGATCTGCTCAAAATGGCCAAAATTTAAAATAAGTTTTAGTTTTTCTAAATTTTACATTCTGGAAGAAAATAACAATGACTAAAAAATGTCTTCCAAGTTTTAGTTTTTTCTGAATTTTACATTCTGGAAAAAAATAACGATGACTAAAAAATTTCTTCTAAGTTTTAGTTTTTTCTAAATTTTACATTCTGGAAGAAAATAACAATGACTAAAAATGTCTTCTAAGTTTTAGTTTTTTCTAAATTTTACATTCTGGAAGTAAATAACAATGACTAAAAATGTCTTCCAAGTTTTAGTTTTTTTTCTAAAAGTTACACACTGGAAGTAAAAAACAATGACTAAATTAGTCTAAAAACAGCTCTAAAAGTTGACCAGGGCGGAAAAACAGTTTAGGTTGTCTTTTTTTTGTTTGTGTCATAACGCTTCATCAAATTTTCGACCCCTATCTTCCAAAAGGATTTTTTAGCGATGGTTGAATCGAAGTGTTAGTCTTTGACTCTTACTCAACTTAGTTTGAAGCGCGCCAGAATGAAGCACATTTTGTCAAGACCTTTTAAAAAGCGTTCTAGAAATTTTTTTGGCTTTTTGTCCAATAAAAATTTGTCTCGTTCATACTTGCTGAAAATTTTTGAAAACCTGGTCTTTTTAACTCCAGGAGAGCTCTCAAACCCAATGTAGCCGCTCTTGAAAACGAGAAAACCCTAGTTCCCCCCTACCATTTTAGGACCATTTATCCCCAAGGAAAGGGCCATCATACGAGCTGTTAAGGTCATCACTATTGAGAAAACCAATGTTGTGCCCCTGCTTAAGAACTATATACATTTTTTGGTTATTTTTCTGGACTGGGTAATGTTGCCTCACCCTCAAGCAACTAGAACGGATCGTGGTGGGCCTAGTAAGACTTACATCATTCTGATCTTCCTGTAGAGGTACATGTGTTTTTCTAATACCGGCTATTTGAACCTATTTGTTCCGATCAATAAAAATGGGAGGAGCTTTATCTTCGGGCGTGTTTTTTTTTCTTTGTTTGTTTTCCAAGCTAAATCAGGTACCACAAATGATTACCGCGATCAGTCAAGTGATATATAGTTTTAAAACGCTTTCAGCCGGGATTGGAACGATATTAAAACATGAAAAATTTTCAAAAAGTTGTCCCAGTAGTAAGAAAAGAAGAGTTTTAATATAATTTTGAGCAAGTATAAGACTTATTTTCTCAAATATAGTACTTTTTAAGAAATTCATTTTTGGGCAATCGGCCCCAAAATTTTTCTAAAAGCGCCTTTGGCGCCAATATATACTAATTTTGAGGGGGAGCGCACGCCAAAAAAAAAGGAATTTTTTCGTCAAAATTTTCCAAAAAGTGCCCAAAAACGGCTTTTTGACCTGTTTTTTCAAAAATTTGCCTGCGGCGGTGAAATTTTGCCCAAAACAGCGTCTTTTTACTGCTTTACGAGAGCTCGGAAAATTAATTTGGTGGACCAAAAAAAGGAAAAATTTTTTGAAAATTTTTTGAAAATCCGCTCACCCTCGAGAAAATCCTAGATCCGCCCCTGTTTTTGTTGTAGTTTTTCATGAATATGGTCGGAACCACTTTGTACTTGCTTGCACAGCAATCGGCTATCCTCGTTCTTAGTTAACCATAAAGCTTTTGCTTGATCCGCTTCCACGGAAAAAATATTATTTATTTCGTAAATTTACTGTACAAAGTTCATTATGCTTGTCTTTTTCACCACTGAAGAACTTCTTCTTAAGCTTGGGTTTTTTGTTAAGATAAAGAAGGACCACTGTTAGCCAGATAAATCTTTGAATGATTTTAAGAAGTCCAATTATTCGTTCAACGAAGTTTTTCAGCCATCGAAAAGTATTTTTCATAGTAGCAATATTGTTACGGAGAATTATGATGCGGGGCGTTTTCGGAATGCACGTTAAACAACATTAATGGCTATAGCACTTTTTTCAAGGTTTGCAGACACGGCGATAGATCCCCAGTGACATGTTTTCCCAACAACCAAAACAAAGACTTCTGGCTCCAGGGCCCTGGATATTTGACCCCCAAAGGAGAGAAGCAGCTCTACGACAATGGAAAAGCTTTCAGATCCGACTGGTACCCTGGATTGTTGAGTGATGTCGTCCTACCAAGGTCTCTTTTCCTGTCTCAAATTATTTATTTATCAATGACGATTTGATTGGTGAAATCTGTTTGATCATCGCCCTTCAGTTTTACATAATTCAAATACACTCAATTTTTTGGTAAAAATTGTTATTTTTTTTTTATAAATAATAATAATAATCATAATAAATTGTTTGCGTTATCGGTTCCATTCGCTGTAGAGTTTACTACATTTACAACCAAATGAAATCTCATTGCGAGGAGAACGCCGTGGAGTTTTGCAGCCCGTTTTCAGGCGCCTCTTTTTTTAAGCTTTTAATTGGTTTTGTGAACTAAAGAAACCCACCAAATATCAGAGAAATCTTGCTGTGTTAGCAAAAAAAAGTTCAGATTTTGATTAAAATCTGTGCATCTCGGTTTCGATGTTAGCAAAAGTATTTCGTTTCAAAAAACATAAGCATAGATTGTATCTACCGGAGCAAAAGAAAAAACAGTTTCAACTACAATCAAAACAATCTTTAAAGGTTGTTTTGGTTGTAATTGAAACTGTTTTTCTTCCTGTTCGGGCTCTCGGTAAAATTGAAGTTCGTTTTACAGTGAGTCGTATGTGGTGAGTTCTCACTTCGACAGATGTCTCATGAGTGCGAACTCATTCATGGCTGGCCTCTACCCTCCGACCGATGAGTTCCTATTTGAGAAGGGACTCAATTGGCAGGCATATCCGACTCACATGATATCAGCGGATATCGACTACGTATGTTGCACATTTTTCCACATAGTTCGACCGATGCTGAAAAAAATTAATTACGCCCGCTTTTGGAGCATTTGTTTGTATTAACCTAAATATATACCAGCATAGAAAAGATCATGAAAATATTTGCAATGGGGGAGGTGGGTTTGGGATGTTTTTTCTATATTGAAAAAGATTTTTCACACAGCCAGAAAAATACCTTCTGATTTTGCCGCCCTGATTTCTTGGTTTAGTTTTGAGCAAATATCTTAAAGCTTGACTCAGTTTTTTTTGGAGATATGGACGGGTTTTTCATAATGGGTATTTCGAGCTCAGGTTGTCTCTTTTTCTTTTTCCTTTCCACCTGAAAAAATTCACAAGTAATTTTATTGTTCAAATTTTCTGACTGTTATAAAAATTGGCATGCAGACTGATTGAGCCACGACAAACAAATTTGGTCTTCATACTTAAAGTTGCAAAACTCCTCGTTACACCATAAAACTGATGCTTATGCGATGAAAAAGAGGCCACTGGTTTTCTTATAACGCGTGAAATAACGTCGACATAAGTGCATCAATGTGTTTAGTATCTCAGTGGGACTACATGTCCGGCCCAATTGAGGGAACTTGAGCGAATACTGTCTTCGCCTGTCTACAAACAGTTCGAGACAGAAAACCAAGAATTCATCAACACCACGTGCCGGCTGGCTGGCTATCATGATGATCGCGACTGGAATGCATTTGCTCTGCAGGTCATCAATGACAACCTCATTTGTGATGTAAGTTTTGCGTAGGTTTGATAACGATTCGAGAGCAACTAGAAAAACTTCAAACCAAAAAAGCGCGTAGCCAAGCTATGGCTCGTTTTTCTTCTTACATTCTAAAACTTTTGGTCGGCCAAAATTTGAAATTTTGTTGTTATAAATTCCAGAAACTTTTTTTGCTCAATTGTAGAACATATTTGATATCACCCATCAGAAACTGTTATGGATTTCATGAATTAAACAAAAACACGAAGAGGGCTTGATTTCCTTGCTAGTGTTTATCTAGCAAGTTTAACAGGCCCTTTTCGTGTTTTTGTTTAACTTATGAAATCCTTAACAGTTTCTGATGGGTGGTATCAAATATGTTCTACAATTGAGCAAAAATAGTTTCTAGCTTTTATAACAACAAAATTTCAAGTGTCCTGCCCAAATTTTTTAGAATGTAAGAAGAAAACGAACCATAGTTTAGCTATGCGCGTTTTTGGTTTGAATTTTTTTCTAGTTGTTCTCGAATCGGCATCAAATCTACACAAAAGCTCACTAGTACAACGGAATCGAATCCGAATTAGTTCTAGGAATTTTATCAAAATATTTTCATGCGAAATCTTGATTTTTTTCACTTTCTTTACTGGGAAAAACAGTTCGCCCAAACGGTTATAATTTTCTTAATGAGCATAAACTTCTGTTCTGTAAAATTCCTATTTAAATAAGTATAACGTTTACTTTGAACAAACTTTTTTTCAGATCAGGCGAGAGCGATTTATGTGAGCGTCTGTAAATATACTTGTTTAAACGTAATTTTAAAAAATTTGTCTAACAAATATATTTTTTCTCAGAGAAAGTTCAACTTCGAATGCAAAGTTTCCTTGTGGTACGGGAGAAAAGTGCTGGAGCTTTAAAACCAGTTTATATAGTACCACAAAGAGTATATAGGCCACATGTCTGCTCTTTGCGATGTTACTACTTAAGTTAAAATTTTCCGAAAAGATCCTATTAATGTATATTTTAGAGGTCAAAAACCTACAATATAATATTTTTGTCCACCTAAATGACTTTTTCGGTGATTGACTTTTGCTATGTTCTAGGCGGCTCATGAACTTCCCCTACCCGAGTGGGCCACTGAAAGTGTCCTAACTGAGATGAAGAACATAGTCAACATGCAGAACAGTATTCTTTTCTCAGACCCAGCAGGCACATTTCTATTCACGGGAGGCGGTTAGTACAATTATTAAGTCGGGTAACTGATGAATTGATACCGGGTTAACCTTCCGCCACACCGAAAATGCGTATCATATTCATGCGTATCATCATTTTATACATTTTTTTTCACATATGGAAAAAATGTTCATCATACAAACTTTCAAATTTTTCAAAAACTGATGGAAAAAATTTTGAACTAGTTTTTGCGAATACTTAGTTTTGGTCAACACGGGATTTTGTTATTGATTCTTAAACTCTCGAATAAAGCTTGTTATTCAAAAAGAATCTGTATTGGTTTCACCAGGAAAAGAAATTTCGACCATCAGGGTTAACTGTTCACGCTTTTTCCAAACCTAGCAAGATATTTGTAGCGCGTATCGAGTCGGCCAAATATTACCGTCTCAAAGCAAGTTTTTGCTTTGAAAATGCCACTGAGTTGAAATGTAACCATTAAAGTTTGTTTTAGGTCCTCTTTTGGGATTGATGGTGGAAAACATGCAGAAAAAGATGAACGGAACTCTCACCCAGAAATTAATATACTACTCGGCTGTAAGAGCTGTCCATACTTTTAAGTACAAACTATTGTAATAATTCGAACGCTGAAATTTTGAAATAAGATAAGAGGATCATTTTACCCTCTAAGTATTTGATACAGGCTGTTCATTTCTTCGAGGGAAAAACCGATGCTGTGCTCCTGATTTTCTAATCAGTGATATATAGCATATAACCAGGTGACCGAATAAGCAATTTCAGATTTTTAGAAACATATAATATCCTGCACTCAGTAAAAAGAGAAAAAAAATCGGTTATTTTATTATAATAATCGTACTTTTAGCAAAATATAATAAATTATAAGCGCCGAATTTTGATGATTAAACGATTTATACTCCATTATAATGATAACAACTTTGGTGACATTTTAATAAATTATAATCAATAGTCAATCAAAACCAAACAAAAACGAAACGAATTGAAGCAAAACCAGCTACCACAAATAATCATTGGACATGGTTGAAAGATACTTCATTTTAAAGCACTTTCAGTCGTGATTCCAATAAAATTAAATTTTCAAAGTTTTTTGCCAGTGTTGCGAAAAACCGTTATGAAGTTTTTAGTTTTTCATCCTAATTCGATCGAATAAAGCAAGCGATCAAGCTTACAACAGCTTTGTTAGGAAAAATTTAAAATTTAAGATCTAGAAATTGAATTGTAAGCAAGTAAAGTTAACTTTTTGAGTTCTGTAGCTCCATTCTGGGAACCAAAAATTCGACAGTTTTCTGCCAAAAATCTGAAAATTTTTTTGTGAAATCTTTTGATTGTTTTCTATTTAGGTTTTCTAGTCAATTTTCTAAAAAAAATGTTTTTTAGTTTTTTTGCCTGTACTACTATGAATGTCAAATTAACTTAAATATTGTTTTACATCAGTGTTTTTTATCACCCCACGCAGAAAAACTAATTTAAAAAAAAGCTTTGCGTTGTAGTTTTAAAGCGTTTTAAAGCGTTTTAAAGACCATGGTAGTAACATTCTGTGCCACTTGCAAAGTAATCGGCTATCCTTGTTCAGAAATCAAACTCGTTTGATAAGCATTTTTCCATAGTTTCCAACTTTTTTTAAAATTTTTGCTATTTGTTTGTTTAGTTTGTCCGAAAACACAAAACCATTGCTTTTGTAACACAAAAAAAACTCATTGATTGAAAGGAATAGATCTCACTCAGATAAGTAATAATTGTATGATAAATATTTTATAGTTCACTCAAAATTATAAAAAAAACCTTAATTTTTGAATATGGCTAGAAAGTTTATATTCAATAACTTTACTTGTCAAAAATTAAAAATATCAGATTTGGATTTGCAAAAAAGCTTTTTTGGCAAATTTAATTGTTTTATTTTGAAAAATCCAGCTTCAACTACGTTATAGACAAAATACCAAATTTTGCCTACAATTTTTTTCCATTTAAATTTTGTGAAGCGAAAAATTTTACGACTAAAAACTGAGAAATATAAATAAAGAAAATTGTCTTTGCATTAATTTAAAAACTGCTTGTCATCTGGCTAAAAAACCAAAGAAATAATTTAAATTAGAGTTACATCGGATTTCGTTTTTGAAAAAAAAATTAACTTCGCTCTTGTTTTTTTAGAAAAGTGCAACCATACGGAAATTTCATTGGAAGGAAATTTTTTTGGTTGTCAATATGTTTCAACTTTAAATTTCTAGGACTCTATGTATCTCCTTGATACAGAACGAAGTCATACTCTTGGAGCAACAACTGCTGAAAATTGATCGTGTTCATTTGATTTTTAAACGTTAAATATATCAAAATTTTGAAAAAACATCAGGTATAAAGCTAAATCTTGCCCAATCTGCTCAAAAATCTGAAAAAAAAATTTGAATCAAAAAATTGCTCAAAAGGAAACACTAGCGTTACAAATAACATAAGTGACAGATTCCACTATTCCTTTAAAAACTAAAGCGCTAGTTGGAGACCAAGTGGCACCAAAATTTAATTGATATAAACAAACTGAATGCATGTTATAACCTTTTTTTAACAGAAATGAGGGTTACTGGTTATAGTGAATTAAGAATGATGAAGTTTTTATTGCAACAAATGAAGCTCTCTTATTCAATTTTTCAAAAGAATTTTTAAATAGCATGGATAGCCAAAGTGCAGACCAAATTGACTTAGTTGTTCAAGTTTTCTTTTTTGTTAAAAACAACTGTGAAAGTAAACCCTGAAATTTTGCAATAATACAAGCATAACTCGAGCTAATTTGTTTCATTTTTTCAAAGTTTTGTCAAATTTGTCGTGAAAATTTGCTTTCTCAATTTTTCAATCCTACGTACTGGGAGTTTTGGCGATAAATTGCATCGATACTGAAACCTAACTGGACTAGTTGAATATAGTTTACCGAATCAGGGAAAAACAAGTTTTCAGTGTGCTCTTGAGTAATTTTTTTAAAGACTTTTGATTTCTTGAGAAAAAACTCAAATTAAATTTTCTCGTTTTCAAAAGTTTTATTTTTAAGAGAGGCCTGCAAAACTAATATTTTTGACAGTTCGAGCGAAAAAATTTAATCATTTTTTTAAAGACTTTTCATTTCTTGAGAAAAAACTCAAATTAAATTTTCTCGTTTTCAAAAGTTTTATTTTTAAGAGAGGCCTGCAAAACTAATATTTTTGACAGTTCGAGCGAAAAAATTTAATCAATCAGAAAATACATCCAAAACTACCTTTTTTGTTCCGACTTTCGATACGAAAGTAACGGAATATTTGTGCTCGGGGTGGGTTTTTCTTTTCTTTCGACAAATTTCGACTTTTTAACTAGCCATTTTTGACGAAATTTTTTTATATCATTCGAAAAGTAGTGTTGTCCTGAGCTCAAATTGGAAAAGATATTTCACCTGTGATCATTTTTCGTAAAGTTATGGGGGTTTAAAGATTGCCATTTCGGTCAATTTGGGACAATTAACGCGCGATATATTTCGCGCTATTAACGCGTAAGCGGAGAGTTAATCCGTCTTAGAAATCGTTCCAAATTGGTTAAAAGAAGCTTTTTTGCCATAATTGGTTTGTTACAAGGAGCAAAATCTATCCTTTTGTACTTTATATGGCATTTGGGATGATGATTTTTATAAAAAAATTTTAAATTTTAGAATTTTTTTTTTCATTTTGTTTTATTTCATTGAATTTTTTAATGTTATTACTGCTCCTTAAACCTTAAAGGGCAGTCGGAACATTCAGGGCTTCGCCCTGATACGAGCAATCTTGTTGTTCCGACTTTCGATACGAAAGTAACGGAATATTTGTGCTCGGGATGGGTTTTTTTTTCTTCAGACAAATTTCGACTTTTTAACTGGCCATTTTTGGCCATCATTCAAAAGTATTGTTGTCTTGAGCTTAAATTTGAAACGATTTTTCACCTTTGATCGTTTTTCGTAAAGTTATGAGGGTTTAAAGATTGCCATTTTGGCCATTTTGAACAATTTGGGACAATTAACGCGCGATATAATTCGCGCCATTAACGCGTAAGCGGAGATTTAATCCGTCTTAGAAATCGTTCCAAATTGGTTGAACGAAGCTTATTTGCCATAATTGATTTGGTACAAGGAACGAAATCTATCTTTTTGTACTTTATATGGCGTGTGGGGGGATGATTTTCACAAAAAATTTCAAATTTTAGAAAAAAAAATTTATTTTATATCATTTAATTTTTTTTATGTGATCACTACTGCTCAATAAACCTTAAAAGCCAGTCGGAACATTCAGGGCTTCGCCCTGATACGAGCAGTCTTGTTTCTATTTGGAAAAGTTTTGAGTTGGATTGTTGTATGTTATTAGATGTCCATTTTGTTCTTTGGTTTACTTTCCACATATTTGTATTTCAAAATTGAATTAAACTTTGAGCATTTGAATAATTAGAGATATGTTTGCATGGTGAACAATCTTTGCATGAAAACAAGCCAATGAAATTACGGATTCTGTAAATTTGTCTGTTTCTGGAGCGATTTTGAGCGGTACCGCGACAAAGATGATTTTGGCCTGTTGCGGAATCCGCTTAAAGTTCACAAAATGAACAGTTTGACCACGTAATGTAGAAAAAATTAAAGTTCAATATCACAATCTGTGACTCAGAATCCTAACAAAATTTCTCATCGAATTTTCTCTGGTTCATCGGTAAATTTTTGTTGAAATTTTAGCATGACTCCACAATACTGTCATTTCTTGGAAATCTGGAACAAGAGGTGGGCCCTAACCCGCCCTATGGATCATGTGGAGTACTGGAGTTGTATGAAGACAATAACAATAAGTGAGTATAAGCAATTGGAAAACTTTTGTAAAAACTGCTTATGAGTCTTAGGTCCCAACCAAAAAATTTGTAGACGGGGTTATGTAATAGCTACCGCGCTTTCTTTAACCAATCACTTTTTCGTTAATTCAGTCCTAAATTAATTACAATGGTTTTGCATCTCATTTTAGATAACTTTTGTAGTTTTTTTTTGCAGATGAACCCTATCTTTTATAAAAAAGTTTGCTGTCTGGGCTCATATTTTCTTCATATGAATCTTCTCGGAAATTTTGCTCGAAACATTTTTTGATCCACCTAAAACGGCCCATGGATTATTGACCTATAATGCATGTCGACAAAACTATCGAAGATTTTTTTGACGCCCTACATCCGTCTCTGACTGAAACAAAACCAAACTAAAATATTTGTGTTATTCAGATACTTCGTTCAGCTTTCGTTTCGCAACAGCACACTTGGAATGATGAACGAGGCACGAATGATGCCGAATTGCGATGACGTCATGTGCGATTATGCAACATTCTCCGACATGGTGGCAGACAAAGTCAACATGGACCCAAAGGCAGCTTGTAATAGTTTTTAGAAACTGTATTTTTATAACAGAATTTTCATAACTGAATTTTCATAACAAAAATTGAATTGTATAATAGTTTAAATTCCTTTCTGGTGCAGCTAAAAATGCACATCTTTGAGTGTCTTATACATAGATTACGGGATCTGCTTATTTATATATGATTTGTTTTGGGAGACCAAATGTGTCGTTATGGACTTAAATTTGAAATTGCGAAGCCCTGAATGTTCAGAGTGCAACTCTGCAACTTCTAAAAAAAATTTGAGATTCCTTTTTGGCTTTTTTTTACTTCCCCCCCCCCCTCACATTTCAAATTTTCAGTTTTCCTAGTTGTTGTTTTTTTTCTCTAAACATTATGGTTTAATGTGTGATTATGCAACGTAAAGTATGAATAAGAAAACGTCCACAGTAGTTGACTTGTTGACCATGCCAATTTTCATTGCTTTTTGACAACGTTAAAATAGTTTTTCAAACTTGAAATTCGAATGTGGAGGAGAATGTAAAAGAGCCACTTTTTGGAAAATCATAGTTTGCTATATGCGAAACATATTCTTTTATACATTAGATAGCGTGCGGGGGACGCCATCTAATGTATAAAATAATATGTTTCGCATATAACAAACTATTAAATAGACCGAGTACTTTGCCCGATTCAACGTGAAACAATTTTTTGGACGGATTAAACCTCCGCTTACTCGTAAAAAGCACGCTAACAGTCAATTACTTTTAAAAAGCAAACTATCGCTCGTTAATCCAGTCAGAAAATCATTTGTTAAAAGTCCAAATTTGTCAGAAAAATGAAAACCACCCGATTACAAATATTCCTTCATTTTCTTCAAAAAATCAAACAAGAAATGCATGATTAAATTTTGATCAAATTGCACTAAATTGAGAGTCTTACTAAACACTGTATACAACAGTTTGTCTAAATATTTTGCGTTTGATTTTCGATAATGGTTTTTTAAGACACAAAAACTGGTCTTTATTGAGTTCAAAAGCCCATAGTTGGCATTGCACCACCAATTTTTGTTTTTACCTCGTTTTCACAGCGACCATAATATACTAAGAAGAAACAAAATTTTACTATGAGTTCATAAAATTTAACAAAAAAGAGCCGTATTTGAACTCAACTAAATTGTTCAAGTTTGAGAATAAATGCTCAGCAAAATTTCTCTGACGTTTTTGACTTCCTTGCTTTTGGTATTAAGGAGTTTTTTAGAAAGTGTATCATGGGATTAAACTTAAAATCAAGATATATTTATCTTCCATTCACTTGATTGACAATATTTTACTCCCCAATGTTCATTTTCACTAGTTTGTGATTTTTTATCTTTTCAAACTTGCTCAAAACATTTGAATAGTACCAACAACAAGCTCACCCATCAAACTAAAACCAGAATTTAATTTAATGACAACTAACTGTCTAAGTACTTTTTGGCTACCACTGTCATTATTCGAAATGCCATGATTCTTTTTTTTGAAACATTTTCGTTTTCTTTAGTGAGCGAGAACTGTGTACAAAAAGAGCTCGAATGTTTCCTTAACAAATTACTTTTCAATTTTTGAAAGAAAATTAATGCATTGGGATTCTTGAATAGCATAAATTAATTTGTTGTTTTTTCTAGGATTTGCATTTTTCGTGATCAATTCGTGATGCATTTCGTACAAGAAGCGTGCAAGCTTCTTGCAAGATTTGCATTCCCTTAACCGCTTAGAAAATTCCTTGATATTTTATATTCTATAAATTTCGCGCAATAATCTGAAATTGCGAACTTTCAGTATTTTTATACCAAATTTCTTTTTTATTGTTCCGACTTTCGATACGAAAGTACCGGAGTTTTTGTGCTCGGGTGGTTTTTTTTCTTCAGACAAATTTCGACTTTTTAACTAGCCAATTTTGACGGAATATTTTTATATCATTCGAAAGCTATTGTTGTTCTGAGCTTTTGAAAAGATATTTTACCTGTGATCATTTTTCGTAAAGTTATGGGGGTTTAAAGATTGTCATTTTGGCCAAATTGGGACAATTAAAAGCGCGATGTATTTCGCGCTATTAACGCGTAAGCGGAGATTTAATCCATCATAGAAGTCGTTCCAAATTGGTTGAAAGAAGCTTATTTACCATAATTGATTTGTTACAAGGAGCGAAATCTATTCTTTTGTACTTTATATGGCGTGTGGGGGATGATTTTCATGAAAAAAGTTTAAGAATTTTTTTTTTTTCGTTTTTTGTATATTACATTTAATTTTCTTATGTTAATACTGCTCCATAATTCCTAAAAGGCAGTCGGAACATTCAGGGCTTCGCCCTGATACGAGTAGTCTTGTTATGAATAGTTAGCGATGAAAAAACCTCCGATAACTTACAAAAATCAAGATTGCAAAACATAATTGTTATCTATATATTTTTAAACAAGTTCAAAAATGATGTAAAGAGCTTTAGGAACAATGATCTTGCATTCATTCGAGCAAAATTTTATTCGTTTTTCAGTCGCTTACCGGGTAACCAGCAATCTCTGCTGTGGAATCTCGACTCTTTTTGTGTATTTAATAACGCCTTGAGAAACTGTGAAAAAATCTAATGTCTTGCAACGTTTTTGCGCAAACTTATCATTTCAAGAATTCTGGGATGAGTTTGAAGCTCCAATACATTACATCAAAATTATAGCAGGAATTTCATTAGTCCACTTTTTAATCATTAGCTGCTAATTTCACCTCTCTTTGTACCTGCCAAAAGCGGTCAAGCTCTCGAATGCCAAGTTTCAATGTTTGTTTTCTGTTTTGAAAAATCGACCTGATCGAATAATTCAAAGTTACTTTAACCATATTTTAATTTATTAAAAAAAACAGATTCACTTAGAACTGTTTCGACTTAAATTTTTTACCACAGGTCTGTAGTCGCCTTTTTGAGATCATATCAAGGGATTTTTCTTGGCGCAAAGAATCAAGCATGCGAAAGTTTGAAGCTTAAAATTCTCTGGACACCGACGTTTTCACAAACTCACCAGCTGGTATTATTCTAGAAGTCTTAATATGAAGAATAACCATGGCGCAGTCGGGTTGCTCCAAATTAAGCGAATTCGATTTCAGAATTGGATTTTTTTTGAACCACTTGACGAATGAAATGACGGAAATGTTGTACTGCACAATATTACTTATTGTTTCTGTGGGCATCCACGAATTCATAAACCTACCAGCTCGTAATCTCCTATATTACCCAGTTTAAGAACCACTAACAGAAAATGAGGATGCGACACAACGGAGCGTTCGAGAAGCTAGATATGCAGCATTGCTCAACATTTATAGGGAAGAGACAAATAGAACGACAAAAAAGTTCCCACAAAATCCAAAACTAAATATAGAAAGATAAGAAGGTTTAATTACACTTATTGGAACCTGATCTAAACTACATTTTATGATTGGATAAATTAGATATTTTACCAATGTAAAGTATTTTATATTAACCAATCATGATCCATCTAACTAACAATCCACTTATTTGTAAGTGCTGAAATTACTTGTAATTTCAGCACCAGAGAGATTTGAATTTAACTTAGAAATTAGTTGAACTCTCCCGAGTACTTCAGCAGCCGCAATAAACCAGTATACCCTAGATCTATTGAGCCTAGCAGAGACTAGTTAAACAACCTGAGACTAGATAGTATAAGATTAAGATTAGGATCGGTATTAGACTAAGAAGTTGCACGAATCTATCCGGCCGAAAATAAGATAGCGTGACGAGCAGACGGTGTACCCTATCCGAAATTACTCTATGAGTTATACCCATCGGTCATAACTCATCTGGTGCGACCATAAGTCTCGAACAAGACCTTAATAGCTTAGCATTAACCAATAATAGATTAGAATTTAGACAAAACATTTACAAAATGTTATACGACAAAAATTTAATCGAAATGTCTCTACGACTCAATAGATCAGAGCCAATATTCCGAACGATAACAGAACTACCCGGAATTGGAAGAAGACCTCGAACCAGAGACGACATACGACAAAGCAGAAACTTACCATATAGTTATATGATAGTTCGGCAAAAGCCAGAACAAACTTTTGTATTTAGAATACTACTAGCAATGAATTTAGATTTTCATTTGCAAACATAAAATTTTGAAGTCAATCTTCAAAATCATTTCAGGCGCTAAACAAAATTATTAATATACAATAACGATTGATAAAAAGATCTCAGATCGTTTTCCTAAATTCTGCAGTAATATACAAAACATGTTTGAAAAATATTTATTGAAAAATCAAAATAAAAATTAGTAGCATGACAATAAATGGTTAGTAATTATAAATCATCCTGTTGTTCCAGCTTCATCGCCTAAACATAACAGCAATCATAAGCTCACCAATATCATAAAAATACTAAATCTATTCTTTACACAAATTTAAAACATTTTAAACTTAAATTCACTTAATTTTAAAATCAGATCATCAAGGCTTATCCTTGGATCTTAAATCATTTTCTATTTAATTAAATTTAAAACTTGATCATCAAGGCCTATCCTTGGATCAAAAAAACAACTTTGTTCTCCCCCACCCACTTAACTAGTGTCTAACGACCTCAAACGTCGATTCACTATCCAACCCTTTCTAAAAACCCAGGACTAATAGAAATTTTTGAACAAAACTAATCATTCAAATTAGGATAAACAGTGAAGAACTTCGGTTATTCATCCTTCACTTGATCCCCCCTCTTACCAGACCCAGGATAAATCTTAAACTTAGTAAGTTTAAAATAGTATCTAACGAACTACTCGCGTTCTAATTATACCTGAACCTTGTGGATCGATTTACTATTCTCCAACCCTGAACACAATCACTACCCTTAAGTAAGATTAAGTAAGTTAACACCTTAGCTTATACTATCCACGAGAAAGTATAAAATCATTCTTCGGAATCGATATACTTTTCTCTCCAACCCTGAACAAATAGACCCAGGTTAAGCTAACAAAAAAATCGTAAGGACTAACAGTTTAAGCAAATAGAAATCATTTAACAACCTTTTGCATCCGTCATCCTAAACCTTATGTCATTTAAAAACCTAGGAAATAAACAAACAATCGTTTTACACAATTGTGAAATAGATAACAAAAAATACGATCTTGTAATCACACCACACACACAAACAGTTGGATATATCAGAACAAAACGACAAACATTAAAGAGAAAAATAATAACTAAACAAAGACAAATAACACGAAAAAGATTTTCCAAAAATAGAAACGCATTTTCAGAATCAGAAACCAACAGTTTAGACGAACTTTATAAACTAAAAGAATCAATAGATAAAAATTGCCCAATTCACGATCAATTATATTTCTCTGACTCAGAAACAACTTCAAATTCATCAAAAAGAGGAAAAAGAAGAATAAAAAAGCAGTATAAACACAAACCAGTACATTTATACAATTGGAATCAACCAATTAGACACATTGATAATTACATATTAACAGTCATCGAACGAAAAAATGAGCTCAACGCACACCCCAGGTGAAGAAAGTCCAGATGATGATGATATTTTCCCCTTTATCGTAGATGCAACCACTGATAGAGGACAGCATATATTTTGCAAAAATTTACTCTTAAATTTGTTTGAACCCGGAATCAGTCCATGTAAAACAGAGTTCCCAGATGTAAAAATCAAAAGACAAATTATCGATCACTATCTAAAAGATATATGTAACCTAACACAACAATACGGAATCTACTCCATAGAATTCAGCTCACCAAACCAGAATCACAGTAAATATATAATTCAAACAGACGACCTTGATTTAGAATTCTTAAAAGTATTCTCAGAATATATAAAAAGCATCCAATATCATAACTCACAAAGAGCAAACTCCATATTCACTAATGAAGTTTTTGCGATAATATATAGTTATATCTCGATATTAGAAAACGAAATCCAGATACCAAATGTCTCACCGACAGAAACATCTAAACATATAAGAGTACGACATGAAATCACACTACTCTCTAGTTTTCTAAATATAATTAAAGAAAATTTCACGAAAGATGAAGTTTCCCAACATACAAAACACGACTTACAAAAAATTTTGGCATGGTTGATAATAGATTATTTCACACATAATATTGATTTAATTTCACAAGCAAGAAAAAATTTTAGACCCCAAAACTCAAACGATGATACTGCCATCACAGAACAATCAGACTATGTTTGGGACCCCGAATGGTCTCATCCCGCATCCATAAACTTCCCACAATCAATCTCAAGTCAAGCAATAAGTACGATATCTTATGTAAGAGATTATGTACGAGTAATACCATTAACCATTGATGCAACACCATTAAACTATAATACATTTTTACCCGATATGCAAAATAATAGTTTAAACTCTACAGTCATACACAATGAAAACCTCAATGGAACTAGGAATCTTACTCAACAAGATATCCAGACACCATCACACTTCATAAATGAAGAAATCGTACACACAACAACTACACAACAAAGTATTTCACCAATACGTCCAAACTTAACAACACCAAGAAATACAAACCCTTCACAAACACAGGTAACCTTACAATCAACCGTTAAACCTTCAGTTGCCCCAAAATATTCACACATGGATTACCAAACATACAGACCCATGACAATACCGCCAAAAACACGCAAAACGTTCACTAGAAACAACTTTGCAGACCATAATTATAATTACACACATCCATCAAAAACAAATTATCAACCACGAAAAAATTTTAGTAATTATACAAGATCTCGAAACTGGGATAACCCAATGGCACCACCTAATTCAGTAAATTTCCAAACAAATTTACATCCTCCACAGGATCGTAGTGAAAACTATCCATTTTTTCAACAAAATAAAAATAAAAAACAAACATCTTATCAAATGGATTACTTATCCTCAGATGATGATTTCTTACAACCAGATATATTTACACCCTATAATCAAGAATATCGTGGACAAGGAATACAGAAACCACATACATATCATAGAATTTTTTCTCCACAACCAATAGATACACAAAATCAACAACCAATTCAACAACAAAACCCAATTAATACACAATCTTTTCAACCAATTCAGCAACAAAACCCAATGATTGCAAACTCGTACCAACCAGCACAAATGCAAAATGAAATACCACTCCCATATTATCTTCAACAACACGAAATAACAAGAAATCAACTTTCAAATTTTTCTCAAATGCCAAATGCAGCAGAATCATTACAAATGACGATGAATCCATACCTTATGGGTGGATCATCAATAACATCAAATAAACCTTTAATGGTATTCACAGGAACAGACCCTGAATATTCTGTAGAAGATTATTTAAATGCAGTCACAGCAAATTTGATTTTAAATATAGGACCTGAACCAATTAATACGCCACTACATCAAAACTGGATACATCGACGCACAGCGTTAATACAAACAACTCTAGATGGCGCAGCGTAAAAATGGTTTTCAGTATTGCCTATAGAAATAAAATCAAATTGGAAAAGATTTACACAAGAATTTTCAAAAAACGTTTGACTCCGAAAGAAACAAACAACAACAAAGAGTTTTATGTAATGAAATTCGCAGATTACCAAACGAAACCATCAAGCAATTAGCAGTACGAATCGAAACACTAGTTCGAAAAGCATATTCATTAAATACACATGACTATAAAAACACAAAGATGACAGAAATCTTAATGATGACCTTAACACCACAATTAAGGAAAATAGCAATAAAAAAGAGAGCATCCCATCCTTCGTCAATTCGAGAACCCAATTTAGATTTTCGAAAACTAGTAGACAAACTAGAACAAGCAGAAATCACAATGAAACTCGAAGAAACGGAAAATCTGAAATTACAATACGTTAACAGAATTGAAACAGCTTCCACAAATATAAACAATATACAGGAATCAGATACAGATCTCGTTGAAAAAAACACTGAAATACTCAATATTTACGAAAAACACCCAAACTTTAAAGGCAAACCATCTTTCAAAAAATGGTGTAATTATTGCCGACGATACGGACATAGTATTTCTGAATGTAGACAAAAACAGCAAGACAATCAAAATAAACCTCAAAAATATAAAGAACCAAATAAATCATTCTATCAATACATGAACAAAGATCAAAATCTACCGAACAAAACAGTCTACAGCAACAACAGTTCAGGAAAACCACTCCCGAACAATACAAATTATACAAGAAATCAATCACCATATAACTCAAGTTATAGAGGAAGATCACCAGAACGAAGAAACACGCATAATTCATCACAAAATCACTACAATAGACCAAATAGTCGAAATAACTACTCCAGATCACATTCAAATACACAACGATTTGTTTCTAGATCTAACTCCCAATCAAGAAATAATTATTATCCAAACAATCAATCACGAAATTCATCATAAAATAGGAATAGAAACTACTCCAATAATCGGAATAGAAGTTATTCAAACAACCGAAACCAGAATTACCCAAACAATCAATCAAGGAATAACTCATATAATAGATCGAACTATAACAGACCAAACAATAATTACCAAAACAGATCGCGAAATAATTCACAAAATCGACACTCAAGTTATAATAATCGTTATAGAAATTATTCCCAATCACCACACCGGAATAATAATAACTATAATAATTCTAATAATCGCCACAGAAGTAGTACACCTAAACATCAAAGACATATTAATCAAGTACAAACTAATCCAGAAACAACATCAGACCCTCCAGGTATTGATGACACAGTAACTGATACGTTACAACTCAATCAAATAAACTGTGGATCATCAGATTCAGAAAGCGATGCAGAAAACACTCTCTCCATCAACATGATAAAAGTCGAAAATGACTATGAACCTTTTATATATGAAGAACCTTTTTCATCACACATATATGAGAATCAATCAGAACTCCTTCACAATTATTATATTGAACCCGTCCATTCCACACCGACGACACAAAAAACTAATGAAATTAACACTACAAACCAACCCAATGAGAACGAAAAAACAAAATGCTTGAATACAAATCACATCTATCAAAACATACAAAAAGAACAACCCAAAGAAAAAATTTGGACAATACCATTTCTTTTAGAAAGTCCAAGAAGCAAAGAATTTCAACCACCAGATCTTGAAATTGATTTTTTAATTGATTCAGGAGCAGAATCAAATATAATAAACATTCCCACATGGAATGAAATAAAAACCTTACACCCAAAGCTAACACCTCTTGAAACCTCCAGCAAACTAGCAACAGCACAAGGATCAACATTAATAAACTACGGAAAAATTCAATTATTTCTTCTCCCCACAAGAACAATGGAGCAAAACAAAATTTTAACCAAACCATTTAAACAAATATTCCATATCACTGATATTAAACACAATATCATTGGAATACCATTTATCTCTAAATATATACCAACAATCAACATCTTGAATAGTAAAATATTAATCAAAGATAAATATACAAAAACAAAAGACACATCCCTAACATTTTTTCAAAGATTAAATAAACAACCACCATTTTTTTCAAAATTTTACCCAATATATAACCAAAAAAGAAAACACTTGAAACCACTATCAGGAAACATCTATAATTTTTCAATCAAACAAGTTCACCAATATGATAAAAAACAAAACAAACAAAAATTTTATATGTCAGATTTTGAATTCAAACCTATTCATAAGTTTTTCAAAATCACAATCTCATCAATAAAATATTTGAAAAACTCGAATTCAGATATTATTTCCTTACATGTATACAACAATACACCTTACCAAGTAACATTACCTTTAGGACTTTTAGGCTATTGCGAAACCAACGCTACAATACCACCAATACACGAAAAAGCATATCGTGTAAATAATTTACTCCAATTACTAGATATTTGCCAATCCACAATCCTTAATGAAGAATTATCTATAAATAATATAATAAGTAACGAAAACAGAAATACGGATTATTTCACAAAAACCCCATATTTCAAACCTACATTCAACATAAGTAACTACACAGAGAATCAACAGAAATTTTTAACAATGTTTAATTTCCAACATTCACAAATAACACAAGACGAATTTGAAAAACTAGCAAAACAGCTAATTAAATATTCATCAGTCTATGCAACATCCAAATTTGATGTTGGCAAAATCAGCTCATCACTACATCTCCCATTAAAACCAGACGCAGTTTTCAAAAAACAAAGAGCAAGTAAAGTACCAATTCACTTACACGATAAAGTGAACAGATTACTCGACATTTTAGAACAATACAACATTATATCACCAGTAAACAAAGAGGAACAACCCAAAGGCAACACATTTATCAACCCTGTTATCATTCTAGCCAAAGGAGAATCATTAAAAATTGTTCTCGATGCTAGATACCTCAACTCACTAATAGATGAATCAAAGTGTAATTGGCCTATTGAACCAATACAAGTTATTTTAACAAAAATAAACGGAAAATATTTTACAACCGCAGATATGAATAATGCATACAATCAAATGCATTAGACGAACAATCACGACGTTTAACACAATTTGTTATTGGAAACCAACAATACGAATTCAATCGCTTATTCTATGGAATATCCATAGGACCAGCAGCATTTTCAGCTTTTATGAGCAAAATTTTTCGACCACTAATACTCAAGAAAAATGCAATCACCTATTTAGACGATGTTTTTATGCAATCACAGACAAAAGAGGAAATGTTCAATGTCTTAGAACAATATCACCAAATACTTCAGAACGAAAATCTGAAGGCCGCCCCCGATAAATCACACTTCTTTTTGACAAGAGTTAAATTCTTAGGACATAATATAGAAAGAAAAACAATCACTCCATTGAAATCACGTATAGACGGTATTCAAAAACTCCAACCACCAACAAATAAAAAGAAAATCCAAGAATTCCTTGGAATGTTAAACTTTTTAAGCAAATATGTTTATAAAATGCAATTATATCTACGACCATTCTATAACATACTTAGACAACAAAATAATTTTGAATGGAATACAGAACATCAAGCACGATTTGAAGAAATTAAAAAACTTCTAACTGAACAAATTTCAAACACAATTCCAGATTCAAATCAACCATTTTATGCAATGTGCGATGCTTCGAACTTTGGCATCGGCGCAGCATTATTACAATCACATAATGGTA
The DNA here is from genome assembly GCF_963678635.1 of Symsagittifera roscoffensis. Classification (NCBI taxonomy): domain Eukaryota; kingdom Metazoa; phylum Xenacoelomorpha; order Acoela; family Convolutidae; genus Symsagittifera; species Symsagittifera roscoffensis. Next base: position 80,185,803 of record NC_087063.1, read on the forward strand.
CAAACAAAATGAACCTTATATCAGCAAATTCTCGATTATTCACTCAAGCAGAGCTAAGACTCTCAACTCTAATGAGAGAATGTACAGCCATAATCTATACACTTACAGAATATGAATTTCTGATACTTGGATCAAAACATCCAACAGTTCTATTCACAGATCACAAACCAATCATTTTTCTCTTTACACAAAAATCTAATCCAAATCACCGAGTTTATAGATTTCAATTAATTTTAATGAAATTCCCAAACTTACATATAGTTTGGACAGCAGGAAAGAATCTTGCATTATCAGACACATTAAGTCGAAATACGCCACCGGAATTACTTACACGAAAAACCACAGTTGAAATACCCAAAAATATAAAATTCTACCTTGCAAAAAACGAAACATCATCCCGACTAGAATGCAAATATGCAGTAAAAACTGACGTTGAACAATCACAGATAAACAATCTACAACACTTCCCACTTTATTTAGATTGTCAAAATAATCACTATGAAGTTGATCTACTTGGAACATCAACTTTTAAACCAATCCCATATTCACAATGAATAAAAAAACAACACCCAACAAAAAAGAATAAAACAACACCCGCCTAAAAAAGACCATTTTCCACTAATTGAAAAAAAAAATTTGACTGATAAAATAAACTTATCAGGACCACAAACAAACGATTCAAAATACACAATAAATCAAGTTTTTGACCTCCATGACCCACTTGACACAATACCCTTATCTAAATTAGAAATTGAAAACATTTTTCTCCCCCCAACAGAAACAATTACAATTTCAACACTGAAACAATATCAAAACCTTGACCCAGTAATTCGACAACTGAAATCATGGCACAAATTTAAAACTAAACCTATCAAAGCAGATTCAACTATTCTAGGAAACAAAACACTCCTCCGATATTTTCGAAAATTCAATAATACAACAATTAACGAAAACACAGACCTTCTAGAATACAAACTAAATGAATCTACAGTTCCCTGTCTCCCTTTAAGTATGATTCTTATAGCTTTTAATATTTCACATACACAAAATATTAAAGGACACTCTGGATCAGAAAAAACATATTCAAATTTTATACAAAACTTTTATTTCCCAAATGCACCAATTTGGATAAAAGTACTATGCAATGACTGTATAGTATGTCAACTGAATAAACCTTACCCAAATCAAAAACAAATAGCACAAAAACAAGATTTTAAAGGACAAAGTTTGTACTTTAATCATCGTATCTCATTTGATACTAAAGGACCAATTTCACCCTCATCCGAAGGAAACTCCTACATTATGGTAATTGTTGACGCATTTACACATTATGTAGCACTTAACCCAGTACCACATTGTAACGCTTATTATGCTTACACAACGCTTTATGAACACTGGATAGCAAAATTCGGACTACCAGAAATTTTAGTTACCGACAACGGTACAGAATTCATAAATAATGAAATCATCACACTATGTCATTTATATAACATTAAACACAAACCACGTACATCTCACGCACCTTGGACAAACGGCTTAGTCGAAGGTATGAACCGTTCATTACAAGAATATCTCAGATGTATCATCAATGGCAATGATACAAGATATACCGAATGGTCAGCAGATGTAAAACTATTTCCCTTAGCATATAATTCACAAATCACGACGACTTTAGGAATGTCACCATATGAAATGGTTTTTAACCAAAAGCCACGCAAACCAATAATGTTTACAGCAAACTCTCATAAAAACGCACAAGGTTATTGTCAACCAAATAAAGACTCAATTTGTTATATCCTACCATTACATACACATGATGAAGATCATTTTCATCACCCACAAATTCTTAAATTAGCCTCCGGTACACACACCGAATGGATTTTAAACAGAGATAAAAAACACAATGAAATTTACCAAAAGGTAACAAAAAAGTTGTTACAAAGGCAAAATATTAATGAACAAATAAATTCACGCTTTACACCAGCCTCCGATTTGAAAATTGGAACATTTGTTTTAATACCCAATTTTAATACTCAAAAAGGAATTTCAAAAAAGTTACAACCCCTTCGTAAAGGACCATACCAAATAATTGCAAAACCCACTGATGTCACATATAAAATCACCGACTCAGATAAAAAAGAAATCGTTCAACACCGAAATAACCTATTAACTTATTATCCAAAAGAATACGCACTCCGCGAACTAACTCAATTATATTCTTTTACAGGTTTAAAAGTTATTCAAAATGACCCACATACGGAAAACATAACAAAGGAACAAAATGATATTCACCTCGGAAATCAAAATACAAAATCAAACACCACAAAAAACAATACAAAAAATCTCGATCAAAATACATCTCAAAAAGAAAGAAAAAATAGAAAAATGACAGAACAAATAATACCCCAAGAACAAATCGACAAATCAGAACATAGAGAGTCTTCACGACTTAGAAATCAACCACGTAAAAATTATAAAGTATTCATCCCACAATCTAAAATATTAAAGAAAGTTGAATTTCAAAAACAACCTTAAATTCTACATTTAAAAATCTTTGCACCTCTGAAACATTTTACACTTTCATTTTTCAAGATAACATGCTGATAAACACGCAGCGATTCTAGTTCAAAATTAGCCAATAGGATTTATCCAATCCGTCACCTTCTATAACTTTAACACAAACCAACTAGACGAAAAATATTAAACTCCAGGCATATCTATAACTATAACTCTACGACCTCCAGGTCAAAAATAAGCAAACCACTCCAACTTGACAACTAAAATAAATATCACCATAATATCATAACCCTCCCCTATCTAATAAACCAAAGATCAACAATATTTCCCCAACTCAGACCTCAAATACCCCCCAAACAAATATGTTAAATTAGCCTAAAGTAAAAGAACGACCATTTTATTTAGCCTAAAGTATAAAAATCTCAAAAATACCCCAGATCATTTGACAAATGAAAATAAAGACAAAGAAGATCTCCCGATCACCATAAAAATTGCCCCCAACAATTTTTTACAAAACTCAACCCACTTGTCAAAAAACTAATAAATAATCCGACCACACTTGAAAATTGCCCCAAACAACAAAAAATATTCGATCACGAAGCCATTTCTTAAATGCTCTTCTATCAAACAGTCACTAAAATTATCACAAACCTCAAACAATTTTTTACGATACTTGAAACTTTCATAATATTTCTTTTTGATATCCTTGAATCTTTTCTAATACTCTTAATCATTTTTTGTAATATTTTTTAAATTTTCTACACTATATTCGAACTATTTCTCCAACTTTCAAAAACCCTTGATTATATCTACAGGTACGATTTATAAAACTTGTCTAAATGATACGAACTATTTTCAGTAGAACTGATATTTTTCTACTATTTGTAATTTTCATAACATTTCTATCATCCCTCATTTTGACCATATGCAAATGTATAAAGAAAGCAATCATCACATTCGCTCTAGCAACAATCCTCCTAATTCTTTTCTCAGAAGAATACTTTAATAAACATTAACTTTTTCACTAAAAGAATAGACCAAAAAGCTATCAAAAATTGCTACCCAAAAGTCACCAAGTCAGTCTTCACCGACATCATCCCAAGATAACCCAACAACACCTTCAACTACCAATAATCCTCAAACATCTACACGAATTTCCTTTCAAGATAACCCATACACTTTTGAAGAACGACACGCTCGTTTATCAGAACCACTAGAACCAGTTCAACGACAAGCACCTCTAAGCGAACCAACATATAACTTATACCCAACACTACCACAAGAATTAAGTAGAATAAGAAATCCTAGTCAAAACCAAAATACAGTCGAAATAAATAGACAAATTATACATCCTCGACGAAACAGGAATTTTCAAACTCCCCGAGTTCATTTTGATATACCTCAATCCCCATCACAAAACACTCCAGAAAACCCCATTGGTATATTACCAGAAACCCCCACGCTTCTTTCACAACGTAGCACCTCAAGCCTACCATCAGATTACTTAGGTTCAACACCAACATCTGAACAAATACGTGAAAATCCCTTTAACCCCCCAAACCACGCATCACGACTACCATATTGGACAACACATTCATTTACACAAGGTGAACTAAATTTAGTCAATGATCCAATAGATATTTCTACGGATACAACAACATCCTCATCACTACCAGAAACATTATCACTACCATCAACACCATCAATAAGCCAGATTTCACCACCACCTTTTAACTTAAATTTTCCAAATAATCTCGACGCCAGATATCGAGAACAATCATCAACAAATATCCCTTTAAGACTAGATTGGAATACATTTACAGCCCCTCCACCATTATTTGGACAACATCTAGAAAGTAATCGCCTCCACAACTGGGCACTTAATAGATTACAATACCGACAAGACGTTCACGACGATATCCGTGATCACAATATCCAAATACTCCAACAAAACAGTTTACAATTAAAGTTTGAAATCACAGTTAAATTAAACAACATTACTCAACGTCCCTACCCATTAAACCCACCAAACATTACAGCTCAATCACTACCACCACCATTTATAACCACTGAAGTAATATATAAATACGACAGATATACCAAAAAGACAATTGGTTACATCACATTTTATAACCCATACTCAGGATTATCATACACATGTATATTCTAAAATTATTAATTTTTCTCCAACTCCTTTTTCTAGTAATCTCAAATCAAAACATAAACCCTTCTCCCCGCACAGGACCCCAAGATTTATTAGTAACACATTACGATTGTGAAGAAAACGAACAAAAAACACTACACAAGTATGCAATAAATCAAGTATCACAGTGCGAAACAGAACCCCAAGCCATAGAAACTACAAATGTCATAGCAACACTTTATTCAAAAGCCCGAGCAACTACAGTTATAGGATATAAATTCACAGCAACATTTTCTGAAAAGAAAGTACATTGTTCACAAGTCTCAAACGGAAATAAAAACCGACTTGACCATGAATCATTCTACCAGAGTAATATAGAACGACTTTCACATCTCAATCCCGAAGATTGTAAAAACGAGTTACTCCGACTAAACATCACAAAAAATAAAAACACAGATAGAAATTTAGTATATTTCCAAGTTTTTTCAGATTCTGTACATCAAGCAGAACTTGAAAGATATCAAGGACATATAAAATTAGATGAAAAATACCCATACAACGGCGCACACGGACGATTAACCTATGACATGCACGATAAACACTGGATACCACACATTGGTATAAATGACCCATCAAACTGCAAAGCAGACACAAAAAATAAAGCATACCAAGAAATAATGTTTTTCGATTGGAAAATACAACTCGAAAAAATACAACTCACACGAGATTTATCAGACAACACAATGATTTATCAAGGAATTAGATTACCTTGTAAAAACGACCAAGGTTATTGCGACCCTACAACCAGAACACAAGCAACAATTGTTTGGTTCCCCGAAGACACATGTACAACATTTCAAGTAGCAAAAATACACGCTCGTATGATAAAATTTCACGAAAAATATTTTATACAATCAATACCATATGAACAAGTAAATCCATTACGAAAAATAAGTTCTAATTTTCGAAACATTCATAATATAGAAAATAAATTAACACGTTTTCAAATATATCAAGAAACAGAACTTGCATGTAAATACAGAAACCCACTTCACAAAACACAATACTCTGAAATATTAGTTGAATACGAAAATGGATTCGACATGACCACTGGAAAAATAAAAGTCGACCCATACGCCACAAGTCATCCCCTAAACGAAGGAACATCATATATACCAGTTAATTTTCAAAAGAATACAGGTCAACCTGGTGGACATTTAAAACCCCAAAACGATCAAAGCACACGTTTACAAGAACTATCACTAATGAATAGTACATATTTTGGTAATATCCACTATGATATTCACTTAGATATGAAACTAGACTACACGATTAGCCGAATTTTTCAAGAAATGTCACTCTCCGAATTAGAAACATTACACCAACTATGCGAATTAGAAAGAACACAAATATTACAATCACTTGCACTAGCAGTATTAAAAATACCCTACGCAGGATATTTACTATCAGGAAATAGATCAAATTTTTTAGACTATGAAGGAAACATCTTATGGTTTTATACTTGTACTAAAAAAGTATCACCACTATACGTTTTTGAAGATAAACGATGTTATAAAAGAATTCCTATCTTTTATAAGAATAAAGTACATTTCGTTGACACACTTTCACGAAGAACCTATTTCTGGGATACCGCAGTTCCATGTGGATCAGAAAATAGCCACAACGTAGTACAACTAAACCCTGATGAAGATAAATATTACCTTCTCACCCCATATCCCACATTAATGCAATCACTCAAAAAATTTTCACCAGAAAGCATTCGCGCTATCGCTCGGAACCCAAATATAGACTTACAATCAATAGGAATATACTCAAAATCAGATATTCAACATCACATTAGAACACAACAATTCCAGGAATTATTAACACAAATGGACACAATACAAAGACAATCAATTGACCAAAACTTACGCAAACTTGCCGAAACCGCAGGATTTGCAGACACCTATACGCAAGACTATAGCGGATATTTTAAAGACATTAAAGATTATATATATCTAAACGGTGAAAAATACCGTCCCCAAGATATATCACCTATCAATATTTTTAGCTTTGTTACACTCAAGAATGAAATTCTTGATTTTCTAGGATGGCCCTACTACATCTTAGAAAAACTGACTATTTTATACGCAATGTTTAACTTTATTGGATTTCTTTTTTCACTCTTAAAAGGAATCTATAACACATGTGCTATACACACAAGTCAATAGACAAGCAAGTGTAGCACGCATACTATTTGCAGGATTTTTTGGAATATTTTCTACATCTATAAACAAAATTCTTTTAGACGCACAAATAAAAGAATATAACACAAAAATAGCAACAAGACAGAACACATACGACGAAGAACATAACAATGTAGACACAACACCAACAGCACCACAGTTACCACCCCTACCACATAACCATCCATTATCCCTAGTCCCACGTAATTTTCGAAATTTAGCCATAACACATAATAATTTTAGACCAACCATATCACAAAGTCCCATCCAACATATAATGCCACACCACTCACAAGATGAAAATACTTATGAACAAATTATAGAACAACCCCATACCACCGCTTTTCAGTCTCAAAATAATAATTTTTTTAGCCCACGATGAGCCGACAACTTGGATCCCTACACCGATCAAATTCCCACCCAACCAACCTCACCACTCCAATCCCAATAATACCACTTTTTGCTTTTCCGCCACCCGACTTCCCTTCCAGTAATGTAACATCCGGCATGAATTCCGATACTAATTCACACATCTCAGTTTTATACTCCATCTCACAACTCAATAACCCGAATATTGAAACCCCCGATGAATTTGCCGACTCTGAACCATCTCCATCAAATAATTTTCACACCAATCCCTTAAATTTTTCCCAACCCCCTTTTCAACCCATACTACCAAATAACCCTGACCCAACCAATTCTACACCCTCTTATGCTTCCCAAGTCACTCCAACCTACTCCTCACTTCACTCAGACCAATCATCTCATTCTTCAGACACCCCCCGAATCTCCCCAGAACTAGATAATTTCATTACCCTACAACAACAATCCTATCACCTTGACACCCCAACCATAAACCAAATCTCATCCACAATAGATTCATCCAACCCTCCTACCCCTACACCCTCTTCAATTTATACTGATTCATTAGCACCATCATCCACAACTACTGAATCTTCACTCATCACTAATAGAGCTTACCGCACTTTTAAAAGGAAGTTCCCCAACCATCCTTTCCCAGCGAAACCAGGAACAGCCCGTGAATATATCAACCATCCACAACACACTAACACAAAAGAATTTTTAGCTATCACCTTACCCTCATTTCCACAATACACCTTAAACACCCCTCATGACACTGACGAGACACGTAACTTTGTAGACGAATACGTTTTAATGCCTACCCTTCCTTGGACCTCATATTATCATTTTACAAATCCCCTTTGCTTACCTTCATCTAACACTCATATCGATATAGAACGAAATAAGGACATGCTATATCGACTCACTACACCACTAACACCTAGACAATTTACTTACATTGGATATAAAAAATCACTAAAAACACATACTGCACCCCGAGCTAATGAATATACACTAGAATATTACGATCATAACATCATCAGAACTAACCAAGATCAATTCTTAGCCGACGATTGCTTCGCTAACCCACAAATCACCGAGAAATTTTTCATTAAAACACCATATGTATTTACACTAAATATCTTCGATCGCAAGTTTGACCACATTATTTCAGAAGCACTAACAGACACGCAAGCCTATGAAAGTTTTAAAGAACGCTTCCAAATATTTTCACTAACCTTTCATTTCCTTGCACCACATGAAAGAGATTTGCACTGCTCACACGATATTATGTTGCGCACTAAACAAACACACACATATACTTATTATCGTTTCACAGAATCACTTTGACCTACACACTCCCTCCAGACAACCACACCATCGTTTTCAATTCATCAATTCCAAATACACCTCACCATTCTTTCTTAACTTCACATATTGCATTAAAGATACTAACCTCCATGGTATTCTTCGAAATTATGATCCCATAACCCAAATGTATATCTTTTGTCCCATCACCAAGACCTTCAACGCAGAAGAATCCCGACCCTTCCTCATCCCACACGAGTTTGTACAACCTCTAGAAATCCCCATTTTAGAATTCATCCATAACACTAAATTCAACCACAAATTATATAATCTAATCCAAAACACACCTTATGAATTTGCAGTTGGCACTGAAGAACTAACCACCATTAAGGCACTTCAATTGCTTTGGCCACTGCTTCAAACTAAAAATATCATTCGCATCTTAGCCAAACTACTAACAACTTCAGATCTCATCCACGACATCTTCCCCCACGGTTTCTTCCCCGACGACTAACAGGTAAGTATGAATTATACATATTACTAATTAATTCAAATATTAGAAACTCACCATTCTTTATCCATGTTTTCTTTAGAATTTTAGCCTTCATCCTAGATCATCTGAAAAATTCACAAAAGAAAAATAAAAAATAGCAAACTTCTTCAAAACTGTTTAAAACCCTATTAAATTTTTGCACCAACAATTAAATAAATATAATACCAATGCAGTAAATTAATTTATAAATTTTTCCCCCACAAGCAGTAAATCTAATAATGATGAAAATTTGTAACTTAATTTCCCCCAACAACTAGCAGTAAAATTAAAATTCTATGTAGTAAATTCATAAGAAGCAAATGCAGTACTAACCTTTTGATATTTTCATTCACTCGCATAAGAATTCTATCCAAACTCGCACAGCTCGCCCACGAAGACTTGTTCAAAATAATGAATTTCAGTTTCAAGCTTTCACACTCGATAACTCTAACACAAGATAACACGTTTCAAACTTTCCTTTAACCCGGTTGGAAAGGAATTATATACTAAACAAAACTAACCAATGCAGCTTACTAAACACCACAACACATAGCATAACAGCATGACTAAGAAAAGGAAACCAACGGTACCCAAACCGGATTAACCCAGTTTAAAACTGGATAATTTATTCTTTTGAAGACTATTATAAAGTCTAAGAAAGAAATAATAAAACACAAAAAAATCGAAAGACAAACCCATACCACAAACAATTTGATTTTTGAAAAAAGGACACAACCAACAAAACATAAGAAAAACCACAACAAACCCAACATAAAACGTTGTCACATAACAGGACCTCTCACAAAAACCGCATGCAATCATACTCCCACTCCTGGCCTAACCCACCAGGAAGGACGTCCTGAGCATGCTCTATAGCCGGCCTAACCCACCGCGCTACATCCACGCTTTGTGACCACACTCCTATTTTTAATAAGAGCTACTCAAGGGTGAGTAACTCTTCAAAATAACTGAACTAAAACAAAAAGCTTTTGTGAAAACAACTAACTAAAATCATAATTAAAAAATATTAAACTAATAAAAGTTTTATAAAATGTAAATTATATTATGCAATACATAGATCAGAATACAACACCAAGGACGAACATCCAAAGACAAAACGACCCTACTACACTCGAGAAAGAATGGCCAACTACAATCAATATGCCGCCCACAATCACAACTCAAAGGATTTAGAGTACGACTTGACTTCGCAGAAAAGGACTTCATTGAACTAGACCAATGACCACCTCGATGTTCAAGTATACGTACAGATCCGAGTAACCAGGCATCCCCTCCACGCCCAATCTCCACGCCATTCCCAGACAAGGTCAAACACAAAGAAGTTCTCACCAATGAAACAGAAAAACCTGACATAGCCAACCATTCTGAAATCAGATTTGAGTTTGTTGCGAAAACCCAGTCGTTGTCTTGAGAAGACACAACGATTGAATCTGGGACTTCTCTAATAAGAAAACCCAGAAGAAATAAGATGTTCGCCAAATACCAACGTCCATCCTCCATCTTTCGAATTGCAGAAAAACTATTCTAAAAAACTCTGTAAAACCCGGATGGGTGGAACCTGATCTAAACTACATTTTATGATTGGATAAATTAGATATTTTACCAATGTAAAGTATTTAATATTAACCAATCATGATCCATCTAACTAACAATCCACTTATTTGTAAGTGCTGAAATTACTTGTAATTTCAGCACCAGAGAGATTTGAATTTAACTTAGAAATTAGTTGAACTCTCCCGAGTACTTCAGCAGCCGCAATAAACCAGTATACCCTAGATCTATTGAGCCTAGCAGAGACTAGTTAAACAACCTGAGACTAGATAGTATAAGAGTAAGATTAGGATCGGTATTAGACTAAGAAGTTGCACGAATCTATCCGGCCGAAAATAAGATAGCGTGACGAGCAGACAGTGTACCCTATCCGAAATTACTCTATGAGTTATACCCATCGGTCATAACTCATTATGACCCACGATAGAAAGGCCATTGTAAATATAATTGATTTCAAACTATCGGCGTTGGATAGCGAAACAGAATGACCAATATCAGCGATCCAAATGAACACGGGTTCCCTACAATTTTCTCTTATGAAGGCCAACAAATGAAAAAGTTTATGAAGTCGCACCTCAAAAAAACGCAGAACAAAAAACCAGATTCATTCTACAAATCCGGTATCCTTCATGAAAAACTAACTTTTAGAAGAATTAAAAATCAGATGTTGATCTAGAAGATTGAACTAATAATTTATCAAATTAATACTAATAACAAAAATTTTTGATGTTGATCAATTTTTAATTAATTAAATTTTGCGATAATTTGAAAATAATTTTTCGATTGGCTTTAGACAAATTTTGAGGATATAAGTAAACAATTACAGAACTTTAAAAAAGCTATAGGAGAGATATGGTTGCCTTTAGCCTTAAAGTTAATGCCTGTTCTCCTGTGAAAATTTTTATGTGGTTTTTATAATTTATCTATTTTTGAAAAGTTTTGAAAATTGATATGCAGGCCTGAAGAAACATTTCTTTTGCAATTAATTGTGCAATTTTTTCTTGTATTTCCACCTGTCGCTTAAAGGGAATCCCACAATCTCAGCTATGATTTATTTTTGAACTGAACTTAAATAAGCTTCAAAAAACCTCAACAAACCGGAAAACGTTTTGCCTTAGAAAGCAGTTTTTATGAGAATCTTGAAAACAGAATGCAAATAACGCAAGCATATTCTAAGAAAAAAAACGAGAAAATAAATTTTCTTGCTAGATTTCTTGCAAGAGTTGCATTGTAAAAACCAGGGGTAAATTGAATTAATTGCGTAGCAGCACTTTTTCATTACATTCTTTAATCATTGGCTTTTATTTTTGTTTCTATTGTTACTTGTCAAAAGCGGTCAAATTGTGAATGTTTGCCTATTATTGGTTTTCATTGTTTCTCCAATTAATTGATGGTATCAACAATTATTTTGACCTCTGTTAAATTGAATTCAACGTAGTAGATGAGCTTAGCCGGGATAGTGTTAACACACATTTATGACTTTATCAGGCGATTTTTTGATATGATGCTATGAATTGATTCAAAACTATTACGATTGGAGTTTTCTTGAAACCATCCGCAAGAAACACTACATGATTAGGAGATTTGACTGGAGCACCTTACAATCATAGCTAAGGCTTCTCTGGACATCTGTGTTTGCAGAAACCCACCAGTTGGTAGCCTCCCACAATACCCACTTCAAGAACAACCCGTGAAAATTTAGTTTGCGACACAGCGGTATACAGACGCTTAAAAGACAACCGGCCACTAAAATTTTTTCACAATTTGAGATTTTTATTAATAATTGAACCACAGAAGCAATTTACAAAGTAATCAAACAAAAAATCATTCATGACATCAATATGAAAAACTATGTGATATATTCGGTCAATGGCGGATTGAGGCGGCGGGGCCGTGGGAGGAGGTTCTGGGGGTCGGACGCCTCCTTTACACAAAGATTCGACACTCTGCTGACCCCAAGTGTCCCCCTTATTAGTATTACGAGATCTTCTTTTTGGTTAATTCTCAAACGACCAAAAATGAAGACAATTTTAAAGTAGTTACGATAATTTTCGTTTCGGACAGAAAGTTCAATAATCACCTGCCTTTTTTTATAGTGCAGCTCAGATGATTTTTGAAACTAATTTCAATTCCGACGGGATAGGATCAGCTTTCTTCCCACATCCCAGAACCATTGAAATAAACGCTGTAAAACTATGAAAGTCACCTCCAACATTGATTTGCTCTAGACAACTAGTTCGACCTTAAAACTTATTTTTTCAATTTATTTTCGAAAACTATCCTCAAAAAATGTTGCTTTAAGCTAAAGTTTAAATTATTTTTCTGCTGTAAAAATTTTTGTAAAGATGAATTAGTTTGAAATTTGCGGAATAGGGATAAAAATTCACGCAACCTTTCATTTTCAGATCAACTTATATTGCAAAGACTGAAACAAGGGTAGCTTGGAATCATTTCCCGCACTACCTAAAAAAAGAAAACATTCGATTAAATTACTATTATAATTGCATTTTTATCAAAATGATTTTAAATTATAAGCGCCAAAGTCAGATGCTTTGAAGATTCTTATTCCGTTATTACGATAACTATTTTCATGACATTATAATAACTTATTTTCAATTATAATTGATCATAATTTATCCTAAAATCGTTTCTAATCTCTTTTAATCTCTTATAACCTATCATAATCATGTCTTGCCACTCTTTAGCTCATCTAAAAACAAAATTTTATCACGAAACATTAGTTTCATAGAGATCCATTCATATTAGTTAAAGGAAACCCGTGGTAAGTGAAATACAACTCTTCTATATAAATCATGAAACCAAAGCAGTGTGCTGATATTTTGTTGGTAAAAAACTTAAAATCTGCATCATGAAACAATTATAATCAAGAGGAAATAAAAAACAGCGTTAAAAAATTGAATTGATTTGAAAATTGTTAAAACCGTTTTCTCATTTTTACATAACCCAACGTTACGAAAAGCATAAAATATAAGCATGTAGAATAAAAGAGTTCGTGTGGATTTCGAAAGCAAAATAGGCAAACAAAAGGGATTCTAAACAAATATAATCGATTATAATGGATTTTTTCAGCAAAGCGAATGAATTAGAAGTTTGGATAAAAATAGTTGATTATAACCGACTAGATTGTATAATAATTGATTATGTTTTATTTCAAAAAGAGACATTTTAATTGATTTTTAATTAAATAAAATCATTTTTTTCTCAATTTTATTAGACTGGTACTGAAATCAATTTATAATTGATTATTAACGCTTGAAACTGGTTGCGTGTTGAACTGAACTGAACAAAAACAAATAATCCATCTTTTGTGAGATTGCGTCTGTTTTTAATTGTTCGACTAGAGTTTTATAAAAACAATTGAGGCTCATTCAGTTCTGCCTAATCTTTCAGTGTTTCAGTTTCGAACAAGAGTGTTGATCACAAACAATTATGATTCAAAGCTGTGTAATAACAACTATAATGGTTGATCTAGCGTATATTTAAACATGAAAGTAGTAAATACATAGTGCACAAAAAACTATAAGCAGTGTGGGTCGAAAAGATCATTCAATAAAAAATGCAAATAGTGTATACAATTTGATTTTAGATGTAATTTCAAAGAATAATACTTTATTGTTGACTGACTTGTGTGATTCTCAACTGTATTTATTTAAAAATTGTTCAAAGCTGACTCATTGAAAAACTTCACTTTAAAAATATGGTTCACTCTACGTAACAGTTGAGATCCAGTCATGTCATTCAAAAAGTGGATATTTCGAAAAACTTCTATTGTTTGGATATGAATCACCAGTTGAAATGGAATATAAAATATCTAAAAATGAATTTACTTGACAGCTTTCGTAAAAAATACAATAAAGGAGTCGTGACTATTCAATAGCTTATTGATCTGATTGGAAATCAAGTTTTTATAGCAAAAGCAAGCTGTAACATATCAAAAGAAGCGAAGCAAGAGGGTTAAAAGCAAAGCACGATATCGAAAATTTATATTACGAGAACAAATTTTTGACAGTAGGAGCCGAGAGAATTTTTTGTAGCTTGACATTTTTGTCAATCAGGTTGCAAGAGAACTACCGGACAATTCGCTATGAAATTGTGCATGTTTTTCAAAAAAGGGGCTACTGCTGAATTATATTCGATTTTTGAAGTCTGCTCATGGCATTAGTTTTAAGTATTAATAAAGGGGAGATAGATGCAATGATACCACATGAGAAAAATTTAATAAACTGACTGAAGCTCTAATATTCATGAGAGCTCTAAGAAATGGTATGATCGTGAAATCAAAGGGAATTTCATATTCTCACTGTGATTTATTTTCACCTTTGGGTTTATTCATCGCGTGCCTCAAATGCTTCCAATCTGTGCCGGCTCGCACTTGACAAATACGAATTCGCGAACTCCGCCATATTTTTGAATTGCTCTAAGAAGCATTGTAGTTGGTATGTCGTCACTGCATATGAGATTCCAGCAGCCATAGCGGATCCCAAAATAGGTACACACCACGTAACTATTTTTTCAACCCCCTCTGAAGCTGCCACTGTGTACAACTGTTTCAGAAGATAACCACTCGACGTCTTAACAATAGACACTGCGGCGTCTTTTAGAGATTGCATTGACGACAATGCTGAAGGCGCGCGCTCACGTATAAAATCCAGAACGGGATACTTGTTCATAATTTGTCCTTTCAATGCTTTTTCGATGGTTCCCCTTTCAACTTCGTTCAACTCTTCTAAGCTAGCAATTGACTCTTTGCTTAACCCGAAGCCCTCGAAATAGGTCAAAGCCTCTTCAATCAAAATTAACAAGTCAACCGCAGCACTTACTCCAGGAATTGGAACAGCGCCACCTGCGGCTGAAGCAAGGGCAACTTTATAGATCCGCTTCTGGAAAAGAGCATACTTTTGTTTGATTAGCTCTTGACCATATCCTACAATTGTCAACAGAAGTGCTTCCTGCTGAAGTTCAGAAACGCTGTCTTCGCAAATGTCTTTTTGCAGTTTCGGGAAGTCAAAGTCAAGCGAGTTCTTACAGTTCACGAGATATACTCGGAATTTTTCCGCGTTGAAAGCATGCACACCAATCTCAGTTTCGACATTTTTTCGAATTTCAGCTCGCACGTCGAGTTCGTCTAAGCAGTGTTCTTTGTCTTCTTTCTTTTCTTCTAGTTCTGCTTTTATAGATTCATCTGTATGTGTTCTTACGATGTAGAACCTTTTGTTTTCATCCTGCACTAAATCGGCTGCAAATTTAGCGTCAGAGCTGAAAATGTCTTTTGTTACAATTAAGAAGAAATCGCAGGGAGTCTCTTTAATTCCAATTTTATTGATGTAGTCCTCGCGTTGATGTTTCACACTGTTAATACCCGGCAAATCCCACAGAATGATGTTTTCATTCAAAGGATGATGATATTTTTTCTTTTTTGTAGTGGTAACTCCAATGGCGCTGACTTCGGCAACTTTTTTGCCCATGAAAGCATTGATTAACGAAGATTTACCTTGCCTCGCTTGGCCGATAACAGCAATATTTATCACTTCTTTGCGCCATTTGTCGCGTTCTTCTTTCATTTTGTCATACAATGCTTTTCCCATCCCGTTTGACTCTGCCAGTTGCTTGACGATTTCAAAATTTTCCTTCTCACTGTCTACTTCCTTGTTAGATTGATGACCTGCTTCAGCCATTATGATGATGCTGAAATTAAAAATATAGTTTCAAATTTTTTAAAATTAATTTTTTTTATCATGAAAATTATAGTTGACATGATCTGCTTAGCCTCGAAAACACATTAATTTGGGCAACTTTTTCATTTTTTTTGCCCTCAAAATTTTTCTGAAAATGCAAAGTTTTCGCAATTATGACTCACAAATTGTTTTTGAGCTAGTAGTATTCCGCTGTTGGAGCAGAATGAGCTGAAAACTTCCATTTTTTTCAAGTTCTCATAGTTACAATTAATTCAATGGTCTAGTTTGACGTTTTATTCTGCAATGCCTGAAAAAACACAGAGAGTTATATGCTTAATAAAAATGATCTGGTGGGGTGATATGTTTTTCTATAAATCGGAGAATCAGAAAAATCCATGTTTTTATGCGCAAACTATGTACTTTTAAAAATCAAAAGTTTATAACAAAAAAAAATTGAGTTTTGCATTTGGTATCAGATTATTTCTTTAAATGACAAGGAGAGACACACTTTTTCGCCCGTTTTGATCAGTACAAGATAATAGGAATGCAAATTTGCGAGATTGTTGAAACTTTTTTCTGAGATCATTAAAGAGATTTTTTCACCTAAGATTATTCTGAGGTTTTTTCACCTAAGTATTATTAAACGAGGTCAAGAACGGGCAAATGAACCACTTCTGTCGAGTGTTTTTGCACATTCCTCCATGACATTTGATATCAAACCATGCGCTTACATTTAGCTAAATTGGCACTAATTATTTAAAATAGCTGATTTTTTTTTTGAAAATAAATTAATCGGCTCGTACTGTTCCTAACATTGAAAGTATGGAGAGATTTTTGATTTCTCAGTTTTTAGCTGGAATACTTAGCTTTTTTGGCTTGAAATGCTCAGCAAATTTAGGAAAGCTGAATTCTTGCATAAGAAGTTTTCTTTTCACTTTTATAAAACTCGCTCTGCCGTGATTCATATTGATAAGTTGCTGGAAAAACTCGCTACCGACAAAAAAACCAGAACAAAATGATTTCAGTTGAATAGATTCTCATTTTGAACTTAAGGCGACTGAAGTATTACACTGTTAATAGTTTGGTAATTGTTTCATAAGTTCTCATTTCAAACCCTCGATCGTCATTATCTAAAGTAAAAAAAACGTTTTTTCCTTAAAAAACTTGTTGGTTTTATCATTTGAATTAATGTTTCGCAGATTGCAGAATGTTTTTTAGAAAAACTTGCTGTCACCAAAAGTGGCCGAACAAAAAACTATTTCATATGAATAAATACCCTTTTTGAATTTAAAGCGACTGAAAAGTTTGATGAACTCAAGTTAATGACACTGCCAAATCTAGGTACGAAAAAATGTGAACCTTTTGGAACCTGATCTAAACTACATTTTATGATTGGATAAATTAGATATTTTACCAATGTAAAGTATTTAATATTAACCAATCATGATCCATCTAACTAACAACCCACTTATTTGTAAGTGCTGAAGTTACTTGTAATTTCAGCACCAGAGAGATTTGAATTTAACTTAGAAATTAGTTGGACTCTCCCGAGCACTTCAGCAGCCGCAATAAACCAGTATACCCTAGATCTATTGAGCCTAGCAGAGACTAGTTAAACAACCTGAGACTAGATAGTATAAGAGTAAGATTAGGATCGGTATTAGACTAAGAAGTTGCACGAATCTATCCGGCCGAAAATAAGATAGCGTGACGAGCAGACGGTGTACCCTATCCGAAATTACTCTATGAGTTAACCAACTCGGTCCTAACTCATCTGGTGCGACCATAAGTCTCGAACAAGACCTTAATAGCTTAGAATTAACCAAAATAGATTAGAAATTAGACAAAAACATTTACAAAATGTTATACGACAATAATTTAATCGAAATGTCTCTACGACTCAATAGATCAGAGCCAATATTCCGAACCATAACAGAACTACCCGGAATTGGAAGAAGACCTCGAACCAGAGACGACATACGACAAAGTAGAAACTTGCCATATAGCTATATGATAGTTAGGCAAAAACCAGAACAAACTTTTATATTTAGAATATTACTGGCAATGAATTTAGATTTTCATTTGCAAACATAAAACCTTGAAGTTAATCTTCAAAATCATTTCAGGCGCTAAACAAAATTATTAATATACAATAACGATTGATAAAAAGATCTAAGATCGTTTTCCTAAAACTCTGCAGTAATATACAAAACATGTTTGAAAAATATTTATTGAAAAATAAAAAATAAAAATTAGTAGCATGACAATAAATGGTTAGTAATCATAAATCATCCTGTTGTTCCAGCTCCATCACCTAAAACATAACAGCAATCATAAACCCACTAATATCATCAAAACACTAAATCTTTCCTTTACACACATTTAAAAATTTATTAAAACTTAAATTCACTTAATTTTAAAACCAGATCATCAAGGCTTATCCTTGGATCTTAAATCATTTTCTACTTAATTAAATTTCAAATTTGATCATCAAGGCTTATCCTTGGATCAAACAGAACAACTTTGTTCTCCCCCACCCACTTAATTAGTGTCTAACGACCTCAAACGTCGATTCACTACCCAACCCTTTCTAAAGACCCAAGACTAATAGAAATTTTTAAAACAAAACTAATCATTCAAATTAGGATAAACAGTGAAGAACTTCGGTTATTCATCCTTCACTTGACCCCCCTCTTACCAGACCCAGGATAAATCTTAGACTTAGTAAGTTTAAAATAGTATCTAACGAACTACTCGCGTTCTAATTATACCTGAACCTTGTGGATCGATTTACTATTCTCCAACCCTTGAACACAATCACTACCCCTAAGTAAGATTAAGTAAGTTAACACCTTAACTTATACTAGCCACGAGAAAGTAAAAAATCATTCTTCGGAATCGATATACTTTTCTCTCCAACCCTGAACAAATAGACCCAGGTTAAGCTAACCAAAAAATCGTAAGAACTAACAGTTTAAGAAAATAGAAATCATTTAACAACCTTTTGCATCCGTCATTCTAAACCTTATGTCATTTAAAAACCTAGGAAATAAACAAACAATCGTTTTACACAATTGTGAAATAGATAACAAAAAATACGACCTTGTAATCACACCTCATACACAAACAGTTGGATACATTCGAACAAAACGACAAACACTAAAAAGAAAAATAATAACGAAACAAAGACAAATAACACGAAAAAGATTTTCAAAAAACCGAAACGCATTTTCAGAATCAGAAACCAACAGTTTAGACGAACTTTACAAACTAAAAGAATCAATAGATAAAAATTACCCACTTCACGATCAATTATATTTCTCTGACTCAGAAACAACTTCAAATTCATCACAAAGAGGAAAAAGAAGAATAAAAAAGCAGTACAAACACAAACCAGTACATTTATACAATTGGAATCAACCAATTCGACACATTAATAATTACATATTAACAGTCATCGAACGAAAAAATGAGTTCAACGCACACCCCAGGTGACGAAACTCCAGATGATGATGAAATCTTTCCTTTTATAGTAGATGCAGATACTGATAGAGGACAACACATATTTTGTCAAAATTTACTCGTAAATTTATTTGAACCCGGAATCAGTCCATGTAAAACAGAGTTCCCAGATGTAAAAATCAAAAGACAAATCATAGACCACTACTTAAAAGATATATGCAACATAACACAACAGTATGGAATCTACTCCATAGAATTCACCTCACCAAACCATAATAATAGAAAATATACAATTCAAACAGACGATCTTGATTTAGAATTTTCAAAAGTTTTTTCAGAATATATAAAAAGCATCCAATATCATAACTCACAAAGAGCAAACTCCATATTCACCAATGAAGTTTTCGCAATAATATATAGTTATATTTCGATATTAGAAAACGAAATCCCAATAACAAATGTCTCACCGACAGAAACATCTAAACATTTAAGAGTACGACATGAAATCACACTACTCTCTAGTTATTTAAACATCATTAAAGAAAATTTCACGAAAGACGACGTTTCACAACATACAAAACACGATCTACAAAAAATTTTGGCATGGTTCATAATAGATTATTTCACACACAATATTGATTTAATTGCACAAGCAAGAAAAAGTTTTAGACCCCAAAACTCGAACGATGATACCGCTATCACAGAACAATCAGATTATGTTTGGGACCCCGAATGGTCTCATCCCGCGTTTATAAGCTTCCCACAAACAATCTCAAGTCAAGCAATAAGTACGATATCTTACATAAGAGATTATGTAAAAGTAATACCATTAACCATTGATGCAACACCATTAAACTATAATACATTTTTGCCCGATACACAAAATAATAGTTTAAACTCTACAGTTATACACAATGAAAACCTCAATGGAACTAGGAATCTTACTCAACAAGATATCCAGACACCATCACACTTCATAAATGAAGAAATTGTACACACAACAACTACACAACAAAGTATTTCACCAATACGCCCAAATTTAACAACACCAAGAAATACAAATCCTTCACAAACACAGGTAACCTTACAATCAACCGTTAAACCTTCGGTTGCCCCTAAGTATTCACATATGGATTACCAAACATACAGACCCATGACAATACCACCAAAAACACGCAAAACATTCACTAGAAACAACTTTGCAGACCATAATTATAATTATACACATCCATCAAAAACATATAGCCAACCACAAAGAAATTTTAACCAATATACAAGATCTCGAAATTGGGATAACCTAATGACCCAACCTAATTCAATAAATTTCCAAACAAATCCTCCACAGGATCACAGTGAAAATTACCCATTTTTTCAACAAAATAAAAATAAAAAACAGACATCTTATCAAATGGATTATTTATCCTCAGATGATGATTTCTTACAACCAGATATATTTGCACCAAATACTCAAGAATATCGTAGACAAGGAATACAGAAAACAAGTACAAATCATAGAAATTTTTCTCCACAACCAATAGATGCACAACATCAACAACCAATTCAACAACAAAATCTAATTAATACACAATCTTTTCAACCAATTCAACAACAAAATCCAATGACTGCACACTCGTATCAACCATCACAAATGCAAAATGAAATACCACTCCCATATTATCTCCAACAACATGAAATAACAAGAAACCAACTTTCAAATTTTTCTCAAATGCCAAATGCAGCAGAATCATTACAAATGACAATGAATCCATACCTTATGGGTGGATCATCAATAACATCAAACAAACCTTTAATGGTTTTCACAGGAACAGACCCTGAATACTCTGTAGAAGATTATTTAAATGCAGTAACAGCAAACCTGATTTTAAATATTGGACCTGAACCAATTAATACGCCACTACATCAAAATTGGATACATCGACGCACAGCGTTAAAACAAACAACCTTAGATGGCGCAGCCCAAAAATGGTTTTCAGTACTACCTCTAGAAATAAAATCAAACTGGAAAAGGTTTACACAGGAATTTTCAAAAATGTTTGACTCCGAAAGAAACAAACAACAACAAAGAGTTTTATGTAATGAAATTCGCAGATTACCAAACGAAACCATCAAGCAAATAGCAGTACGAATCGAAACACTAGTTCGAAAAGCATATTCATTAAATACACATGACTATAAAAACACAAAGATGACAGAAATCTTAATGATGACCTTAACACCACAATTAAGGAAAATAGCAATAAAAAAGAGAGCATCCCATCCTTCTTCAATTCGAGAACCCGATTTAGATTTTCGAAAACTAGTAGACAAATTAGAACAAGCAGAAATCACGATGAAACTAGAAGAAACGGAAAATCTGAAATTACAATACGTTAATAGAATTGAAACGACTCCCACTAATATTAATAATATACAGGAATCAGAGACAGACCTCGTTGAAAAAATCACTGAAATACTCAATATTTACGAAAAGAACCCGAACTTTAAAGGCAAACCATCTTTCAAAAAATGGTGTAATTATTGCCGACGATACGGACATAGTATTTCCGAATGTAGACAAAAACAGCAAGACAATCAAAATAAACCTCAAAAATATAAAGAACCAAATAAATCATTCTATCAATACATGAAAAAAGATCAAAATCTACCGAACAAAACAGTCCACAGCAACAACAGTTCAGGAAAACCACTCCCGAACAATACAAATTATACAAGAAATCAATCACCATATAACTCAAGTTATAGAGGAAGATCACCAGAACGAAGAAACACGAATAATTCATCACAAAATCACTACAATAGACCAAATAGTCGAAATAACTACTCCAGATCAAATTCAAATACACAACGATTTGTTTCTAGATCTAATTCCCAATCAAGAAATAACTACTATCCAAACAACCAATCACGAAATTCATCATACAATAGGAATAGAAACTACTCCTATAATCGAAATAGAAGTTATTCAAACAACCGAAACCAGAATTACCCGAACAATCGATCAAGGAATAACTCATATAATAGATCGAACTATAACAGACCAAACAATAATTACCAAAACAGATCGCGAAATAATTCACAAAATCGACACTCAAGTTATAATAATCGTTATAGAAATTATTCCCAATCACCACACCGGAATAATAATAACTATAATAATTCTAATAACCGCCACAGAAGTAGTACACCTAAACATCAAAGACAAATCAATCAAGTACAATCTAACCCAGAAACAACATCAGACCCTCCAGGTATTGATGACACAGTAACTGATACGTTACAACTCAATCAAATAAACTGTACATCATCAGATTCAGAAAGTGATACTGAAAACACTCTTTCTATCAATATGATAAAAGTCGAAAATGACTATGAATCTGTCATATATGAACAACCCTTTCCATCACACATATATGAAAATCAATCAGAATTTCTTCAAAATTATTACACTACACCCATAAATTCCACACCAACGACGCAAGAAACAAACGAGATTAACACTACAAATCAAACCAATAAAAATATCAAAACAAAATGCTTGAATACAAACCACATTTATCAAAATATACAAAAAGAACAACCCAAAGAAAAAATTTGGACAATTCCATTTCTCTTAGAAAGCCCAAGAAATAAAGAATTTCAACCACCAGACCTTGAAATAGATTTTTTAATTGATTCAGGAGCAGAATCAAACATAATAAACATCCCCACATGGAATGAAATAAAAACTTTACACCCAAAGCTAACACCTCTTGAAACCTCCAGTAAGTTAGCAACAGCACAAGGATCAACATTGATAAACTACGGAAAAATCCAATTATTTCTCCTCCCCACCAGAACAATGGAACAAAGCAAAATTTTAAATAAGCCATTTAAACAAATATTCCATATCACTGACATTAAATATAATATCATTGGAATACCATTTATTTCGAAGTACATACCAACAATTAACATACTAAATAGTAAAATATTAATCAAAGATAAATATACAAAAACAAAAGAAACATCCTTAACATTTTTTCAAAGATTAAATAAACAACCACCATTCTTTTCAAAATTCTACCCGATATTTAACCAACAAAGAAAACACCTAAAACCACTATCAGGAAATATCTATAATTTTTCAATCAAACAAGTTCACCAATATGATAAAGAACAAAACAAACAAAAATTTTATATGTCAGAATTTGAATTCAAACCTATTCACAAATTTTTCAAAATCACAATCTCATCCATAAAATATTTGAAAAATTCGAATTCCGATATCATTTCCTTACATGTCTATAACAACACACCTTACCAAGTAACATTACCTTTAGGACTTTTAGGATATTGTGAAACCAACGCTACAATATCACCAATACACGAAAAAGCCTATCGCGTAAATAATATACTCCAATTACTAGATATTTGCCAATCTACAATTCTTAATGAAGAATTATCTATAAATAATATAATAAGTAACGAAAACAGAAATACGGATTATTTCACAAAAACTCCATATTTCAAACCTACATTCGACATAAGTAACTACACAGAGGACCAACAGAAATTTTTAACAATGTTTAATTTCCAACATTCACAAATAACACAAGACGAATTCGAAAAGTTAGCCAAACAGCTAATTAAATATTCATCAGTCTATGCAACATCAAAATTTGATGTTGGAAAAATCAGTTCATCACTACATCTCCCGTTAAAACCAGACGCAGTTTTCAAAAAACAGAGAGCAAGTAAAGTACCAATTCACTTACATGATAAAGTGAACAGATTACTCGATATTTTAGAACAATACAACATTATATCACCAGTTAATAAAGAAGAACAACCAAAAGGGAACACATTTATCAACCCCGTTATCATTCTAGCTAAAGGAGAATCATTAAAAATCGTTCTCGATGCTAGATACCTCAATTCACTTATAGATGAATCAAAATGTAATTGGCCCATTGAACCAATACAAGTTATTTTAACAAAAATAAACGGCAAATACTTTACAACCGCCGATATGAATAGTGCATACAATCAAATGCCACTAGATGAACAATCACGACGTTTAACACAATTTGTTATCGGAAACCAACAATATGAATTCAACCGCTTATTCTATGGAATATCCATAGGACCAGCAGCATTTTCAGCTTTTATGAGCAAAATTTTTAGACCACTAATACTCAAGAAAAACGCAATCACCTATTTAGACGATGTTTTTATGCAATCACAAACAAAAGACGAGATGTTCAATGTTTTAGAAAAATATCACCAAATACTTCAGAACGAAAATCTGAAGGCCGCCCCCGATAAATCACACTTCTTTTTGACAAGAGTTAAATTCTTAGGACATAATATAGAAAGAAAAACAATCACTCCATTGAAATCACGCATTGACGCTATTCAAAAACTTCAACCACCAACAAATAAAAAGAAAATCCAAGAATTTCTTGGAATGTTAAACTTTTTAAGTAAATATGTTTAAAAAATGCAATTATATCTACGACCATTTTATAACATCCTTAGACAACAAAATAATTTTGAATGGAACACAGAACATCAAACACGATTTGAAGAAGTAAAGAAACTTTTAACTGAACAAATTTCAAACACAATTCCAGATTCAAATCAACCATTTTATGCAATGTGCGATGCTTCGAACTTTGGCATCGGTGCAGCACTATTACAATCACATAATGGTACAAATAAAATGAACCTCATATCAGCAAATTCTCGATTATTCACTCAAGCAGAGCTACGACTCTCAACTCTAATGAGAGAATGTACAGCCATAATATATACACTGACAGAATATGAATTTCTGATACTTGGATCAAAACATCCAACAGTTCTATTCACAGACCATAAACCAATCATCTTTCTCTTTACACAAAAATCTAACCCAAACCACCGAGTTTACAGATTTCAACTAATTCTAATGAAATTTCCAAACTTACATATAGTTTGGACTGCAGGAAAAAATCTTGCATTACCAGACACCTTAAGTCGAAATACACCACCTGAATTACTTACACGAAAAACAACAGTTGAAATACCCAAAAACATAAAATTCTACCTTGCAGAAAACGAAACATCACCCCGATTGGAATGCAAATATGCAGTAAAAACTGATATTGAACAATCACAAATAAATAGTTTACAACATTTCCCACTTTACTTAGATTGTCAAAATAATCATTATGAAGTTGATTTACTTGGAACATCAACTTTCAAACCAATCCCATATTCTCAATGGATAAAAAATAACACCCAACAAAAACGAACAAAACAACACCCGCCTAAAAAAGACCATTTTCCACTAATTGAAAAAGAAGATTTAACTGATAAAATAAATTTATCAGGACCACAAACAAATGATTCAAAATACACAATAAATCAAGTTTTTGACCTTCACGACCCACTTGATACAATACCCTTATCTAAATTAGAAATCGAAAACATTTTTCTCCCCCCAACAGAAATAATTACAATTTCAACACTGAAACAATATCAAAACCTTGACCCAGTAATTCGACAACTGAAATCATGGCACAAATATAAAACTAAACCTATCAAAGCAGATTCAACCATTCTAGGAAACAAAACACTCCTCCGATACTTTCGCAAATTTAACAACACAACAATTAACGAAAATACAGACCTTTTAGAGTATAACCTGAATGAATCTACAGTTCCATGTCTCCCTTTAAGTATGATTCTTATAGCTTTTAATATTTCACATACACGAAATATTAAAGGACACTCTGGATCAGAAAAAACATATTCAAACTTTATACAAAATTTTTACTTCCCAAATGCACCAATTTGGATAAAAGTACTATGCAATGACTGTATAGTATGTCAACTAAATAAACCTTACCCAAATCAAAAACAAATAGCACAAAAACAAGATTTTAAAGGACAAAGCTTGTACTTTAACCATCGTATCTCATTTGATACCAAAGGACCAATTTCACCCTCATCAGAAGGAAACTCCTACATTATGGTAATTGTTGACGCATTTACACATTATGTAGCACTTAACCCAGTACCACATTGTAACGCTTATTACGCTTACACAACACTCTATGAACACTGGATAGCAAAATTCGGACTACCAGAAATTTTAGTTACAGACAACGGTACAGAATTCATAAATAATGAAATTATCACACTATGTCATTTATATAACATTAAACACAAACCACGTACATCTCATGCACCTTGGACAAACAGCTTAGTCGAAGGTATGAACCGTTCATTACAAGAATATCTTAGATGTATCATCAACGGAAATGATACAAAATATACCGAATGGTCAGCAGATGTAAAATTATTTCCCTTAGCGTATAATTCACAAATTACGACAACTTTAGGAATGTCACCATACGAAATGGTTTTTAACCAAAAGCCACGCAAACCAATAATGTTTACAGCAAATTCTCATAAAAACGCACAAGGTTATTGTCAACCAAATAAAGACTCAATTTGTTATAACCTACCTTTACATACACACGATGAAGATCATTTTCATCACCCACAAATTCTTAAACTAGCCTCCGGTACACACACCGAATGGATTCTAAATAGAGATAAAAAACACAATGAAATTTATCAAAAAATAACAAAAAAGTTATTACAAAGACAAAACATTAATGAACAAATCAATTCACGTTTTACACCAGCCTCCGAATTAAAAATTGGAACATTTGTTTTAATACCTAATTTTAATACTCAAAAAGGAATTTCTAAAAAATTACAACCCCTTCGAAAAGGACCATACCAAATAATTGCAAAACCCACTGATGTCACATATAAAATTACCGACTCAAACAAAAAAGAAATCG
Source organism: Symsagittifera roscoffensis (assembly GCF_963678635.1). NCBI lineage: Eukaryota > Metazoa > Xenacoelomorpha > Acoela > Convolutidae > Symsagittifera > Symsagittifera roscoffensis. The sequence continues at coordinate 80,213,501 of NC_087063.1, forward strand.
TTCAACATCGAAACAACCTATTACCTTATTACCCAAAAGAATACGCACTCCGCGAATTAACTCAATTATATTCTTTCACAGGATTAAAAATCATTCAAAATGAACCACATCTGAAAAACACAGAACAAAATGATAACCCCACCGAAAATCAAAACACAAAACCAACCACCACCAAAAACAATACACAAAACCATAAAGAATCCCCAAAACAAAGAAAAAATAGAAAAATGACCGAACAAATAATACCCCAAGAACAAATCGACAAATCAGAAAATAGAAAAACAACAAGACTCCGAAATCAACCACGTAAAAACTATAAAATATTCATCCCCCAATCTAAAATTTTAAAGAAAGTGGAATTTCAAAAGTAATTTTAACATTATACTTCACTATCTTGAAACCTTCGAAACATTTTTCATTTACATTTTTCAAAATAACATGCTGACAAGTACGTAATAATTCTAGTTCAAAATAGACCAATAGGATTCATCCAATCCGTCACTTTCTCTAAATCAAACTAAGACCAATTAGACGAATCATATAGAACTCCAGGCACATCTATAACTATAACTTTACGACCTCCAGGTCAAAAATAAGCAAACCACTCCAACTTGACAACTAAAATAAATATCACCATAATACCGTACCCCTCCCTTATCTAATAACCCAAAGATCAACAATATTTCCCCAACTCAGATCACGAATACCCCCAAAGCAAATTTGTTAACTTAGCCTAAAGTAACAAAATGAACATTTTAATTAGCCTAAAGTATAAAAATCTCACCATACCCCGGATCATTTGACAAACAAAAATAAAGAAAAAGACGACCTCCCAGTCACCATGAAAATTGCCCCCAACAATTTTTTACAAAACTCAACCCACTTGTCAAAAAACTAATAAATAATCCGACCACACTAGAAAATCGCCTCAAACAGCAAAAAATATTCGACCAAGAGATCATTTCTTAAATGCTCTTCTCTCAATCAGTTACTCAAATACTCATAAATCTTAAACATTTTTTTACAATACTTGAAACCTTTATAATATTTCTTTTTGATATACTTGAATCTTTTCTAATAATCCTAATCATTTTTTGTAACATTTTTTTAATTTTCTACACTATTCTCGAACTATTCCTCCAACTTTCCAAAACCCTTGATTATATCCACAGGTACGATTCATATAACTTGTCTAAATGATACGAACAATTTTCAGTAGAACTGATATTTTTTTATTGTTTGTAATTTTCATAACATTTTTATCATCCCTCATTTTGACAATATGTAAATGTATAAAGAAAGCAATCATCACATTTGCCCTAGCAACAATCCTTCTAATTCTTTTTTTGGAAGAATACTATAATAAACATAAACCTTCCCACTAAAGTAACAATTCAAAAATCCATCAAAAATTGCTACCCAACAGTCACAGAATCAGTCTTCACCGACATCATCCCAAGATAACCAAACACCACCTTCAACTACTCAAAATCCTCAAACATCTACACGAATTTCTTTTCAAGACAATCCATACACTTTTGAAGAACGACATGCTCGTTTATCAGAACCACTAGAACCAGTTCAACGACAAGCACCTTTAAGCGAACCAACATATAACCTATACCCAACACTACCACAAGAACTAAGTAGAATAAGAAATTCTAGTCAAAACCAAAATACAGTCGAAATAAATAGACAAATTATACATCCTCGACGAAACAGAAATCTTCAAACTCCCCGAGTTCATTTTGATATACCTCAATCCCCATCACAAAACACTCCAGAAAACCCCATTGGTATATTACCAGAAACCCCTACGCTTCTTTCACAACGTAGCACCTCAAGCCTACCATCAGATTACTTAGGTTCAACACCAACATCTGAGCAAATACGTGAAAATCCTTTCAACCCTACAAACCAAACATCACGATTTCCATATTGGACTACACATTCATTTACACAAGGTGAACCAAATTTAGTCAATGACCCCATAGATATTTCTACGGATACAACAACATCCTCATCACTACCAGAAACATTATCACTACCATCAACACCATCAATAAGCAAGATTTCACCACCACCTTTTAACTTAAATTTTCCAAATAATCTCGACGCCAGATATCGAGAACAATCATCAATAAATATTCCTTTAAGACTAGATTGGAATACATTTACAGCACCTCCACCATTATTTGGACAACATCAAGAAAGTAACCGCCTTCATAACTGGGCACTTAATAGATTACAATATCGCCAAGATATTCACAACGATATCCGTGATCACAATATTCAAATACTCCAACAAAACAGTTTACAATTAAAGTTTGAAATCACAGTTAAGTTAAATAATATTACCCAACATCCCTACCCATTAAATCCACCTAACATAACAGCTCAATCACTACCACCACCGTTTATAACTACTGAAGTAATATACAAATACGACAGATATACCAAAAACACAATTGGCTACATTACATTTTATAATCCATACTCAGGATTATCATACACATGTATATTCTAAAATTATTAATTTTTCTCCAACTCCTTTTTCTAGTTATCTCAAATCAAAACATAAACCCTTCCCCTCGTACAGGACCACAAGATTTATTAGTAACACATTACGATTGTGAAGAAAATGAACAAAAAACACTACATAAATATGCAATAAATCAAGTATCACAATGTGAAACAGAACCACAAGCTATAGAAACCACAGATGTAATAGCAACACTCTATTCAAAAGCCCGAGCAACAACAGTTACAGGTTATAAATTCACAGCAACATTTTCCGAAAAGAAAGTACATTGTTCACAAGTCTCGAACGGAAACAAAAACCGACTTGACCATGAATCATTCTATCAAAGTAATATAGAACGTCTTTTACATCTCAATCCCGACGATTGTAAAAATGAATTACTTAGACTAAACATCACACAAAATAAAAACTCCCAAAGAAAGTTAGTTAATTTTCAAGTTTTTCCAGACTCTGTACATCAATCACAACTTGAAAGACACCAAGGACATATAAAACTAGACGAAAAATACCCGTATAACGGCGCACACGGACGATTAACCTATGACCTACACGATAAACATTGGATACCACACATTGGTATAAATGACCCATCAAACTGCAAAGCAGACACAAAAAATAAAGGATACCAAGAAATAATGTTTTTTGATTGGAAAATACAACTCGAAAAAATACAACTAACACGAGATTTATCAGATAATACAATGATCTATCAAGGAATCCGATTACCTTGTAAAAATGATCAAGGTTATTGCGACCCTACAACGAGAACACAAGCAACAATTGTTTGGTTCCCCGAAGATACATGTACAACATTTCAAGTAGCAAAAATACACGCTCGTATGATAAAATTTCACGAAAAATATTTTATACAATCAATTCCATATGAACAAGTCCATCCATCACGAAAACTAAGTTCTAATTTTAGAAACATAGACAATATAGAAAATAAATTGACACGTTTTCAAATATATCAAGAAACAGAACTTGCATGTAAATACAGGAATCCACTTCACAGAACACAATACTCTGAAATATTAGTTGAATACGAAAAAGGATTCGACATGACCACTGGAAAAGTAAAAATCGACCCATATGCCACAGGTCATCCTCCAAACGAAGGAACATCCTATATACCAGTTAATTTTGAAAAAAGCAACGGACAACCTGGTGGACATCTAAAACCCCATGACACCAGAAGCACACGCTTACAAGAATTATCACTAATGAATACTACATATTTCGGTAATATCCACTATGATATTCATTTAGATATGAAACTAGATTATACAATTAGCCGAATTTTTCAAGAAATGTCACTCTCCGAATTAGAAACACTACACCAACTATGCGAATTAGAACGAACACAAATATTACAATCACTTGCACTAGCAGTATTAAAAATACCCTATGCAGGATACTTATTATCTGGAAATAGATCAAATTTTTTAGACTATGAAGGAAACATCTTATGGTTTTATACTTGTACTAAAAAAGTATCACCACTATACGTTTTTGAAGATAAACGATGTTATAAAAGAATCCCTATCTTTTATAAGAATAAAGTACATTTCCTGGATACACTTTCACGAAGAACCTATTTCTGGGATACCGCAGTCCCATGTGGATCAGAAAACAGCCACAATGTAGTACAACTAAACCCTGATGAAAATAAATATTATCTTCTCACTCCATATCCCACATTAATGCAATCACTCAAAAAATTTTCACCAGAAAGCATTCGCGCTATTGCTCGAAACCCAAATATAGACTTACAATCAATAGGAATCTATTCAAAATCAGATATTCAACATCACATTAGAACACAACAATTCCAAGAATTATTAACACAAATGGACACTATACAAAGACAATCAATAGACCAAAATTTACGCAAACTTGCAGAAACCGCAGGATTTGCCGATATCTACACGCAAGACTATAGCGGATATTTTAAAGACATTAAAGATTATATATATCTAAACGGTGAAAAATACCGTCCCCAAGATATATCACCAATTAACATTTTTAGCTTTGTTACACTCGAAAATGAGATCCTCGATTTTCTAGGATGGCCCTACTACATCTTAGAAAAATTGACTATTTTATACGCAATGTTTAACTTTATTGGATTTCTTTTCTCACTTTTAAAAGGAATCTACAACACATGTGCTATACACACACAAGTAAACAGACAAGCAAGCGTAGCACGCATACTCTTTGCAGGATTTTTTGGAATCTTTTCTACATCTATAAACAAAATTCTTTTAGACGCACAAATAAAAGAATATAACACAAAAATAGCAACACGACAAAATACATACGACGAAGAACATAACAATGTAGACATAACGCCAACGGCACCACAATTACCAGCCCTACCAAATAACCATCCACTATCCCTAGTCCCACGAAATTTTCGAAATTTAGCCATCACACATAATCCAAATTTTCGACTCACCACATCACAAAGTCCCATCCAACATATAATGACACACCAGTCACAAGATGATAATACTTATGAACAAATTATTGAACAACCCCATACCACCGCTTTTCAGTCTCAAAATAATCATTTTTTTAGCCCACGATGAGCCGCCAACTTGGATCACTACACCGATCAAATTCCCACCCAACCAATCTTACCTCTCCAATCCCAATAATACCACTTTTTGCTTTTCCGCCACCCGATTTTTCACCTAGTAATGTAACATCAGGCATGAATTCCGACACTAATTCACACATCTCAGTTTTATATTCCATCTCACAACTCAATAACCCGAATATTGAAACCCCCGATGAATTTGCCGACTCAGAACCATCCCCATCCAATAATTTTCATAACTCTTCTAATTTTTCTCAACCCCCTTTTCAACCCATATTATCCAATAACCCTGACCCAATCACTCCCACACCCTCTTATGCTTCCCAAGTTACCCCAACCTACTCCTCATACCATTCTGACCAATCATCTCATTCTCCAGACACCCCCCGAATCTCCCCAGAGCTAGATAATTTTATTACCCTTCAACAACAACCCTACCACCTTAATACTCCAACCATAAACCAAATCTCCTCCACAATAAATTCATCCAACCCCCCTACCCCTACACCCTCTTCAAATTATACTGAATCATTAGCACCATCATCCACATCAACTGAATCTTCACTCAACACTAATAGAGCTTACCGCACTTTTAAAAGAAAGTTCCCCAACCATCCTTTCCCAGCAAAACCAGGAACAGCCCGTGAATACATCAACCACCCCAAGCATACTAACACAAAAGAATTTTTAGCCATCACCTTACCCTCATTCCCACAATACACCTTAAACACCCCCCACGACACTAACGAAACACGCAACTTTGTAGATGAATACGTTTTAATGCCCACTCTCTCTTGGACCTCATATTATCATTTTACTAACCCTCTTTGCTTACCTTTATCTAACACTCACATCGATATAGAGCGAAATACGGACATACTATATCGACTCACTACACCACTAACCGCTAGACAATTTACTTACGTTGGATATAAAAAATCACTAAAAACACACACTGCACCTAGAGCTAACGAATATACACTCGAATACTATGATCACAACATCATCAGAGCTAACCAAGATCAATTCTTAGACGACGATCGCTTCGCTAATCCACAAATTACCGAGAAATTTTTCATCAAGACACCATATATATTCACACTAAACATCTTCGACCGAAAGTTTGATCACATTATTTCAGAAGCACTAACAGACACACAAGCATACGAAAGTTTTAAAGAACGCTTCCAAATATTTTCACTAACCTTTCATTTCCTTGCACCACACGAAAGAGATTTACACTGCTCACACGACATTATGTTGCGCACTAAACAAACCCACACATATAGTTATTATCGCTTCATCCAAAATCACTTTGACCTACACACACCCTCTAGACAACCACACCATCGTTTTCAATTCATTAATTCCAAATACACTTCACCATTTTTCCTAAATTTCACATATTGTATTAAAGACACTAACCTCCATAGTATTCTTCGTAATTATGACCCCATAACCCAAATGTACATCTTCTGTCCCATCACCAAGACCTTCAACGCCGAAGAATCCCGACCCTTCCTTATCCCGCACGAGTTTGTACAACCCATAGAAATCCCAATTTTAGAATTCATTCACAACACTAAATTCAATCACAAATTATTTAATCTAATCCAAAACACACCTTATGAGTTTGCAGTTGGCACTGAAGAACTAACCACTATTAAGGCACTTCAATTGCTTTGGCCACTGCTTCAGACTAAAAATATCATCCGCATCTTAGCTAAACTACTAACAACTTCAGAACTAATTCACGACATCTTCCCCCACGGTTTTTTCCCCGACGACTAACAGGTAAGTATGAATTAAATGAATATAACTAACTAATTAAAATATTAAAAAACTCACCATACTTTATCCATGTTTTCTTTAGATTTTTAGCCTTCATCCGACAATCACCTACAAAGACCACAAAAGACAAATAAAAATCGCAAATTTCATCAAACAGATTTCAAAAATTCTATTAATCTCTTACACTTATAAATTTATAAATTTAATACCAATGCAGTAAATTCATTTCTAAAATTTTCCCCACAAGCAGTAAATCTAATTATGATGAAAATTTGTAACTTAAAATTCCCCCATAACTAGCAGTAAATTTCCAAATTCTATGCAGTAAATTAATAAAATGCAATTGCAGTACTAACCTTTTGATATTTTTATTCATTCGCACAGAAATTCTATCCACACTCGCACAGCTCGCCCACGAAGAATTGTTTAAAATAATGAATTTCAGTTTCAAGTTTTCACACTCAACAACTCTAACATATAATAACATGTTTCAAACTTTCCTTTAACCCGGTTGGAAAGGAATCATATATTAAACAAAACTAACCAACGCAGCTTACTAAATACCACAAATCATAGAATAACAGCATGACTAAGAAAAGGAAACCAACGGTACCCAAACCGGATTAACCCAGTTTAAAACTGGATAATTTATTCTTTTGAAGACTATTATAAAGTCTAAGAAAGAAATAATAAAACACAAAAAAGTCGAAAGACAAACCCATACCACGAACAATTTACTTTTTGGAAAAAGGACATAACCAACAAGACATAAGAAAAACCACAACAAACCCAACATAAAACGTTGTCACATAACAGGACCCCTCACAAAAACCGCATGAAATCATACTCCCACTCCTGGCCTAACCCACCAGGAAGGACGTCCTGAGCATGCTCCATAGCCGGCCTAACCCACCGCGCTACATCCACGCTTTGTGACCACACCTCTATTTTTAATAAGAGCTACTCAAGTGTGAGTAACTCTTCAAAATAACCAAACTAAAACAAAAAGCTTTTGTGAAAACAACTAACTAAAATCATAATTAAAAAATATTAAACTAATAAATGTTTTATAAAAATGTAAATTACATTATGCAATACATAGATCAGAAGAACAACACCAAGGACGAACATCTAAAGACAGAACGACCCCACTACACTCGAGAGAGAATGACCAACCACAATCGATATGCCACTCACAATCACAACTCAAAGGATTTAGAGTACGACTTGACTTCGCAGAAAAGGACTTCATTGAACTAGACCAATGACCACCTCGATGTTCAAGTATACGTACAGATCCGAGTAACCAGGCATCCCCTCCACGCACAATCTCCACGCCATTCCCAAACTAAATCAGACACAAAAAAAGTTCTCCACGCAGAACAGAAAAACCTGACATAGCAAACCATTCTGAAATCAGATTTGAGTTTGTTGCAAAGACTTAGTCGTTGTCACTAGAAGACACAACGTCTTATGTCTCTAACTCCAGCTTCCTGGAACTTCTTTAACAAAGAGGAAACGGAAGAAAAAGATGTTCGCCAAAAACCAACGTCCATCATCCATCCTTCAAATTGCAGAAGAACTATTCTAAAAAACTCTGTAAAACCCGGATGGGTGGAACCTGATCTAAACTACATTTTATGATTGGATAAATTAGATATTTTACCAATGTAAAGTATTTAATATTAACCAATCATGATCCATCTAACTAACAACCCACTTATTTGTAAGTGCTGAAGTTACTTGTAATTTCAGCACCAGAGAGATTTGAATTTAACTTAGAAATTAGTTGGACTCTCCCGAGCACTTCAGCAGCCGCAATAAACCAGTATACCCTAGATCTATTGAGCCTAGCAGAGACTAGTTAAACAACCTGAGACTAGATAGTATAAGAGTAAGATTAGGATCGGTATTAGACTAAGAAGTTGCACGAATCTATCCGGCCGAAAATAAGATAGCGTGACGAGCAGACGGTGTACCCTATCCGAAATTACTCTATGAGTTAACCAACTCGAGCCTAACTCACTTTTTCTCCGAGACGTTTTACCTAAGTATTATTGTATGAGGTCAAAAACCGAACAAACGAACTCACCTCAATCGTTTTTTTTCCGCATGCTATGGTGACCATTGATATCAAAACACTTGCTTAATTTAGGGCAAAACGACAAAAACTATTCAATTATGCTCAATTTTTTGGTAAAACAAGTTAATCGGCTCGTACTCTTTTGTTATCGTTTTTTTTCTGGACAAATATTGTAAACTTGAACAATTGTTTACGAGCTTCTATCTTCATCATTATAAAGATCGCTTTGACGTGATTCATATTGCAATACATGTCTAGTTAAAATCTGCTGACCCAGTAAGAATAAAAGAAAACCGACACTCGAAGCTGCAGTCATTTAGAAAACATTGTTTTTTTGCGGTCAACTTGTTTGTTCAAATGGATGGCTGCTTTATGTCTAGTTAAAATTTGCTGACCCAGTAAGAATAAAAGAAAACCGACACTCGAAGCTGCAGTCATTTAGAAAACATTGTTTTTTTTTGCGGTCAACTTGTTTGTTCAAATGGATGGCTGCTTTATAAAAAACTAGGTTATTTAGTTTGAAAAGAAAACGATATTTTTTCTTCATAAAGTACACTCTACTTACACACTTTTACACACTTACACCACGTTCACTTTTTGCCGTCATTTTTAGCGCTGGTGGAGTGTTTTTTAAAGAT
>NC_087063.1:80223356-80390129 GCF_963678635.1 Symsagittifera roscoffensis
GTGAAATAATGTCGACCTAAGTGCATCAATGTGTTTAGTATCTTAGTGGGACTACATGTCCGGCCCAGTTGAGGGAACTTGAGCGAATACTGACTTCGCCTGTCTACAAACAGTTCGAGACAGAAAACCAAGAATTCATCAACACCACGTGCCAGCTGGCTGGCTATCATGATGATCGCGACTGGAATGCATTTGCTCTGCAGGTCATCAAGACAACCTCATTTGTGATGTAAGTCTTACACTAAGAAGTTTATCAAGCCTTTTTTGTATTTTTGTTAATTTAGTGAAATCCAGAACAGTTTCTGTCAGTAGCGGATTTAGTGGGGGGGGGGGGGGGGACACCTTCTTCCTCAGGGATTCAACAACCCCCTGACGACCACAAGGGTCCCCCTTTGTATTATTTTGAGATATCCATTTTTGGCTGAATGACCTTAAAGTTTTTAAAACTAATTTTGAGGGGGGAGCGCGCGCCGAAAAAACGCGATTTTTTGGTCGAATTTTTCCAAAAAGCGTTTTAAAACGCCTTTTTTCAAAAATTTTGTCAGTTTAGGGTCTTTATTGTGTGTGGAGGGTTCAGAAAATTAATTTCTGGTGAGTGATATCATCAGATATGTTCTGTAATTGAGCAAAAAAAGTTTCTGGAATTTATAACAACAAAATTTCAAATTTTGGCCGACCAAATGTTTAGAATTTAAGAAGAAAACGAACCGTAGTTTAGCTATGCGCTTTTTTGGTTTGAAGTTTTTTCCATTTGTTCTCGAATCCTCATCAAACCTTCACAAAAGCTCACTAGTACAACGCGAATTAGTTCTAGGAATTTTATCAAAATATTTTCATGCCAAATCTCGATTTTTTTAACTTCTTTACTGGGAAAAACAGTTTGCTCAATATCTTATAATTTTCTTTCAATAGCTTTTGTGAACATAAATTTTTGTTCTTTAAAAGTTCTATTTAAATAACAATAACGTATAGATTCAACAAACTTTTTTCAAATCGAGCGAGGAAATTTTTCATTTTTAGGAAATTTGTCAAACAAATTTCTTTGTGTTACCTGGTGCTTGAAAACCAATTTATTCAGTTCCATAGGGATATACAGTGATATACAGCCCATGTTTGCTCTTTGCGATAATACTGCTTAAGTTAATGTTCTCCGAAAAAACCCTATTAATGTACATTGTAGAGAACAAAACTCTACAGTATAAACTTTTGTCCGCCTGAACAACCTTTTCGGTGATTGACTTTTGCCATGCTCTAGGCGGCCCATGGACTTCCCCTACCCGAGTGGGCCTCTGAAAATGTCCTGACTGAGATTAAAAACATAGTCAATATGCAGTACAGTATTCTTTTCTCAGACCCAGCAGGCACATTTCTATTCACGGGAGGCGGTTAGTTAGTACATTTACTAAGTCAGTAACTAAGACCGTCTATCCACGAGGGAAAGGACAACCATACGAGCTGTACATCTCATCATGGAGAACCGCTGTTGTGCCCCTGCTTAAGAACTACATGCATATTTTTCGGTTATTTTTCTGGGCTGGGTATGTTGCCTCACCCTCAAGCAACGATGCGTATCATACATTTTTATACATCATTTCTATGGAAACGATGTTAATTATTATTCAAAAAGAATCTGTATTGGTTCCACCAGAAAAAGAAATTTCAATTATCAGGGTTAACTTTCACGCTTTTTCCAAACCTAGCAAGATATTTGTAGCGCGTATCGAGTCAGCCAAATACCGTTTCAAAGCAAGTTTTTGCTCTGAAAATGCCTTTGAGTTGAAATGTAACCATTAAAGTTTGTTTTAGGTCCTCTTTTGGGATTGATGGTGGAAAACATGCAGAAAAAGATGAACGGAACTCTCACCCAGAAATTAATGTACTACTCGGCTGTAAGAGCTATCCATACCTTTAAGTACAAACTACTGTAATGATTCGAACGCTGAATTATTGAAATAAGATAAGAGTATCATTTTACCCTCTAAGTATTTGATACAGGCTGTTCATTTCTTCGAGAGAAAAACCGATGCCGTGCTCCTGATTTTCTAATCAGTGATATGTAGCATACAAGACTGCTCGTATCAGGGCGAAGTCCTGAATGTTCTGACTGCTTTTAAGGTTATGGAATAGCAGTAATAACCTAAAAAAATAAAACGGAATTTTTTTTTCTAAAATTTGAAATTTTTTATGAAAATCATCCCCCCACACGCCATATAAAGTACAAAAAGAGAGATTTCGTTCCTTGTAACAAATCAATTATGGCAAATAAGCTTCGTTTAACCAATTTGGAACGATTTATAAGACAGATTCAATCTCTGCTTACGCGTTCATAGCGCGAATTATATCGCGCGTTAATTGTCCCAAATTGGTCAAAATGGCTTAAATGGCAATCTTTAAACCCTCATAACTTTACGAAAAAGGATCACAGTAAAATATCTTTTCATATTTAAGCTCAGGACAACAATACTTTTTGAATGATATAAAAAATGGCAAGTTAAAAAGTCGAAATTTGTCTGAAGAAAAAAAAACCCACCCCGAGCACAAATATTCCGTTACTTTCGTATCGAAAGTCGGAACAATAACCAGGTTACCGCATAAGCATTTTCAAATTTTAGAAAAAATATAATATCCCGCACTCAGTAAAAAGAGAAATTAATCGGTTTACTCATAAATATAATCGTACTTTTAGCAAAATGCAATTAATTATAAGCGCTATGTTTTGATGTTCAAACGATTTATACTCCATTATATTGATAACATTTTGTTGACATAAGTTATAATCAATAGTCAATCAAAAACATTAAAAAAACGAAACCCAATGAAGCGGTGACGTTTGTTGAATACTAAAGAATTATAAATGATTTAAAAAGAATCATAAATAATTCAATAAAATTTGAGAAAATTTTTTTTCAAAAAATTGATAATAATGGATTATAATAGATTATAATGAGTTTTTTTGGTTTTGAAAAACAGTTACTTTATTATCCTTTTTAATCGATTATAAATGATTCTTTTTGAAATTTTTGGAGACTGACATTAAAAGTCCATTATAGTCTATTATTTTCTCTCTTTACTGAGTGAGGGATGGTTTGTAGTAATTCGGAATAGTTTGTTATTCGCGTAACTTCGACTGTAAACAGCTTGAAGCGATGAGAATATGTAATTAAGTCGTTAATATCTATCATTCATTTCTGACAAAGTCAAAAACGATACAAATAAATGTCACGACCCGGGTTGACGTCCATAGAAAAAAATGCTTATCATACAAATTCATACATGAAGTCTATGGAAAAATGCTTACCATAGAAAACTCATACAAATTTGAAAAGTGTTTTAAAAGTTTTTAATGAACATTTTTGGCCTAATTGCCTTTTTTGAAGCTTTCTGGTCATTAAAAAAATGATTTGAATTTTTTTAAATGAAAAATGCTTATCATACAATTTTCATGTATGAAAATTAGAAGATAGTCCTTTTTGTCATAGAAAAAAAATAAAATTTTCTAAAATAGTCTATGACAAAATAAAATTTTGTCATAGAAAAAATAAAATAGACTTAAATAAGTATATCTATGATAGAGGGCATTTTGACAATCAAAAACATAAATTTAATTTCGGCCAGAAAAATGCTTATCATAGAGTTTTCATAATTGAAAATTGTATAATATGCCTTTTTTCATAACCAAAAACAAAAAAAGTTGAGGTGAAAATTTTTTAATCCCTTTTTGGCTGCAAACTTGATTTTGTGCTAGAAGAAAACTTTTACGAAAAAAAATTTTGCATGCTAAATTTGACATTTTTGTGTTTATAACGTAGTCTAGGATGATTTTCTCACCAAAAAAATCCAAAAACCACAAGAAAGTGTTTTTTTTGTATAGTCGATTATCATATTCTGTGTCATTTCCTAAAATAAAAATAAATTTGTAAAAAAACAGGCCTTTTTTGCAACCATCAAAATTTTCAAACTAAAAATTATTTAGCCATATTCAAAAAGTTACTTTTTTGGTTGGCTTATATTTCCATGTGAAAGTGTTAAATTCAATTTTTATGGCTAAAATCACCAAATGCATTTTATCTGCGTGGTAACTGCCAGTTACACTCTGGGTTTTCTTAATAATCCTTGGTCAGTGTTTCGGTTGAAACACGAAATTTCGAAACAACAATTTTTTGTATTTTCATTTATGGAAAAAATGCTTATCATACATTTTCGTAGTATGGAAAAAATGCTTATCATACAGTTTCATATATAGAAAAAATGCATATTTTGCTGTTTTTATACATATGCTTTTGCTCTATGAAATTGTAAAAAAGAGTATGAAAAGCATTTTTTGTCAACCCGGGAAGTAATCAAATGATCACCAATTTGAAATTCGTTTAGATGTAGATCACGAATTCACAAAAACTCGAGGAGCAGTCGAATCATTTAGGTCTGTGCACTGGTTAAGATTAGTAGTAGTTTCATTAATACAATTCGTGTTGATGAAAAAAGCTTGTCATGCAATTTCGTGCAATTCTACCCGTACAGAAAACTCAAAGGAATATGTATGATAATTTTTTTCCGAGTATTGAAAATAGGGAGGAACTTTGTATTCGGATGTGTTTTAGTTTTTTTTTGTTCCCACCATTGAAAATGGGTAAGAACTTTGTATTCGGGTGTGTTTTGCTTTTTTTGTTCCGACCATTGAAAATGGGGAGGAACTTTGTATTCGGGTGTCTTTTAGTTTTTTAGTGTTTTCCACGCACAATCAGGTACCACACATAATCAATGGACTGGGTTGAGTGAGATATCGTATTACAAACATCACATTCGTTCCAGTTGTGATTCGATTAAACATTTAAATTTTCATGCAACTTCGTGCAATTCTACCCGTACAGAAATTCTAAGGAATATCTACGATATTTTTTTTCCGCCCATTGAAAATGGGGAGGAACTTTGTATTCGGGGTGTTTTAGTTTTTTTTTGTTTTTTTTCCACGCAAAACCAGCTACCACAAGTAACCATCGGACTGAGTTGACTGATATTTCAGATTGAAGATATTTCAATCGTGATTCGAAGGACATTAAAACTTTTCGAAAAAGATGCTCCAGTTTTGAGAAAAATCGGGTCGAAACTTTTAATTTTTTGTCTTAATTTGAGCGATTAAAGCAAACAATCAGGCTCACAACAGTTTAATCAGGATAAAATTAAAACTAAAGCCCTTAAAACTTAACTTTAGGCAAGCAATTAATCCAAATTTCAATAAATTGGAAAATTTTCTGCAAAAAAATTTGTGTTTTGTTTGCTTGAATTACTATGAACGTCAAATATACCTAAATTATAGTTTTGCATCAGACTTTTTTTTTATCACCCAACGCAGAAAAACTTATTTGAGAAAAAAAACTTTATCCTGTTGTTTTTTTAAAAAGTATGGTCGCAACATTCTGTGCTACTTGCACAGTAACCGGCTATCCTTGTTCACACATGAAAACTATTCGTTAGGCTTTTCCATTATTCAAAGTTTTTTATTTTTAGGTTTTCGCTTAATAATTGTTTAATTTGTCCGAACACACATTAATCACCTCTTTTCTAACCCAAAAACAACTCCTTGAACTCTTTGACTGAAAGGAAGAGATGTCACTAAAATGAGAAATAATTGTATGATACATTATTTCATAGTTCACTCAGAAGTTTAAAAAACTTAAAACTTTTTGAATGGCTAGAAAATTTTTATTCAAAAATTTTACTTGTCAAAAATTTTGGTTTAATTTTTTTGGCTATATTGAAGTGTATCTTACAATAGAAAAACATCAGAAATGAAAAATTGGAATCGCAAAAAAATTTTTTGGCAATTTTATTTGATTTGTTTTCAAAAGTTCAGCTTCGACTACGTTATAGATAAAATACCAAGTTTTGCATGCAAATTTTTTGCCAAAATTTTTTTATTTCAGCTTGAAAGCTTACGACTGAAAATTAGGAAAAATAAACAAAGAAGGTTTTTTTGCATCAATTTAAAAACTGCTTGTCATCTCACTTTCATATATGGAAATTGCATGATAAACTTTTTTCAATACAATTCGACTTTGTTTTTTTTTAGAAAAGTGCAACCATACAGAAGTATCATAGGAAACTAAATTTATTTGTTTGTCAATATTTTTTAACATTAAAAACGTCAAAACTCTATGCAATTCTACATGATGCAACTAAATCAGCATGAGGTTTTATAGCGAAAGTTGTGTTACGCGTATATGCTTCCCCGTGCATTTTTTTGAGCAGGCCAATTGTCAGGCGCTTCTTCCGGTTCTTATACCAAATATTTTCTAAGCATAAATAAATTAGTGTTAAGCGTTAAGAGATCTCGTTACAAAATTTAATCATTTATTCTAAAACAAATTGCTATAAAACAGAAGATTTTCTAAGTTGCTTTGTTTTGTTTCCGCTAAAAAATTTTCTTAGCTGTATTCATTTACATCAAAAAACTGTGGACAACCGAAAAAAATTTCTTCATCAGATCCTACTAACTGTTGCGTCGCAAAATTGAATTCAAGTTTCTGTTCTTATGGCAACAAAAAATTGGATTATATTTTTATTGGGTTGCTTAGTGATGATTTCGGCTACCATTTGTTGTGAAAAAAAAGAAAAAAATTCCGACAAAAAAACTGCCGTTGTCGTGCTCTTTTTCCAAAAGATACTAGAGAAAACAGGCTCCACCAGTGCGCAATAAAAAGCGACATTGTTTCTTTTGGCGTGAATAAGTCATACTTTTGGAGCAGCAACTGCTGAAAATTGAGCAACAAGTGCTGTTGTTCATTTGATTTTTTAAACCTTAAAAATATCAAAGTTTTGGAAAACATTACGTATAAAGCCAGATCCTGCCCGATCTGCTCAAAAATTGGATAAATTAATTTCAAAAAAATTGCTCAAAAGGGAACATTAGTGTCACCTAGAACATAATTGACAGATCCCATCAATACTTTAAAAGCTAAAGCGCTAGTTGGAGACGGATTGGCCTCAAAATTTAATTAATGTAGAAAACTGATCTGCTGAAAAATCAGAAAAAACAGTAACCGGCTATCCTTGTTCACACATGAAAATTATTCGTTAGGTATTTTTCCATCATTCAAAGTTTTTTATTTTTAGATTTTTGCTTAATAATTGTTTAAATTGTCCGAAAACACATTAGGCACCTCTTTTCTAATCCAAAAAGAACTCCTTGAACTCTTTAACTGAAAGGAAGAGATGTCACTAGAATGAGAAATAATTGTATGATACGATAATTCATAGTTCACTCAGAAATTTACAAAACTTAAAACTTTTTGAATGGCTAGAAAACTTTTATTCAAAAATTTTACTTGTCAAAAATTTTGGTTTAATTTTTTTGGCTAAATTGAAGAGTATCTTACAATAGAAAAACATCAGAAATGAAAATTTGGAATCGTAAAAAAATTTTTTGGCATTTTTATTTGATTTCTTTCAAAAATTCAGCTTCGATTACGTTATAGATAAAATACCAAGTTTTGCTTGCAAATTTTTTGCCAAATTTTTTTTATTTCAGCTTGAAAGCTTACGACTGAAAATTAGGAAAAATAAACAAAGAAGGTTTTTTTTGCATCAATTTAAAAACTGCTTGTCATCTAAGTTTCATATATGGAAATTGCATGATAAACTTTTTTCAATACAATTCGACTTTGCTTTTTTAGAAAAGTGCAACCATACAGAAGTATCATAGGAAACTAAACTTATTTGTTTAACAACATGTTTCAACATTAAAACGTCAAGACTCTATGCAATTCTACATGATGCAGGTAAAACAGCATGAGATTTTATAGCGAAAGTTGTGTTACGCGTATATGCTTCCCCGTGCATTTTTTTGAGCAAGCCAATTGTCAGGCGCTTCTTCCGTTTCTTATACAAAACATTTTCTAAGCACAAAGAAATTAGTGTTAAGCGTTAAGAGATCTCGTTACAAAATTTAATCATTTATTCTCAAACAAATTGCTATAAAACAGAAGATTTTGTAAGTTGCTTTGTTTTGTTTCCGCTAATAAGTTTTCTTAGCTGTATTCATTTACATCAAAAAACTGTGGACAACCGAAAAAATTTCTTCATCAGATCCTACTAACTGTTGCGTCGCAAAACTGAATTCAAGTTTCTGTTCTTATGGCAACAAAAAATTGGATTACATTTTTATTGATTTGCTTAGTGATGATTTCAGCTACCATTTGTTGTGAAAAAAAAGAAAAAAATTCCGACAAAAACATTGCCGTTGTCGTGCTCTTTTTCCAAAAGATACTAGAGAAAACAGGCTCCACCAGTGCGCAATAGAAAGCGACATTGTTTCTTTTGGCGTGAATAAGTCGTACTTTTGGAGCAGCAACTGCTGAAAATTGAGCAACAAGTGCTGTTGTTCATTTGATTTTTTAAACCTTAAAAATATCAAAGTTTTGGAAAACATCACGTATAAAGCCAAATCCTGCCCGATCTGCTCAAAAATTGGATAAATTAATTTCAAAAAAATTGCTCAAAAGGGAACATTAGTGTCACCTA
The DNA here is from genome assembly GCF_963678635.1 of Symsagittifera roscoffensis. Classification (NCBI taxonomy): domain Eukaryota; kingdom Metazoa; phylum Xenacoelomorpha; order Acoela; family Convolutidae; genus Symsagittifera; species Symsagittifera roscoffensis. The sequence goes on from NC_087063.1 coordinate 80,231,874, forward strand.
GAACATAATTGACAGATCCCATCAATACTTTAAAAGCTAAAGCGCTAGTTGGAGACGGATTGGCCTCAAAATTTAATTAATGTAGAAAACTGATCTGCTGAAAAATCAGAAAAAACAGTAACCGGCTATCCTTGTTCACACATGAAAATTATTCGTTAGGTATTTTTCCATCATTCAAAGTTTTTTATTTTTAGATTTTTGCTTAATAATTGTTTAAATTGTCCGAAAACACATTAGGCACCTCTTTTCTAATCCAAAAAGAACTCCTTGAACTCTTTAACTGAAAGGAAGTGATGTCACTAAAATGAGAAATAATTGTATGATACGATATTTCATAGTTCACTCAGAAATTTAAAAAACTTAAAACTTTTTGAATGGCTAGAAAACATTTATTCAAAAATTTTACTTGTCAAAAATTTTGCTTTAATTTTTTTGGCTAAATTGAAGTGTATCTTACAATAGAAAAACATCAGAAATGAAAATTTGGGATCGTAAAAACTTTTTTTGGCAATTTTATTTGATTTGTTTTCAAAAATTCAGCTTCGATTACGTTATAGATAAAATACCAAGTTTTGCATGCAAATTTTTTGCCAAAATTTTTTTGTTTCAGCTTGAAAGCTTACGACTGAAAATTAGGAAAAATAAACAAAGAAGGTTTTTTTGCATCAATTTCAAAACTGTTGTCATCTAAGTTTCATATATGGAAATTGCATGATAAACTTTTTTCAATACAATTCGACTTTGTTTTTTTTTTAGAAAAGTGCAACCATACAGAAGTATCATAGGAAACTAAATTTATTTGTTTGTCAATATGTTTTAACATTAAAAACGTCAAAACTCTATGCAATTCTACATGATGCAGGTAAAACAGCATGAGATTTTATAGCGAAAGTTGTGTTACGCGTATATGCTTCCCCGTGCATTTTTTTGAGCAAGCCAATTGTCAGGCGCTTCTTCCGGTTCTTATACAAAACATTTTCTAAGCACAAAGAAATTAGTGTTAAGCGTTAAGAGATCTCGTTACAAAATTTAATCATTTATTCTCAAACAAATTGCTATAAAACAGAAGATGTTGTAAGTTGCTTTGTTTTGTTTCCGCTAATAAGTTTTCTTAGCTGTATTCATTTACATCAAAAAACTGTGGACAACCGAAAAAATTTCTGCATCAGATCCTACTAACTGTTGCGTCGCAAAACTGAATTCAAGTTTCTGTTCTTATGGCAACAAAAAATTGGATTATATTTTTATTGGGTTGCTTGGTGATGATTTCAGCTACCATTTGTTGTGAAAAAAAAGGAAAAATATCCGACAAAAACATTGCCGTTGTCGTGCTCTTTTTCCAAAAAATACTAGAGAAAACAGGCTCCACCAGTGCGCAATAAAAAGCGACATTGTTTCTTTTGGCGTGAATAAGTCGTACTTTTGGAGCAGCAACTGCTGAAAATTGAGCAACAAGTGCTGTTGTTCATTTGATTTTTTAAACCTTAAAAATATCAAAGTTTTGGAAAACATTACGTATAAAGCCAGATCCTGCCCGATCTGCTCAAAAATTGGATAAATTAATTTCAAAAAAATTGCTCAAAAGGGAACATTAGTGTCACCTAGAACATAATTGACAGATCCCATCAATACTTTAAAAGCTAAAGCGCTAGTTGGAGACGGAGTGGCCTCAAAATTTAATTAATGTAGAAAACTGATCTGCTCAAAAATCAGAAAAAACAGTTTCAAAAAACTGCTCAAAAAGAAACACTAGTGTCACCTAGAACATAATTGACAGATCCTATTATTCCTTTAAAAGCTAAAGCGCTAGTTGGAGACGGAGTGGTCTCAAAATTTAATTAATGTAGAAAACTGATCTGCTGAAAAATCAGAAAAAACAGAAACCGGCTATCCTTGTTCACACATGAAAACTATTTGTTAGGTATTTTTCCATCATTCAAAGTTTTTTATTTTTAGATTTTTGCTTAATAATTGTTTAAATTGTCCGAAACACATTAGGCACCTCTTTTCTCATCCAAAAAGAACTCCTTGAACTCTTTAACTGAAAGGAAGAGATGTCACTAAAATGAGAAATAATTGTATGATACGATAATTCATAGTTCACTCAGAAATTTACAAAACTTAAAACTTTTTGAATGGCTAGAAAACTTTTATTCAAAAATTTTACTTGTCAAAAATTTTGGTTTAATTTTTTTGGCTAAATTGAAGAGTATCTTACAATAGAAAAACATCAGAAATGAAAATTTGGAATCGTAAAAAAATTTTTTGGCATTTTTATTTGATTTGCTTTCAAAAATTCAGCTTCGATTACGTTATAGATAAAATACCAAGTTTTGCTTGCAAATTTTTTGCCAAATTTTTTTTATTTCAGCTTGAAAGCTTACGACTGAAAATTAGGAAAAATAAACAAAGAAGGTTTTTTCTGCATCAATTTAAAAACTGCTTGTCATCTAAGTTTCATATATGGAAATTGCATGATAAACTTTTTTCAATACAATTCGACTTTGCTTTTTTAGAAAAGTGCAACCATACAGAAGTATCATAGGAAACTAAACTTATTTGTTTAACAATATGTTTTAACATTAAAACGTCAAGACTCTATGCAATTCTACATGATGCAGGTAAAACAGCATGAGATTTTATAGCGAAAGTTGTGTTACGCGTATATGCTTCCCCGTGCATTTTTTTGAGCAAGCCAATTGTCAGGCGCTTCTTCCGGTTCTTATACAAAACATTTTCTAAGCACAAAGAAATTAGTGTTAAGCGTTAAGAGATCTCGTTACAAAATTTAATCATTTATTCTCAAACAAATTGCTATAAAACAGAAGATTTTGTAAGTTGCTTTGTTTTGTTTCCGCTAATAAGTTTTCTTAGCTGTATTCATTTACATCAAAAAACTGTGGACAACCGAAAAAATTTCTTCATCAGATCCTACTAACTGTTGCGTCGCAAAACTGAATTCAAGTTTCTGTTCTTATGGCAACAAAAAATTGGATTACATTTTTATTGGGTTGCTTAGTGATGATTTCAGCTACCATTTGTTGTGAAAAAAAAGAAAAAAATTCCGACAAAAACATTGCCGTTGTCGTGCTCTTTTTCCAAAAGATACTAGAGAAAACAGGCTCCACCAGTGCGCAATAGAAAGCGACATTGTTTCTTTTGGCGTGAATAAGTCGTACTTTTGGAGCAGCAACTGCTGAAAATTGAGCAACAAGTGCTGTTGTTCATTTGATTTTTTAAACCTTAAAAATATCAAAGTTTTGGAAAACATCACGTATAAAGCCAAATCCTGCCCGATTTGCTCAAAAATCGGATAAAATGGTTTCAAAAAAATTGCTCAAAAGGAAACATTAGTGTCACCTAGAACATAATTGACAGATCCCACTAATCCTTTAAAAGCTAAAGCGCTAGTTGGAGACGGAGTGGCCTCAAAATTGATCATGTTTTAAATTTTTCAAATTAAAATTAGTATTACTGGTTATAGAACGATGAAGTTTTTTATTGCAACAAATGAAGCTCTCTTATTCAATTTTTCAAAAGAATTTTTAAATAACATGGATAGCCAGAGTGTAGACCAAAATGATTTAGTTGTTCATGTTTTCTTTTTTGTTAAAACAATTGTGGAAGTAAATCTTGAAATTTTGCAATAACACAAGCATACCTCGAGCTAATTTGTTTCTTTTTTTATATAGTTTTGTCAAAAATGTCGTAAAAATTTGCTTCCTCAATTTTTCAACTTTACCTGCTGGGAATTTTTGCGATAAATTACATCGATATTGAAACCTAACTGGACTAGTTGATTACAGTTTACCGAATCAGGGAAAAACTGTTTTCAGTGTGCTCCTGAGTAAATTTTTTTATTTGAAATTTGAAGAATTTTGTTGATGAACAATCTAAACCTACTTTTGAGAATAACTCGAATTCAATTCTCCGGTTTCAAAAATTTTACTGTTATGAGAGGCCCGCAAAATAAGGTTTTTGATAACTGTTTTATAAAAGGTTTTCGAGTGAATGAAATTTAATCAATCAAAAAATACATCCAAAACTACCTGTGTTGTTCCGACTTTCGATACAAAAGTAACGGACTATTTGTGCTCGGGGTGGGTTTTTTCTTCAGACAAATTTCGACTTTCTAACTAGCCTTTTTTGACGGAATTTTTTTATCATTCGAGAGGTATTGTTGTCCTGAGCTCAATTTTGAAACGATATTTCACCTGTGATCATTTTTTGTAAAGTTACGGGGTTTTAAAAATTGCCATTTTGGCCAATTTGGGACCATTAAAGCTCGATATATTTCGCGCTATTAACGCGTAAGTGGAGAGTTAATCGGTCTTATAAACCATTCCAAATTATTTGAAAGAAGCTTATTTGCCATAACTGATTTGTTACAAGGAGCGGAATCTATCCTTTTGTACTTTATATGGCGTATGGGGGGATAATTTTCATAAAAAGTTTCAAATTTTAGAAAAAAAAATTCATTTTGCTTAATTTAATTTAATTTCTTTATGTTATCACTGCTCCATAAACCTTAAAAGGCAGTCGGAACATCAGGGCTTCGCCCTGATACGAGCAGTCTTGTTTCTTTTTGGAAAAGTTTTGATTTGGATTGTTGTTTGTTATTAGATGTCCATTTTGTTCTTTGATCTACTTTCAACACATTTGTATTTCAAAATTGAATTGAAGCTTGAGCATTTGCTTAATTAGAGATATGTTGCCTGGTGAGCAACATTTGCAAAAAAATAAACTAATGAAATTGCAGATTCTTCAAATTTGCCTGTTTCTGGAGCGATTTTGAGCGATACAGTATTTTAGCTACTTGGTTGTGGAATCTGAAACAGCAAACAAGGTCAAAGAAAATTAGCAATATTGAGGGATCCGCGACAAAGATGATTTTGGCCTGTTTCGGATTCCACTCAAAATTCACAAAACTCACAGTTTGGCCACGTAATATAGAAAATATTAAAGTTCATTATCAAAACCTGTGATAGTTAAAAATCATTTTCTCTAATTCATCGGCAAAAAAGTTGTTTTAAGATCAATCGATAAAACATCGCTTCTTCAACGATGATTACAAAAAAAATGCATTGTAAGTTTCTCTAGCTATCAACGGCGAGTAAAAAATTAACGACATCCAATAAAAAATCGTTTTCTAAAAACATCCATAAACCGGGATTCAGAAACAATTTTTGTATTTTAAAAACAAACTGCTCCGAATTGATGAAATGTTCCAGTTTTTTTATTCAGTTTTGGGGATTGGCATTTCGTTGAAATTTCAGCATGACTCCACAATACTGTCGTTTTTTGGAAATCTGGAACAAGAAGTGGGCCCTAACCCGCCCTATGGATCATGTGGAGTACTGGAGTTGTATGAAGACAGTAACAATAAGTGAGTATAAGCAATTGGAAAACTTTTGTAAAAACTGCTTATGAGTCTTAGGTCCCAACCAAAAAGTTTTGAAGACGGGGTTATGTAATAGCTACCGCGCTTTCTTTAACCTATCAATTTTTCGTTAATTCAGTCCTAAATTAATTACAATGGTTTTGCATCTCATTTTAGATAACTTTTGTAGTTTTTTTTTGCAGATGAACCCTATCTTTTATAAAAAAAGTTTGCTGTCTGGGCTCATATTTTCTTCATATGAATCTTCTCGGAAATTTTGCTCGAAACATTTTTTGATCCACCTAAAACGGCCCATGGATTATTGACCTATAATGCATGTCGACAAAACTATCGAAGATTTTTTTGACGCCCTACATCCGTCTCTGACTGAAACAAAACCAAACTAAAATATTTGTGTTATTCAGATACTTCGTTCAGCTTTCGTTTCGCAACAGCACACTTGGAATGATGAACGAGGCACGAATGATGCCGAATTGCGATGACGTCATGTGCGATTATGCAACATTCTCCGACATGGTGGCAGACAAAGTCAACATGGACCCAAAGGCAGCTTGTAATAGTTTTTAGAAACTGTATTTTTATAACAGAATTTTCATAACTGAATTTTCATAACAAAAATTGAATTGTATAATAGTTTAAATTCCTTTCTGGTGCAGCTAAAAATGCACATCTTTGAGTGTCTTATACATAGATTACGGGATCTGCTTATTTATATATGATTTGTTTTGGGAGACCAAATGTGTCGTTATGGACTTAAATTTGAAATTGCGAAGCCCTGAATGTTCAGAGTGCAACTCTGCAACTTCTAAAAAAAATTTGAGATTCCTTTTTGGCTTTTTTTTTACTTCCCCCCCCCCTCACATTTCAAATTTTCAGTTTTCCTAGTTGTTGTTTTTTTTCTCTAAACATTATGGTTTAATGTGTGATTATGCAACGTAAAGTATGAATAAGAAAACGTCCACAGTAGTTGACTTGTTGACCATGCCAATTTTCATTGCTTTTTGACAACGTTAAAATAGTTTTTCAAACTTGAAATTCGAATGTGGAGGAGAATGTAAAAGAGCCACTTTTTGGAAAATCATAGTTTGCTATATGCGAAACATATTCTTTTATACATTAGATAGCGTGCGGGGGACGCCATCTAATGTATAAAATAATATGTTTCGCATATAACAAACTATTAAATAGACCGAGTACTTTGCCCGATTCAACGTGAAACAATTTTTTGGACGGATTAAACCTCCGCTTACTCGTAAAAAGCACGCTAACAGTCAATTACTTTTAAAAAGCAAACTATCGCTCGTTAATCCAGTCAGAAAATCATTTGTTAAAAGTCCAAATTTGTCAGAAAAATGAAAACCACCCGATTACAAATATTCCTTCATTTTCTTCAAAAAATCAAACAAGAAATGCATGATTAAATTTTGATCAAATTGCACTAAATTGAGAGTCTTACTAAACACTGTATACAACAGTTTGTCTAAATATTTTGCGTTTGATTTTCGATAATGGTTTTTGTAGACACAAACACTGGTCTTTATTGAGTTCAAAAGCCCATAGTTGGCATTGCACCACCAATTTTTGTTTTTACCTCGTTTTCACAGCGACCATAATATACTAAGAAGAAACAAAATTTTACTATGAGTTCATAAAATTTAACAAAAAAGAGCCGTATTTGAACTCAACTAAATTGTTCAAGTTTGAGAATAAATGCTCAGCAAAATTTCTCTGACGTTTTTGACTTCCTTGCTTTTGGTATTAAGGAGTTTTTTTTTAAAGTGTATCATAGGATTAAATTTAAAATTAAGATATATTTATCTTCCATTCACTTGATTGACAATATTTTACTCCCCCATATTCATTTTCACTAGTTTGTGATTTTTTTTTTCATTTCAAACTTGCTCAAAACATTTGAATAGTACCAACAACAAGCTCACCCATCAAACTAAAAACAGAATTTAACTTAATGACAAACAACTGTCTAAGAACTTTTTGGCCAACACTGTCATTATTCGAAATGCCATGATTCTTTTTTGAAAAATTTTTGTTTTCATTAGTGAGCGAGAACTGTTAACAAAAAGAGCTCGAATATTTCCTTAACATATTACGTTTCAATTTTTAAAAGAAAATTGATGTATTGGTATTCTTGAATAGCGTAAATTAGTTTGTTGTTTATTCTAGGATTTGCATTTTTCGTGATCAATTCGTGATGCATTTCGTACAAGAAGCGTGCAAGCTTGTTGCAAGATTTGCATTCCCTTAACCGCTTAGAAAATTCCTTGATATTTTATATTCTATAAATTTCGCGCAATAATCTGAAATTGCGAACTTTCAGTATTTTTTAATTCCACTTTTCTTTGTTATTGTTCCGACTTTCGATACGAAATTAACGGAATATTTGTGCTCGGGGTGGGTTTTTTTTCTTCAGACAAATTTCGACTTTTTAACTAGCCATTTTTGACGGAATTTTCTTATATCATTCGAAAGCTATTGTTGTCTTGAGCTTAAATTTGAAAAGACATTTTACCTGTGATTGTTTTTCGTAAAGTTATGAGGGTTTAAAGATTGCCATTTTGGCCATTTTGGGACAATTAACGCGCGATCTATTTCGCGCTTTTAACGCGTAAGCGGAGAGTTAATCCGTCTTAGAAATCGTTCCAAATTGGTTGAAAGAAGCTTATTTGCCATAATTGATTTGTTACAAGGAGCAAAATCTATCCTTTTTGTACTTTGCATGGCGTGTGGGGGGGGGATGATTTTCATAGAAAAATTTTCAAATTTTAGAATTTTTTTTTTCATTTTATTTTGTTTCATTTAATTTTTTTATGTTGTTTGTGTTATTACTGCTCCATAAACATTAAAAGGCAGTCGGAACTCTCAGGGCTTCGCTCTGATACAAGCAGTCTTGTTATGAATAGTTAGCGATGAAAAAACCTCCGATAACTTACAAAAATCAAGATTGCAAAACATAATTGTTATCTTTATATTTTTAAACAAGTTCAAAAATGATGTAAAAAGCTTTAGGAACAATGATCTTGCATTCATTCGAGCAAAATTTTATTCGTTTTTCAGTCGCTTACCGGGTAACCAGCAATCTCTGCTGGGGAATCTCGACTCTTTTTGTGTATTTAATAACGCCTAGAGAAACTGTGAAAAAATCTAATGTCTTGCAACATTTTTGCGCAAACTTAGTATTTCAAGAATTCTGGGATGTGTTTGAAGCTCCAATACATTACATCAAAATTATAGCAGGAGTTTCATTAGTCCACTTTTTAATCATTAGCTGCTAATTTCACTTCTCTTTGTACCTGCCAAAAGCGGTCAAGCTCTCGAATGCCAAGTTTCAATGTTTGTTTTTTGTTTCGAAAAATCGACCTGATCGAATAATTCAAAGTTACTCCAACGATATTTTAATTTATGTAAAAAAAACAGATTCACTTAGAACTGCTTCGACTTAAATTTTTTACCTCAGGTCTGTAGTCGTCTTTTTGAGATCATATCAAGGGACTTTTTTTGGCGCAAAGAATCAAGCATGCAAAAGTTTTAAGCTTAAAATTCTCTGGACACCGACGTTTTCAGAATCTCACCAGCTGGTAATATTCTAGAAGTCTTAATATGAAGAATAACCATGGCGCAGTCGGGTTGCTCCAAATTAAGCGAATTCGATTTTAGAATTGGATTTTTTTGAACCACTTGACGAATGAAATGACGGAAATGTTGTACTGCACAATATTACTTATTGTTTCTGTGGGCATCCACGAATTCATAAACCTACCAGCTCGTAATCTTCTATATTACCCAGTTTAAGAACCACTAACAGAAAATGAGGATGCAACACAACGGAGCGTTCGAGAAGCTAGATATGCAGCATTGCTCAACATTTATAGGGAAGAGACAGATAGAACGACAAAAAAGTTCCCACAAAATCCAAAACTAAATATAGAAAGATAAGAAGGTTTAATTACACTTATGACCCACGATAGAAAGGCCATTGTAAATATAATTGATTGCAAACTATCGGCGTTGGATAGCGAAACAGAATGACCAATATCAGCGATCCAAATGAACACGGGTTCCCTACAATTTTCTCTTATGAAGGCCAACAAATGAAAAAGTTTATGAAGTCGCACCTCAAAAAAAAACGCAGAACAAAAAACCAGATTCATTCTACAAATCCGGTATCCTTCATGAAAAACTAACTTTTAGAAGAATTAAAAATCAGATGTTGATCTAGAAGATTGAACTAATAATTTATCAAATTAATACTAATAACAAAAATTTTTGATGTTGATCAATTTTTAATTAATTAAATTTTGCGATAATTTGAAAATAATTTTTCGGTTGGCTTAGACAAATTTTGAGTATATAAGTAAACAATTACAGAACTTTAAAAAACCTATAGGAGAGATATGGTTGCCTTTAGCCTTAAAGTTAATGCCTGTTCTCCTGTGAAAATTTTTATGTGGTTTTTATAATTTATCTATTTTTGAAAAGTTTTGAAAATTGATATGCAGGCCTGAAGAAACATTTCTTTTGCAATTAATTGTGCAATTTTTTCTTGTATTTCCACCTGTCGCTTAAAGGGAATCCCACAATCTCAGCTATGATTTATTTTTGAACTGAACTTAAATAAGCTTCAAAAAACCTCAACAAACCGGAAAACGTTTTGCCTTAGAAAGCAGTTTTTATGAGAATCTTGAAAACAGAATGCAAATAACGCAAGCATATTCTAAGAAAAAAAACGAGAAAATAAATTTTCTTGCTAGATTTCTTGCAAGAGTTGCATTGCAAAACCAGGGGTAAATTGAATTAATTGCGTAGCAGCACTTTTTCATTACATTCTTTAATCATTGGCTTTTATTTTTTGTTTCTATTGTTACTTGTCAAAAGCGGTCAAATTGTGAATGTTTGCCTATTATTGGTTTTCATTGTTTCTCCAATTAATTGATGGTATCAACAATTATTTTGACCTCTGTTAAATTGAATTCAACGTAGTAGATGAGCTTAGCCGGGATAGTGTTAACACACATTTATGACTTTATCAGGCGATTTTTTGATATGATGCTATGAATTGATTCAAAACTATTAAGATTGGAGTTTTCTTGAAACCATCCGCAAGAAACACTACATGATTAGGAGATTTGACTGGAGCACCTTACAATCATAGCTAAGGCTTCTCTGGACATCTGTGTTTGCAGAAACCCACCAGTTGGTAGCCTCCCACAATACCCACTTCAAGAACAACCAGTGAAAATTTAGTTTGCGACACAGCGGAATACAGACGCTTAAAAGACAACCGGCCACTAAAATTTTTTCACAATTTGAGATTTTTATTAATAATTGAACCACAGAAGCAATTTACAAAGTAATCAAACAAAAAATCATTCATGACATCAATATGAAAAACTATGTGATATTTTCCGTCAATGGCGGATTGAGGCGGCGGGGCCGTGGGAGGAGGTTCTGCGGGTCGGACGCCTCCTTTACACAAAGATTCGACACTCTGCTGACCCCAAGTGTCCCCCTTATTAGTATTACGAGATCTTCTTTTTGGTTAATTCTCAAACGACCAAAAATGAAGACAATTTTAAAGTAGTTACGATAATTTTCGTTTCGGACAGAAAGTTCAATAATCACCTGCCTTTTTTTATAGTGCAGCTCAGATGATTTTTGAAACTAATTTCAGTTCCGACGGGATAGGATCAGCTTTCTTCCCACATCCCAGAACCATTGAAATAAACGCTGTAAAACTATGAAAGTCACCTCCAACATTGATTTGCTCTAGACAACTAGTTCGACCTTAAAACTTATTTTTTCAATTTATTTTTGAAAACTATCCTCAAAAAATGTTGCTTTAAGCTAAAGTTTAAATTATTTTTCTCCTGTAAAATTTTTGTAAAGATGAATTAGTTTGAAATTTGCGGAATAGGGATAAAAATTCACGCAACCTTTCATTTTCAGATCAACTTATATTGCAAAGACTGAAACAAGGGTAGCTTGGAATCATTTCCCGCACTACCTAAAAAAAGAAAACATTCGATTAAATTACTATTATAATTGCATTTTTATCAAAATGATTTTAAATTATAAGCGCCAAAGTCAGATGCTTTGAAGATTCTTATTCCTTTATTACGATAACTATTTTCATGACATTATAATAACTTATTTTCAATTATAATTGATCATAATTTATCCTAAAATCGTTTCTAATCTCTTTTAATCTCTTATAACCTATCATAATCATGTCTTGTCACTCTTTAGCTCATCTAAAAACAAAATTTTATCACGAAACATTAGTTTCATAGAGATCCATTCATATTAGTTAAAAGAAACCCGTGGTAAGTGAAATACAACTCTTCTATATAAATCATGAAACCAAAGCAGTGTGCTGATATTTTGTTGGTAAAAAACTTAAAATCTGCATCATGAAACAATTATAATCAAGAGGAAATAAAAAACAGCGTTAAAAAATTGAATTGATTTGAAAATTGTTAAAACCGTTTTCTCATTTTTACATAACCCAACGTTACGAAAAGCATAAAATATAAGCATGTGGAATAAAAGAGTTCATGTGGAATTCGAAAGCAAAATAGGCAAACAAAAGGGAATCTAAATAAATACAAGACTGCTCGTATCAGGGCGAAGCCGTGAATGTTCCGACTGCCTTTTAGGGTTTTATGGAGCAGTAATAACATCAAAAAATTAAATGTAATAAAAAAAAATGAAAAATTTTTTTTTCTTAAATTTGAAACTTTTTATGACAATCATCCCCCCACGCGCCATATAAAGTTTAAAAAGATAGATTTAGCTCCTTTTAACAAATCAATTATGGCAAATAATCTTCTTTCAACCAATTTGGAACAATTTTAAGACGGATTAAATCTCCGCTTACGCGTTAATAGCGCGAAATATATCGCGCGTTAATTGTCCCAAATTGGCCAAAATGGCAATCTTTAAACCCCCATAACTTTACGAAAAATGATCACAAGTGAAATATTTTTTCAAATTTGAGCTCAGGACAACAATAGCTTTCGAATGATATAAAAAAATTCCGTCAAAAATGGCTAGTTAAAAAGTCGAAATTTGTCTGAAGAAAAAGAAAAACCCACCTCGAGCACAAATATTCCGTTACTTTCGTATCGAAAGTCGGAACAATAATCGATTATAATGGATTTTTTCAGCAAAGCGAATGAATTAGAAGTTTGGATAAAAATAATTGATTATAACCGACTAGATTGTATAATAATTGATTGTTTTATTTCAAAAAGAGACATTTTAATTGATTTTTAATTAATTAAAATCATTTTTTTCTCAATTTTATTAGACTGGTACTGAAATCAATTTATAATTGATTATTAACGCTGGAAACTGGTCGCGTGTTGAACTGAACTGAACAAAAACAAATAATCCATCTTTTGTGTAATCTTTACGGAAGTGATCACTTTGTTCGTGAGATTGGGTCTCTTTTTGATTGTTCGACTAGACTTTCAAAAAACGATTGAGGCAGGTTAAGTTCTGCCTAATCGTTCAGTGTTTCAGTTTCGAACAAGAGTGTTGATCACAAACAATTATGATTCAAAGCTGTGTAATAACAACTATAATGGTTGATCTAGCGTATATTTAAACATGAAAGTAGTAAATACATAGTGCACAAAAAAATAAAAGCAGTGTGGGTCTAAACGATCATTCAATAAAAAAAGCAAATAGTGTATACAATTTGATTTTAGATGTAATTTCAAAGAATAATACTTTATTGTTGACTGACTTGTGTGATTCTCAACTGTATTTATATAAAAATTGTTCAAAGCTGACTCATTGAAAAACTTCACTTTAAAAATATGGTTCACTCTACGTAACAGTTGAGATCCAGTCACGTTATTCAAAAAATGGATATTTCGGAAAACTTCTATTGTTTGGATATGAATCACCAGTTGAAATGGAATATAAAATATCTAAAAATGAATTTACTTGACAGCTTTCGTAAAAAATACAATAAAGGAGTCGTGACTATTCAATAGCTTATTGATCTGATTGGAAATCAAGTTTTTATAGCAAAAGCAAGCTGTAACATATCAAAAGAAGCGAAGCAAGAGGGTTAAAAGCAAAGCACGATATCGAAAATTTATATTACGAGAACAAATTTTTGACAGTAGGAGCCGAGAGAATTTTTTGTAGCTTGACATTTTTGTCAATCAGGTTGCAAGAGAACTACCGGACAATTCGCTATGAAATTGTGCATGTTTTTCAAAAAAGGGGCTACTGCTGAATTATATTCGATTTTTGAAGTCTGCTCATGGCATTAGTTTTAAGTATTAATAAAGGGGAGATAGATGCAATGATACCACATGAGAAAAATTTAATAAACTGACTGAAGCTCTAATATTCATGAGAGCTCTAAGAAATGGTATGATCGTGAAATCAAAGGGAATTTCATATTCTCACTGTGATTTATTTTCACCTTTGGGTTTATTCATCGCGTGCCTCAAATGCTTCCAATCTGTGCCGGCTCGCACTTGACAAATACGAATTCGCGAACTCCGCCATATTTTTGAATTGCTCTAAGAAGCATTGTAGTTGGTATGTCGTCACTGCATATGAGATTCCAGCAGCCATAGCGGATCCCAAAATAGGTACACACCACGTAACTATTTTTTCAACCCCCTCTGAAGCTGCCACTGTGTACAACTGTTTCAGAAGATAACCACTCGACGTCTTAACAATAGACACTGCGGCGTCTTTTAGAGATTGCATTGACGACAATGCTGAAGGCGCGCGCTCACGTATAAAATCCAGAACGGGATACTTGTTCATAATTTGTCCTTTCAATGCTTTTTCGATGGTTCCCCTTTCAACTTCGTTCAACTCTTCTAAGCTAGCAATTGACTCTTTGCTTAACCCGAAGCCCTCGAAATAGGTCAAAGCCTCTTCAATCAAAATTAACAAGTCAACCGCAGCACTTACTCCAGGAATTGGAACAGCGCCACCTGCGGCTGAAGCAAGGGCAACTTTATAGATCCGCTTCTGGAAAAGAGCATACTTTTGTTTGATTAGCTCTTGACCATGTCCTCCAATTGTCAACAGAAGTGCTTCCTGCTGAATTTCAGAAACACTGTCTTCGCAAATGTCTTTTTGCAGTTTCGGGAAGTCAAAGTCAAGCGATTTCTTACAGTTCACGAGATATACTCTGAATTTTTCCGCGTTGAAAGCATGCACACCAATCTCTTCTTTGAGCTTTTTTCGAATTTCGGCTCGCACGTCGAGTTCGTCTAAGCATTTTTCTTCGTTATCTTCTAGTTCTGCTTTTATAGATTCATCGATATGTGTTCTTACGATGTAGAACCTTTTGTCTTCACCCTGCACTAAATCGGCTGCAAATTTAGCGTCAGAGCTGAAAATGTCTCTTGTTACAATTAAGAAGAAGTCGTAGGGAGTCTCCTTAATTCCAATTTTATCGATGTAATCCTCGCGTTGATGTTTCACACTGTCAATACCCGGCAAATCCCACAGAATGATGTTTTCATTCGAAGGATGAGGATATTTTTTGTTTTTTGTAGTGGTAACTCCAAGGGCGCTGACTTTGGCAACTTTTTTGCCCATGAAAGCATTGATTAACGAAGATTTACCTTGCCTCGCTTGGCCGATAACAGCAATATTTATCACTTCTTTGCGCCATTTGTCGCGTTCTTCTTTCATTTTGTCATACAATGCTTTTCCCATCCCGTGAGACTCTGCCAGTTTCTTGACAATTTCAAATTTTTCCCTCTCACTGTCTACTTCCTTGTTAGATTGATGACCTGCTTCAGCCATTATGATGATGCTGAAATTAAAAATCTGGTTGAATTTTTTAAAAGTAATTTTTTTTATCATGAAAATTATAGTTGACATGATCTGTTTAGCCTCGAACACACATTAATTTAGGCAAAATTTTCCTTTATTTTTGCCCTCAAGGTTTTTCTGAAAATGCAAAATTTTCGCAATTATGACTCACAAAGTGTTTTTGAGCTAGTAATATTCCGCTGTTGGAGCAGAATGAGCTGAAAGTTCTCATAGTTACAATTATTTCAATGGTCTAGTTTGACATTTTTATTCTGCAATGCCTGAAAAAAAACACAGAGAGTTATATGCTTAATAAAAATGATCTGGTGGGGTGATATATTTTTCTATAAGTCGGAGAACCAGAAAAATCCATGTTTTAATGCGGAAACAGTGTACTTCTAAAAAGCAATAGCTTATAACAAAAAAAATCCAGTTTTGCAGTTGGTATCAGATTATTTCTTTGAACGACCAGGAGAGACAGATTTTTTCGCCCGTTTTGATTAATACAAGAGTATGACGCTGCCAATAATAGGATTGCAAATTTGCGAGATTTTCGAAACTTTTTTCTGAGATCATTAAAGAGATTTTTTCACCTAAGTATTATTAAACGAGGTGAAGAACGAGCAAATGAACAACTTCAGTCGAGTGTTTTTGCCAAATTCCTTGATGACACTTGATATTAAACCATGCGCTTACTTTCAGCTAAATTGACACTATTTTGTTAAAATAGCTGAATTTTTTTGAAATTAAAAATAATCGGCTCGTACTGTTCAAGGCATCCAAAGTATGGAGAGATTTTTGATTTCTCTGTTTTCAGCTGGAAAACTTAGCTTTTTTGGCTTGAAATGCTTAGCAAATATAGGAAGTTTGAATTTTTCTTTTTCACTTTTATAAAACTCGCTGTGCCGTGATTCATATTGATAAGTTGCTGGAAAAACTCGCAATCAACAAAAAAGCCAGACCAAAATGATTTCAGTTGAATAGATTCTCCTCTTGAACTTAAAGCGACTGAAGTATTACAATATACTGTTACTAATTTGTTAATTATTTCAAAAGTTCTCGTTTCAAACCCTCGATCGTCATTATCTAATGTAACAAAGCGTTTTTTCCTTAAAAAACTTTTCGGTTTTATCATTTGAATTAATGTTTCTCAGATTGTCAGATTGCGGAATGTTTTTAAAAAAAACTTGCTGTCAACAAAAGTGGCCGAACAAAAAAACTATTTCATATGAATAAACACCCTTTTTGAATTTAAAGCGACTGAAAAGTTTGATGAACTCAAGTTAATGACACTGCCAAATCTAGGTACGAAAAAATGTGAACCTTTTGTTCCGAGACTTTTTACGTAAGTATTAATGTATGAGGTCAAAAACGAACAAATGAACTCAATTCAATCGATTTCTTTTCCGCATGCTATGGTGACCATTGATATCAAAACACTTGCTTAATTTAGGATAAAATGACAAAAACTATTCAATTATGCTCAATTTTTTGGTAAAACAAGTTAATCGGCTCGTACTGTTTGGTTATCGCTATATCGACAAATATAGGAAACTTGAACATTTGCTTACGAGCTTTTGTCTTCATCATTATAAAGATCGCTCTGACGAGATTCATATTGCGATACATGTCTAGATAAAATTTGCTGACGACAAAAAAGGCCTGACATTACAAGAGTTCAGTTGAATCGATACTCCTGAAAAGTTACACTAAAAATTACACTAAATCGTTAGCAGTTTAAAAATTAGTTAGTTCTCATTTCAAAGCCTCGGTCACCCTTACATAAAACAAGTAAGAACAACAAAAAGTTCAACAAAGCCCTTTATCTCGAAAAACTAAGTGTTTTTATTATTTCGTTTAATGTTTTTGAAGGTTCTAGTTTCTTACGCTTTTGCTTTTGTGCCCTAAAATTGAATACGTTTTTGAAATTATAAGCGCAAATAAAATCAAAAAATGATCGTTTAAAAAAATAAAATTAGACGTAAAAATCTCTGGGCTTACCTTAGTTTTCTTCTCGGTTCTTCAAGAAAGCAAGTCATTTTCCAAAACTTAAAAAAGTGTCTCAACTTGCACATGAATTTTGAAAGCTTTCAACAAACTATTTAATCAATCAGAATTCTTGATGAAAATAACCCAAAAAGAATTAAAAAAAACCGACGCTCGAAGCTGAATCTCTGAGGGCAATTCGTTTTTCCTCACTGCAGTCATTTGGAAAACATAGTTTTTTTTGCGGTCAACTTGTTTGTTGAAATGGATGGTTCCTTTATAAAAACTAGGTTTAGTTTGAAAAAAAAAAACGATATTTTTTCTTCATAAAGTACACTATACTTACACACTTTTACTCACTTACACCACGTTCACTTTTTGCCGTCATTTTTAGCGCTGGTGGAGTGTTTTTTAAAGAATAAGATGTTAGATTCAACGATTTGCCTGAAGGAAAACCCAAAAAAAACGTTGACTTTGACCGTTTTGCTTATAAAAATATTACTAAGTCAGCGCCAACTTCAGCTCTTAACTAAAATCAAGTCTTTATGGATTGGTTGATGCGTACATAAAAATAATGTCTCATTATAAGCCTCCTTATCGCATAAAAAAGTTAAATATCGTTCAATATTTTTCTGTGAAGTTAGTTTTCAAACTGCTTCTTGTTGGCCGAAAACTTCGATTAAGTTTTTTTAGTTTACTCAACCACTTACGTCAATTTGGCTTCGTTTTCACAAAATAAGTTTTTTTTTGGCTGAAATCTGAGCAAAGTAAGAATGGGAACGGCATATAAAAATGATAACTCACTTTTTGAGAAGTAATTGGCTCAATTTGTCAATTGCTCCCTCTATGCTTATAAAATGCTTTCATTTTAATCAAGGAAGAATGAAGACGATGTATATCTGTTAATGATTTTGCAAGATTCTCAATAGATCTTGCAAAATAACCTTCTTTCAAGATCGGGGCTAAAATTTTGTACACAAAAAACTTTATGTGGTTGAAGTTTCAGACGGAAATGGAATTAATTTATCGGTGGATAAGCTACACAGAAAAACAACCAATTTATTGCAACTCAGACATATATGTAATAAAAAATTTATTTTCAAGCCAGAACTTCTATCCATACATTCTATGAAGGTGTACGTTTACAATTTAGTTCGGCTTGGGAGAATATCAAAACAACATCAATACTACAGCATGGGTGGAATTTTACTATAATATACTTTAAAAATGTTCGTTGTCACAAGTATAGATGTCGCTTTTTTTAATTAAAAAACGAGCCCAAAGACTCATTGATGGTTGTTAACGCTTCAAGAACAATATTTTTTACCCCTCTGTAAGAACCTATTACACAAAATACGAACCCTATTCTCGATTTTTTTTGCTCTTGTAGTAAACTTATTTCGGCTGCGAAGTTTTTCTTTCATTTCCTGCGTCGATAGCATCTGTTATCTCCTGTTTACTTATGTGTCGATGAAATTTTTTTAGTTCCACAAGATCGTCCTAATTTTTCAGATTTTGCGCTGTTGTATAAGAGTAGTAGATGTTGGAAGTTAGGTGGGGGGGGGGGGGGGGGGGGTTTAAATGGGGGGGGGTTTCTCAGGTGAAATTTATAAGGAAGAAATGCTGAATAAATTGCGTAAAACCCACACAAATTATCAGATTTTTGTAGTTTTCAGGAAACCATTCCACAATGTTTTTTTGTTAGGAAGGAAAAAATTGTTGTTCTTTTTCAATCCAAATAATCAGCAAAGTAGTAAGGTTTGTCCAGTCGAGCAATCATGATCCAGTGTTCTATTCTATCATTGCTTAGAGGTGAGTTGATGATTGCAAACAAATTTTTGTTAGTTTATGTACTTTATCAGAGGGGTAAGATTCCATGTACCTAAATCTGAGCTCAGAAATTCTTTGAATATTTTGCAGAAGAGAAAAATTGACCATCTTTGCAATTGTCTGTTGATTTACATTTAAAAACAAAGAAGTAGATAGCTTCATAATCTATTTGAGGATTTTAAAAAAAGATTAACGATTTACATGCATTTAGGCAGTAAATCAACAAAGTCCTATACACAAGTCATATGAGCTGTACAAAGTCTATTAAACACTGTTTTACAGTCTAGGTTGAAGAATTTTCTCGGGTCTGAAGAAAAACAAAATTGATAGTACAGAGACAATTGCAATGAAAAGTCCCAAGAAGTTACATTATTTTTATACAAACCTGAAAACTCAAAAAACATAAACATTTTTATCGACTGCTCCGAATTTGTTACTTTGAACTTTTGATAGTCTTTCTCTCAAGACTATCACTTCGGTTACTTGCTGCAAGGGAAACTGGAAAAACATTATTAATCAAACTGAAGTCTTCTCTTCTAAGTTCTGGATGATGCAATTGTTCAGCTGCATCCTGCACTGAAGTAAAAGCAAAAACACGAATATGGTGATTTGCAAAACTTCCATAGGACGAGCTGGGAAGTCTTCGTTCAACTGCATTGCTCTCAATGTTGTAACATAAGGGCGACAAGGAGAAGTTGTATCCAATGAAACAATTGCTCTTCCACCACGAATAACTTTAAGCTCTCTCAAATGAAATTGTTGGTCGTTTAAATGGTTTTCATGAAATGATCCTGTAACTGCAGATTTCGTATTCTTTGCAACAGCTATTCTTCTTATTGGACTATTAATGAAAATACTTTCTTTTCCGAAAAGGTTTTGACGAAATGGAATGATGAAGGTTCTTGCTATAGTTTCCATCTAATTCCATTGAGCAGGTTCTCTTTCCATATTCCATTGCAAGTATTAATGATTAGGTTCAGCAAATAAAATGCTTCTAATGAACAGCAAAAAATCAACAATTTTTGAACTGACATTTGGATTATTAGACAGCTTCAAAAATTAGGTATGATTCAAACAAGTTTGAATTGACCTTTGATAATTGGTAGGAACATTTTTTCGCAAGTAAGCAAATCAATGGGGAGCCTCCCATAGAGTGAAAAAATTATCAGTGTTCCTAAGGAAATTACTCTATCAGTGATTGGATACATAACAAATGCATCAGGTAAATCTTCAAAACTAAATCCATGAGAACCAAGTATTCCTTTATTACTCAGTGCCGACTAGTTCAATTTGTACAATTTTTGTGCCTTATGAGGACATAATCCATTAGCAATGTAAGCCAGTGTATTGTTAAAATAAATTTCACAATTGGAGAAACGTGAATGTAGTAGATTGTTTACATTTAAACTGAGTTGTTTATCACGAATTCCTAAATAAAGGTAAAGTCAAACTCGGTTTAAAATTCGAACTCAATACTGCTATCTGCTAGAGAAGTTCTGAGCAATTTTTCTTGTGTGTAAGATGACATAATTGTTTCCAAACTGCGACTTTCTCAATAATCTCCAACAAACAATTTTTACAAGCTCCGTACCAAAAACGACTACTTTCGTTTAAACTCATGTTATACTGTCAAAACTGTCTTCGCGAGAGCGACTGGTTTTCGACCCACTTCTCGAGAATTGGTTCTTTTAGTTCTATGCGTGGATTTCTTTTTTCCACCTCCCAATTGTTTCCGAACTGTTCTTGTTTCCCCATTTTCTGCAATTAATTTGTTCACCAAGAACGTTCTCAATCACTGGAGGAGCGATTTCAAATAAATCTGCTCCAATTCTGCTCTGCTATATATTTCTGCTCTGAAAACTATAAATTTTAGGGATTGCGGTTCTCCCAATAGTTTGCGCAAGGGCATCAAAGCGTTTTCCATATTGACTTTCTTGTCCTAGAAAAATGAGGAAGTCATTTGATTCTGAGCAACCATCTCGTTTGAAGTTTAAATTGAAAAAGAAGATTCGAAATCTCGCGGGACAAGAGAACTACTCCTGTAATTCCTACGGAAACAAAAAGAAATTTTTCGCCGGTAATAAAAGAGTCGGTAATAAAAGAGTTTCTGTATCACCGACTATTTCATATTCTATAGTATCAGTATATATCATCAATTAATGAATTCTGAAAATGGCGTAAGAAAACTGAGGATAATGCGATTCTTTTCCTTTCATTATGACACCTGTTTGATTTTGTTCTGTGACTCAAATCAAGAC
Organism: Symsagittifera roscoffensis; assembly: GCF_963678635.1. Taxonomy (NCBI): domain Eukaryota; kingdom Metazoa; phylum Xenacoelomorpha; order Acoela; family Convolutidae; genus Symsagittifera; species Symsagittifera roscoffensis. The sequence continues at coordinate 80,253,165 of NC_087063.1, forward strand.
TTTGAAACTTCAACACTGACTGATCCTCAGGAAATTAAACGGCTATCTTTTGTGCAATTTCATCTACTTATTCATATACGCCATTTTATTCGAATGCTTAAGCACTCGAAATTTTCGAATTTCATTGTTCATGTTTACAGCTATACCACTAATACTTGGATACAATCCTGTTTCAGTATGCATCGATTCAATCTTTCTTTTCTCCTCAGGACTTTCTCAGCCATCTAAGAAAGTATAACTTCACCCAGTTTAAATACGGTACAACGAAGGCTATCTGAAAACGATTTTTGATGTTATCCAATTCAATTCAGGACATATCCGGAAGCTAAAAGTTGTTAAAATGTATTTTTAATTTTCTTTCCGAGACCTTTCCGGATTCTGGAATCCGGACGAAATGCGATCTTGTCGTCCTGCTGGAAGGGTGGTAAAAAACTTCCGCTACCGCTCCGAAGTCTCGGTAATTGCTCGGTAACGATTGTACAGCAACAATCGTTACAATTCGGACAGTCTCGATCGTAATTTCAAAACTGTTTTCACGTTTTTTCTTCACTGTTGAGATTCAACGTTGCTGTTTTCTAGCGAAAATTGGTCTCTTCTCATTTTCATGTTTTCAGTGTTTGCGAAATTTCATGGCCGTGTCGTGTTTTTAATTTCAAACGAAATTTTAAAAATTACTTCGTCACTTCAAATTTATTTCTCCCAATTCGTCAAATTTCACGATTAGCACCGTTAATCCCTCAAAAGAGCCAATTTTCCCACTCGGCCGCACTTATAAAATTTCGATGTTGCCATGCAGTTTGTCACATGCTCCAGGACAGCCCGGTCAATTCCCTCATTGAGTCTCGTGGTAATCATTAAAATGGCACAGTGCCATCGAACAGAACTTACAAAGTTCATGAAATCATAACCAAGCAGTCATCTTGGCTCTGAACCATGGCATCAGTCGGCTTCTGGCCCATATTGTCTTCACTTCCATCGGAATGTCCAAGATTTTGCGCGTTGTCTCAGAAGAATCTAAATCTTTTAGACAATCCAGTTCCTCTAAATGTTCTTTGGTCGGTGCTTCTTGTCGACTGTTTTCTTTAAAAGGAGCTTCCAGCCATCGAACTGCCAACATAACTCCAACTATCACTATCGTTATGGGGTGCGATGAGTCCGGGAAGAGCAGCTCTCTAGAGTCCCAGATCAACACCAGATTACTTCGCCCGGGATACCACCATGTTTGTAGCAAACAATGGCACGGGTTTTCATCATGTGTCAACATGATGCTTCTCCAATTTCGTTTCTCCGACGCTTTCAGTAGCGGTTTCATTTTCATCATCACTCGGTGGATTTCATCGTTCTCGTCTACTGCATTCTAATCCGTCGCTGTGGATCCTTTCTGTTTGTGTCTTTCAAAACCACTGAAGTTCCCGCTAGCATATCTCATGAACTTCTTTTCCAGTATCGGTCCTATCTCATCTTTCGTTCTTTGTGGAACTGCGGAAACATCTTAAATAACAATTTGTAAGATTTCTGCGACATCCTTGCAAGTCTTACACAATTAGGCCCTAAGAAGGCTTGAATCACGATCGTCTTTGTACTCTTTACATTCATTGCCATGAAGCGTACTGGGTATCGGCTTTTGCACATCGGCGCGAACGTTGATCCTACTAGGTATCGCGCTCCAGACGGTCTGCGATAAGTTTCACTCTGTCTGATGTTTATTTCCACTTCTTTTGCTTCTCTCCGTTTTCCAATAAGCTTCTGTTTGGTTTGTAACACTCCCGGAAACACTTCTACACTGATGGCTAGGACCATCTCATGCTTCTGTTCTAGATTCAATAGTGACTCTAAAGAACCAAACATGCTTTAGAACTCTAGTGCAGTCACTAGATTCACTTCAAATCCTCCATGGCAAGCTGCAATTAGTTCTGTTTCCGTCTTCGCTTTCATCACCATGTTTGCGAACAGTATCGTCAATTGCCTGTACTGGTTCCCATTGACTTCACGCAGTCATGACCTCCACACATGTGAACTTCTAGTCCATTAACTTTCGCCATAAAGCTACCAGGTTCAACTCAGTCTTCTGGTACCTAGCCAGGCAAGTTCACATTGATCTTCCGGTTGCTCCTAGAGGCTGTTGTCATCATATTGTAGATAATATTGAGGTCACTCAAATTACAATCTGAATTCATTTCCTTTGTATAACTTGCGTCGCTCGTAGTATCGAATCAGCAATTGGACTCGGGCAGCATGATGGTTTCATTAACTCCCACGCCACCATCAGGCTCGTTCTCAGTAACTCGTCTGAGAAACCCAATCCATATTCCACTCGGTTATCAGATTTCGGTATGGAAGTTGCAGTCATTTTATCTTACAATACAAGTCCCAATTTAACTTGATGAATGGCAATGCTCCGTATCGTTGAAATTTTTGACGATCATAATCTCAGCAACATCTCTTGCTCGTAATCGAAGTAACAATCACGTATGTCCTCTTTGATGAAAAGATTTTATGCCATTCCAGCCTTTCCCGACACATTATGGTATGACTTATTTCTGATCATTCCACCGTATTCACTGGGCTTCAGCAGTGTTCCCCTTGATTCTTTCATGAGCCTAAGCTCTTTGTTCGAGAATCTTCGGATTTCATCGATCCTCTTCAACTGTTCTACTTCTACGGGTTCTTTCATTTTCGCCCGCATTGGCTTGCTTTCATCAAGGTCCAATAGCGCTAGTAAGAGCAAGGTCTTCGCTGACTTACTGCTCTCTCTCACCATTTTTGCACAAGTGTCCAGCGCTGGTACCGATAATTGTTCTAGCATGAACTGAATGAAACAGAGAGCGTCTCTCCAATTCGCGCACGCTACTGCCGCTTCTTCTTTGATCATAAGTTCTCTCAGACTCGTCATTAAGAGCACCTTTTCTTCTTTCGATCTCTTCCTCTCTTCCGAATCATACTCTCTCATCGTCAGTAACGTCATACACCAAGCAAGTCTGAGTTGCAGATCAGTTCTGACGTACGGTATCGCTATTAGAGCATGTATCTTCGGAGTAGTTCGCATTTCTTTTTCAAATTGACGCAGTATTACCGCTCTCCGCGGTAAGCTCATCAATTGATCCATTGTTTCCGCATGCGTTTCAGAGAGACTAATGTTCTATAAGCCTTTTGTTTCCTTGTTGTGCCCTGTATCGATTCTTCCAGGTAACATTCCATGAGCAGGTTCGTTTTCTAGAGCAATCAGGTGTCCTCTAGCTGAATTCCTGTAGAATTTCCATGTATCCACCGGCAAGTTCGTCAATCAAGACGGTATCCGATACTGTCAATCAGTTGCATTCCACTGGGGATAGCTGTCCTATGACAATTCCATTTCCGTGATTCATGCATGAGGGTCCAAAACCCCGTAGGGTATTTTCACCACATTGACTGAGTATTTCCCTTTCGAGAGTAGCTCCAGTCACAGAGCGGTAACTCCTCGTGGTCTTGTAACTGGCTAATCTTATTCCTGCCATGAGTATGGGTGGCAGCATCGTTATGTCGATCATCGTTCTGAACGTGCCAGGCAATCTGTCATTACCTTGCCCCATATCCATGACATCTTCAACACGCTTTCGTTTGGCTGAGTTGACAGCTTTTGCTGAGATCTCAGAATCTAATTTCGTCTTCCCTGTTTTCCTTAACGTCACTTTGCTGCCTAGTTTCATTTTCTTGATCACCATTTTTGATCGCATCGTTCCCTTTCGAGTTTTGGACAGGTGCACGACTTTCTCGCTGCCTTCCTATTGCGTCGCCTTGATTGGAGAAATAACCTCGTTTTCATCAATGGCCGAATCTATCAGCAACTCGTTCATTCTTCATTCTCATTCGTCCAATTTATCAAGAATCTCCCGCATCAGTGGTTTGTTGAGACTTGTTTTCAACATCGACTGTGTCCCGTAGTACTGTACAACTTTCCAGACCTCTGCCATGAAAGCTTCTCTGCCCAAATTGCAGCCTGGCGTGTTTTCATGATCCCTGTGGTGAACTTCCCCTTCTCATTCTGGCAAGGTTCCCAAGAAGGGTACTCGGGCTGTGCCTTCTATTCTCCTCCTACGCGGAGATTCCAATAAACGTTTCATTTCAATGGTTTTAAACTAACCAGGAGAGATGCTCTCCGGCAAGTCACGGCTTGGATTCATAAAGGCTGGAGGAGATTCCAGCGTAGAAGATCCATGCTCCGCTGATTCATTTGTCCCTCCCAATGTTTCTGCTTCAACTTCGTAATCATACAGGAATATAAAATGCAGGCTTGACACACCACCTGTTGACAAACCACCTGTTTGTCGTCGCCGTTTCCCGCTTGATCGGAATCCTGTTCAATCGCTTTCTGCGGTTGACAGTCTTCTCCCTCCCTATCATCTCGCTCTTGATTTCCTCCTGACCCCGAAGATCCTTGCTCTTCATTCATTGTCTCATCTGGGAAGCTCGGCACGACTAGCTTGCCAGCTGACTCGTCTTTGGTTTTCTCCGTGTTTTATCTTGACTTCTTCACAGCCGAAGGGTGCTGGAGCTGTCCTAGTCAATAGTTTCCCACTTACCGCTAATTCTTTTTTCACACTCATCACGATTAGCGCGGCTTCTTGCAAGTCCGCCCTACCTCTTATGACCATTGGCGCCAAGTCTTAATTGGCTTTTTCTTCCTCAAATCTTCGAGGTTTTGTAGTGGCCACAATGCTCATCCGACTCATCTGCATATGCAAACTGCGTGTATTGCAGCACGGCAGCGTTTCTGCAATGGAGCACGGGTCCATCGATTCGGATAATTTTGCCATCCTCCTTTCATTGGTTTTGAAGTCTCTCAAGCTGGGAGTGTTTACTGCGGAGTGTGTACTACCGAGCAACATCCTTCTTATCAAAGGGAATTAAGGTATTTCTTCTGGCAGCTTTCTTAGTCGCTGCAGCTTTTGGTTTCTTCTTTAACGTTTTGGTATGAGATCATTAAACGATAAATTCTCATTATCTCGCCGTTCATTTTGTCATACGGCCTCAAAGTCCATAGTTTTGGGAACAAATCGATGTGTTCTCTATCCACTTTGCCCATTCGGTCACGGAATTGGTGGTTGAAGCTTATCGGTGTCATCTCTGGCTCTGCTATCTTCGCGAACAGCAAATCCTCACTCATCAGTTCGCGTAGCACGTTTTGCTCTCACCAATTAAACATGCTCCCATCCATTGCTGAAACGAGGTTCAGGTGCAACACCGACCTTCTGTATGCCTCCACTTTAACATAAGGGATCTGTCCTCACAGCTAGACTGAAATCAGTTAGTAGGACCATGCCCCTTGCATAACGTCGCATATCTTCTTCCTTTCCTATCGTCATGTCTTCTCCTGTTCCAAAGCGATTCTGTAGTAGAAGGTATTGGATAAGGGTATGTCTCAGATCTCTTTCTTCAGTCCAGGAGTCAGTGGATCGTTTCATGTCAAAATTTTTCACATTCTTTTTGATTTTTTCGGGGTAGCGGGTTGAATTCATCAATCCTCACAAATTGCCGTGCGTGATCGCAATTAACGTCGGGAGTTCGTCCAGCCTGCGATTATGTATCCCTTCAGTGAGCTATACCGCTGGTCCTTTCACGAAAGTTTCTGCTGCAAACGTCACGAACGATGCCAGGATCACTACAATCGATAATTAGGTAACTGCTTTGAGAAATTCCTTTATCAGTTAGCGAGAGAATGCCGGACAGACTTTCGCCAGAAAGGACGCGGTCCATCCTGCTCCCAACCCTTCTAACATGCTATCAGTTCTATCGAAACCTTCTTCTCCTCTTACGTTCTGTGTCCAGAATGCCTCCAGTGTTATCTGGCCATTCCTGTTTACAAGTTCTGCTGACTTTTTTTCCGCATTCTCCGCTTAGTTGCATCCGGGAGGTGTAACTTAAAAGCATAGTTGCAACTTAAATACATCCGGGAGGTGTGCATATCCCGGGGACAACACGAGCTCTGGCTTTGGCGTTAACTTCTGGAATCCGCCTTCCATTAACACGTCCATGATTTCACCCATATACTCCAAAATCTCAAAAATTTGACTCCAATAGACTCCATAGACTCCAAAATGTCAAAAGTAGGTGCGCGAGGTTGTTTTCACCGCTTGATTAACTGGTCGCAATCTTCGTCGGGGATGAAGGGTCCTCCTAACTGGTGCATCGCCTAGTCGATCCAATACGTCCGACCTCGGTTCTCGCTCGCTCGAGCTCTGCAGCACTTGTGGCACGGCTCGGATGATCTCAGGCGAGTCTCCATTTTAGGAGGCACAAACGTCGAAATCGCCGGTACATCCGTCGCTTCTTCTGCTCTGAGTACTCCCGTGTCGAAAAGCTCAACTTCCAACTCATCTAATCGCTTCAAGATTAGACACGATTCATGCAGCCTTTTCCCTCTGTGCTATCAAAGTGTTTCCCATCAGCGGTAAATCTGGCTTGATCCATAGCTCTCAGCTCAAGCTCTAAGTGCATCAAGATCATTCGTCCAGCGTAGCGACTTGCCAGACTTCGCATGATGTTGTTCCATCTGTCGACTTTTTCGTTGTATCTACTTCCGGTGGAAGATAGCGTCTTCGTAATCGATGTTATGGTGCAAATGGTCAGTACCGCGCACTGAAACTTCTGCCAAAGTTTCGTGAATAGACATACCAGAATTGACTCCTTTTGAGCTTCTTCGTGTCTGAGCTTCTGGACACCTTTTTCTTGCCTTTTAAAATCATTATGGCCACGATTTCTCCGGGGTTCATCAATTCCACCATCCGATACAACTGGGCTACTGTGGTGCCTCCGAAGGCAATCACCGTAGTGATCCATGAGGTTCTCATGTTCTGCAAAAATCTCACTAGACTGTCACCCAATATCAAATGCGACGTTCCAAGCGGCGGTTAAAACGTGCTCGTATGTCCGTGTCGGGAACTCCTGTGAAGGTCTTCTTGATTTGATTATTTTTCTATATATCAAACACACGCGACACTTTCTTCATGGGCATCTTGCTTGTCTTCCCGCCAGAGGCTTTTGAGGTATTTGCTGGTTTCGTCGCGGAAGCTCCCGTTTTCTTCATTACTTCCGAAGAGAGTTATACTCTGCCGGTATCGTCAATCATTCCATAGAGTGCAGTCAACCCGGAATCTAGCACACTCCTATGGGCCACAAGTCGGCCAAAGGTTACTACCAGCGGTCGCATGGTTCGTTCCACTATTGGATCACCCAGCGCGTCACTTGGATCTGGGATCGTCCTTTTATCGGGCGCTGCTGGGATTTGCACTTATGTTTTTAGGCTTAGTTTGCGAGGCGTCAGAAGCTCCATTGGGGACTGCGCAGGAGGAACACTCCCTGCGGGCAGTGGTCATTCCACTGCGTTCGGTAATCCCAGTCGTTCTGATCGCTCCTTATATTCCAGCCTCAAGCGTTCTATCTCCTCTTCCTGTTTGTTATTACAATCCTCAAACAGTCTCCTCCACATGTCCCAGTTCTGAGCAAGGTCCTTCTCATCCGTTCCAGTTCGCCTTTGGTCTCGTTCAGATTTTTCATAGTTTCGATCGTTTTGACTTCTTCTTCTACTCTCGCTCGTTTTGGTGGCGCTGCTGCTCTCAGTTGTGAGCTAAACGTACTCTTGATGCATTCTCCTCAAACCAGGCCTAAGCTGATCGGAAGAGGCATTTCAGGTTTGATAGGTCCTGGAACTTCCCCATCCAGACTCCTTCGCCAAGTCACTTTCTGAGAGTGCCCCCTTTCTCCACCTCCTTATCCTCATGTTTGGGCGGTCAAGTACTCCTTGTTGTCCATAAGCGGCCATCATTAAGATTTCCGTGGGGCGGTCACGACGGTTTTCGTGCCCCAAGATATTCGTTAAGATGGCCAGCAACATGACCACCTCTGGGTCCTCCAGAGCGAAGTCTCGTTCCATCAGCCGACGTTAGATCGCATCTACCACCGGTCCTACATAGGCATCTGCTAGGTTCATCAGTTCATTCAAGTCAAAATTATCCATTCCGTATCATTCGCTTTCGATTATCAATTTGCACAATTGAAATTCGATGAATAATTAAACGATCAACCAGGATCCAGAAAAATTGTCACGACCATCACATCTGTCAGTTTTACTCCAAATTCACATTGAAGTTGGTTTAAAAACAGTCAGATAAGAAGATTTTGATCTTAAAATAAATAAAAATCAGTTCAGTTCTAAAAACTTGGAGGTCGATCTAAGAGTGGATAGTCCACAGTTTGGAACTATACGTGGTCACTAACCCTTCCAAACCCGAAACCTTAATAACATAACAACATAGTACATTACACATAACACATAACATACTCGACCTAGGTTAAGCCTGTACTCAGCCTATACTTAACTAGTATTAATTCTGTAGATACACTTCTATGTTGGTATCAGAAAACATCACATGTATCAGCGCATACAGCTACCGGGGAAGCAGCCGTCCTCGGTTTGGATCGTACACTGGAAGTGATAGTTCTTTCACTTCTCTCTCCAATAAGCCTCACAGTCTCCCTTGGGACATAACAAAGTCCTCAGGCTCCACATGCTGCTTTTCCGTCGCTCTCGTCACCAAGAAACATAAGTATTTTCCTGTGATTTGCGAAGCCGCTGGAGTCTCTCAGTCTCTTAGAGTCTCTCAGTCTCTGAGAGACTGAGAGACTCCGAGAGGCTGCTACACCTCCGAATACTGGTCTTTGATTCCATAAAAATTCTATCTTAAAATTTGCTGCTAACGCTGTTCTAAAACTCATGTCCGCAGTGATACTTATAGCACACGTCCAATTTGTGAGTATGAAATCGTTATCCGTTAGTAATATGTTGCTTGAGTACTCATTTGGCAAGTTAAAATGTGAATCTTCTACTCTGTTTCTGTCTCTAAGTCACCTAATTCTCTTGCTATTTTTAATTAATTTATTAATAATTTTTCTGTCTGGGTAAGTTCTACTTCCACTCCCCGGACAAAAATATCGATCGACGTCCCCGTCGATCACACAAAGGACAAAAGTTTAAGTTTGGAGGCAGGAATGGGCAATTGCCCTTCCTGGGCTGCCCAGGAAGGAGCCTCTTTGTTAATCTTTATGTATTCCTTGTTCTCGCGGTCTACATCCTGAATCGTGATACTGGTTTCTTTTGGGTCTGATGTCATTTCGTTCAACCACTCTAAGACGCGCATGTTCGTTAATTCCTTTTCATATGCCTGCTGCTGCTCATCGTCAAACTCCACTTCAGGTCTAGACCGGTCGTCAATCCATTCCTTGTCTTGATCATTGTTGATGTCGATGTCTTGTGACGCTGGTATCTCTTCTAGACCCACCAATTCCTCCACTTTTTTCAGGTCTATCCTGTCCACTACGAAATCTTCTTCATAAGGTTTATATTTTCTTGCAGTTCTTGTCTTGACACTCTGTCTTGCTTGCCTTGTAAAGGGTAGATATGTTTCCATGTTCTTGGGAACATGTAACTGCTCGGGATTTTCCCAGTCTACCTCTGCGTATGGTAAGGTTTCCTCATCCGCCTCAATAATTTCATTGGGATCCAGGTCAAGCGGCGGACTTGTTCCTTCTTCTATGGCCTCATTCCCATCGTTTTTTTTCCTGCTACCTTTTCGTTGACCTCGTAAGCACGGGCTATCATCAGATAATCGCCCTCCTCCATGTTTTCAGGTACAAACCAGACCTCTGTGGATGGGTTGTGTGGCCTAATATTCTGAAAATGCGCAGCTCGGGCAGTACTCAGTCTGTAAAAACGTCCCTCCAGATGCACTTCCGTTATCATGAACGGTCCCCTCCACTTCTTCAGGAGCTTTTCCGTTCCTTTCGGCGGAATGACCTTCTGAAAGACCCACAAGTAATCTTCCACTGAGTAAGCTTTTGCACCAGCTGCCTTTTTGTCAAATCTTTCCTCTGCCTCGACTGCGCTTGTTGCGTGTCGCGTCTGCAAAAGTCGTTCAGCTCTTGCTGACGCCTGATCACGTCCCTTACATAGACCCCCTGTGGCGATGTTTTCTTTCCTTTATACTCTGGAAAAAAGAAAAATAAAGGCAAAGATTTTTGATTTCCAGTCAACATCATGTGGGGACTGATCCCTGTGGTGGAATGCTGCGTGCGGTTATAAGCTCCCATCACTTGTGGAAGATATCTATCCCAACCAGTAATGTATCGGGAACAGTACACCCTCAACATCGACACCAGTGTCCCATTTTGTCTTTCCACCAAGCCGTTTGTTTGTGGATGATACGTGGTTGAATGAGCCTAAGCTACTTGAGAACGTCTCATGAGCTCCCTGGTAACCTCTCCTACGAAAGCTGTCTCATTTTCCGATTGGAATGTCATTAGACAACAACGTCTTGCTATCCACGTATTGATCAGGTGGTCGCTTGATTGATCAGATGTCTCCACATATTGATCAGATGTCTCTTCCGCGTATTGATCAGATGTCTCTTCGGCTGAAGCAGTTATGCCTGGCACGGCCTCTGTATAGTTTAAGAGGTCGTCGATCATCACCAGGACCTGATTGTAGCCACTGTTTGTCATGCATATCTTCTGATGATCAATTTGTACCACTTCATTGATTTCGTATGACTATATTGACTGCAACGGAAGTCGCAATTTCCTGGGATCCTTCATCTGTTGGCATGACAGACATGCTGTTACTCACTTCTTGCATGCCATCTTCATTCCAGGCCATTAGAAGCGTTTCAAGATCCTCTGGTTTACTTTATCGGTCCTTGGTGGCCCATTTGATTATGCAACCTGAATAAAAGTTCCGTCTGATAAAGTTGCGGTAGGACTATTGCGTTCTACTTGTACAGTACCCTGTCCTCCTCTTCTCTCCTTTTGCAAGCCACGATCCCATCCCTGTTCAAATATAACCTCCCCTCTTTTGCATGTAGTATTGTCTCAAGATTCGGTAACTATCCTCTTCCAGATCTTCTTTGTCTGGTCATCCTTTCTCTATCCACCTTTTTCAAGTTGATCGTCATGCGGTCATTTCTCTGAGCTCTTAATAAGTCCGATAGTCTGTATCTCACCTTCAAGTATGACTTCATGACCCTCAAATGACTTTTAAGCTCATTAGGTTGATGCGTATCATCTTCCATCTTGACGCACCAAATCTTTGGCAATTGCTCTGTCTCTTGTTTAAACGGTTGAAGGTCAGTCCTGACTGCTTCCTTCTGTGGTATTAGGTTCATCAAATGTCTCAATACCGCTATCATTTCCAGGTCGTCCGCTGCATTATCTAAGACTTTTCCTCTCGGGATCAGGTAGCGATCACTATCAGGGTCGTGGTACACTTCCCTGTCCAAGTCTCTTGCTCGAGTCTCCACTAGCAATGGGTGGATTGCTAATTTTGATAAGTCTGATCCAGTGCCCGAGTTCCTGTCTGAATAGTAATATCTCTCTGATTTCCTCGAGGTATTATCAAAAGATGAGACAACCGTGGAACAGGTTTCCATGGTAGTTTCTAATGCGCCTAATCTACTCATCCATCTAAACTCCCCGGACAAAATTTTGTCCGTCTGGTCCCGTCCATTTACATGACCAATTCCATCAACATCCGACCCCCCGGAAAATGTTTCTTGTTCCGGGTTTTCCGAATCAACTTCCATCCATTCTTTATTAGGTTCCTCAAAAGTGACAGTCTTTTTTTGAGATCCGATCTCTTGCCCTTTTTGCTGTGTGACCTGCACCGTTTTGTCTATCAATGAGAGGATGTTTATGTTCATACGAGATAGTTTCTGTTGGACCAGGTTTGAGCATAGCAACAAATCCAAGGGCACCGGGTCCCTTTATCTCTGCTGCTTTCTCCACTGGTAATTCTTGGTGTCCCGGAATTGGATGTTCTGGCTTGTCCGAAAATCTCGTCGAGGTAAATGCTTCATAAATCTCTCTGTCTAGAAATGAGAATCCTCTCTTGATTTCTGCCTAATTAGCCTGCTTCTGCTCCAGTCTCTCATGAAACTCAGTCTTCTTACTGAGGCTGTCAGCATTCCTGTGCTCGATTATCATGTGGTAGCCATTCAACCTGACTATCCAGCGACCAATATAACTCTGGTCCATCGAGTACGTCTTCAACCAGGATAGGCCTCTTTTATCCACACGCAACTTAAAAGGAGTGCTCCCCAAATTTGCGAGGTACTTCTCCACGAACTAACGCAAACATTTCTTCTTTTGGTTCAACAAATTTCATTTCAGTCTCGCTCAACACTTTACTGCCATTTGCAATGGGACTGAGAATTGTTCTCCGATTCCATTCTTGCTCCTGATGCAGTTTTCCTGAGATGGCCAACACTGAAGAATCAGCGTCGAGAACGTACAGCCTTTCTCCGTAGGCATGCTTAGCACTGGCGTTGCGCACAGTTCCCGCTTCTTATTCTCGAAAGTTTTCTTAGCTTTTTCATTCCATTCGAACTTCTTACCTTAGTTGCGCTTTTCCGTCGCTCTCGTCACCAAGAAACATAAGTATTTTCCTGTGATTTGCGAAGCCGCTGGAGTCTTTCAGTCTCTTAGAGTCTCTCAGTCTCTGAGAGACTGAGAGACTCCGAGAGGCTGCTACACCTCCTATTCCTGGTCTTTGATTCCATAATAATTCTAAGTTTTTATTATCTCTCTTAAAATTTGCTGCTAACGCTGTTCTAAAACTCATGTCCGCACTGATACTTATAGCACACGTCCAATTTGTGAGTATAAAATTGTTATCCGTTAGTGTTATGCTGCTTGAGTACTCATTTGGCAAGTTAAAATATGAATCTTCTACTCTGTTTCTGTCTCTAGGTCACCTGTTTCTCTTGCTATTTTTAATTATTTTATTAATAATTTTTCTGTCTGGGTAAGTTCTACTTCCACTCCCCGGACAAAAATATCAATCGACGTCCCCGTCGATCACATACCGGACAAAAAGTTAAGTTTGGAGGCAGGAATGGGCAATTGCCCTTCCTGGGCTGCCCAGGAAAGATCCTCTTTTGTTAATCTTTATGTATTCCTTGTTCTCGCGGTCTACATCCTGAATCGTGATACTGGTTTCTCTTGGGTCTGATGTCATTTCATTCAACCACTCTAAGACGCGCATGTTCGTTAATTCCTTTTCATATGCCTGCTGCTGCTCATCGTCAAACTCCACTTCAGGTCTAGACTGGTCGTCAATCCATTCCTTGTCTTGGTCATTGTTGATGTCGATGTCTTGTGACGCTGGTATCTCTTCTAGACCCACCAATTCCTCCACTTTTTTCAGGTCTATCCTGTCCACTACGAAATCTTCTTCATAAGGTTTATATTTCTTTGCAGTTCTTGTCTTGTCACTCTGTCTTGCTTGCCTTGTAAAGGGTAGATATGGTTCCATGTTCTTGGGAACCTCTACCTGCTCGGGATTTTCCCAGTCCTCCTCTGCGTATGGTAAGGTTTCCTCATCCGCCTCAATTATTTCATTGGGATCTAGGTCAAGGGGCGGACTTGTTCCTTCCTCTATGGCCTCATTCCCATCGTTCTTTTCCCTGCTAGCTTTTCGTTGACCTCGCAAGCACGGGCCATCATCAGATAATCGCCCTCCTCCATGTCTTCAGGTATAAACCAGACCTCTGTGGATGGGTTGTGCGGCCTAATGTTCTGAAAATGCGCAGCTCGGGCAGTACTCAATCTGTAAAAACGTCCCTCCAGATGCACTTCCGTTATCATGAACGGTCCTCTCCACTTCTTCAGGAGCTTTTTCGTTCCTTTCGGCGGAATGACCTTCTGAAAGACCCACAAGTAATCTCCCACTGAGTAAGCTTTTGCACCAGCTGCCTTTTTGTCAAATCTTTTCCTCTGCCTCGACTGGGCTTGTTGCGCGTCGCGTCTGCAAAAGTCGTTCAGCTCTTGTTGACGGCTGATAACGTCCCTTACATAGACCTGTGGCGATGCTTTCTTTCCTTTATACTCTGGAAAAAAGAAAAATAATGGCAAAGAGTTTTGATTTCCAGTCAACATCAAGTGGGGACTGATCCCTGTGGTGGAATGCTGCGTGCTGTTATAAGCTCCCATCACTTGTGGAAGATATCTATCCCAATTAGTAATGTATCGGGAACAGTACACCCTCAACATCGACACCAGTGTCCCATTTTGTCTTTCCACCAAGCCGTTTGTTTGTGGATGATACGTGGTTGAATGAGCCTAAGTTACTTGAGAACGTCTCATGAGCTCCCTGGTAAGCGGCTGCCAATCTTAGATTCGTTGGTATTAAGTCCTCCCTTGTGAAGCCCATTCTTTGCCATGTTTTTATTGGCATTACACTGACCCCCGCTCCTGTGTCTGGAAGTCCTGTTACTTTGATCTTTTTTCCATCCGTCACATCTGCTTCGTATCCAAATCCATCAAGGTGAACTCCGAAGGTTCGCTTAGGTTCCTGATTACCTGATGTCCCACCGATGAGATTATTGACTGTCTCCTGCTGCTTTGTGGCACCACCCCGATTGTTTTCCCTGATGTCACATTCAGCGTTATTCTCAAACTACTCGGTGCCTTCGTTTCTTCCACCTCGGATGCTTCAAAGGCGTTGAGCTGTTCCTGAGCTCTCCCCTTCTCAAATTCGAGCTTGACCTCCTGTTCTAACTCTCTTGCCGCCAATTCCTGTTGGACTCTATTTAGGGTATCTCTTACCGCTGTTTTATATTCAATCTTAAAATCGTTTGCTGCGGTTCCAGGTTCTGGTTCACTCGTCTCTTTTAGCACGGCTTGCATTTTCAGTGGTACCGGGCTTTCGCCTCACTCATCGGGCCTGCCTTGCGGGCATTCACACCTGATAAAGCTTCCTCATGTCTTGGGTGCTTGATGTCTGCCACAGCATCCCAAAATTAAGTCTGACAATCTTATTTTAAATGACCCTCCAGGTTGCAAAAGAAACACCTGGGACCGAAAGTTGCAATTGCTCGTCTCATGAAATCTTCTTGATCAATTTCTGATGCATCTTCATCCTCGAGGTTAAAACCGATCGCCTTCATGCCTTGTTTGTAAGTTGGACATACTGATACATGATAGTCTGTCAAAATGCAGTTTGCACTAGAGTGTCTCTTGTCCATGACGTCCCTAGGTGTGTACCAGTTGTTACCTTGGTTAGCAGATCTATTGTTAAAGTTCCCATAAATGTTTTTTCAAAAACCTGATCTCATAGGAGGTTTAATTGAGCAACAGATACTCCCTGGATTTCAGTCGCAGTTCCTCCGGTGTAGGCGCATTGGTTGAAAGAGGTGTGTAATGCGTTGCTAACATTGTCCTAAGTTCATCGTTCTTCACGCCATCTATACTGCCAAATTCATCATGCTGTTTGACTCGTACGGTTGACTGCGCCTTCTAAGCTTTTCTAAGTCATCCAAATACTTGTCTATGGTTTCGTCTTCACCTTGCCTTTGTTTTTCGAAGCGCATCATCGCTTGGTGTCCTTGCATCCCTGAGGCAAAACGATTCAACGGGATTTCGAAAAATTTCTCGGATGTGCCCCGCTGGTATCACGTTTTGGCCATCACGCCATTCAGGGCTGTCCCTTCTAGGTTGCTGGTGAGTGCACTGCATTCTTGTCTTTCCGTCAAGTCTTCTTCCTCGAAGTGCAGCTTTATGACTTCTATCCAGGTGTCTATACAGCCGTCAGAATAGTTTTTATAGCATCTTGATTTGTTAAATACCCTTCTGGACTTTTCGCTGCGTTCACTGGTTATAGATAACCTCGCGAGGAAAGTTTCTAAGGATCTGTTCAGTGGTTCAAACGCTGTGGCTATTGCCGTTGAATCACGCGAATGTCCCGCTTGATCGTTATTATCCGTTTCCCTTCTATCCGAATCGCTGGGCTGAGATCTTGGTTGATTCGAGTGGTTCCAGGATGTGGGTTCATCTCTTCCACTCGCACTCGCCTCTCGCAATATTCGTTCGCACGAGATCGGCCTGCTGCCAGTAGAACCTCCTCCAGTATTCGTTGGACCCCCCTGCCTGTTGTCACCGGTGCCATTCTGGTTGAGTTGCCCCACCCTCTTATGGATCCATGGGTCCTTCCTCTGTTAGGGCGGTCGTTAAAGTTCACTCTCGGCTCCCTGTTAGCCTCTCTCGAGTGTGCTCCTCTCTTCCTAGAAGTGCTCCAATTTCCCATGAGACTATCCAACCTAGCTTGAGTGCGTCTTTCCATCATTGCGTCGTTTCTTGTGTCAAGAGTCTGCTCTTGCTGACTTCGTAGTTGTTCCAGATCACCTCTCAAACGTCTCTCTCTTTCCTCAGCCTCCCTCGTCATTCGTGTCAAGTTTTTGACCTATCACTTATCCGTCCTTTCTTCTTAGCGTTTTTCATTTCTACTCACTTACTGTCTGTTGCAGTTAATTTCTTCCCGCAGGTTTTCTCTCTCAACGTTAACTGCTCTCTCTAGCTCACTCATTCTTATTGACTTCTGTTCACTCTGCTCACCCATGAGGTCCACAATCCTGGTCAAGGCCTCTTCCATAGCTCCGTCGCTCCGTTGTCTACTAATGGTGTAACTAGTGGTGGCGTCTCCTTATTGGTTCCTGGCAGTTTAATGCTGGTCGAGGTACGTGCTTTACCTTTCTATAACGATGTTTCTTCATAATTCTTCTCTGGTTCCGCTGGTGTGATTCATGGCCCTGTTTTCCTATCCCTGCTGGACAATCCTTGCTATCCAATCTGTCCATGATAGCCTGAGTACGCCTTTCTAACATCGCGTCTATCCTTGTATGAGATTCCCAAAAGTCTGCTCCTGTTGACTTCGAAGTTGTTCCAGGTCACTCTCAAATGACTCTCTCTTTCCTCAACCTCCATTGTCATTCGGGACAAGTTCCTGGCCAAGAACTTGTCCG
Organism: Symsagittifera roscoffensis; assembly: GCF_963678635.1. Taxonomy (NCBI): domain Eukaryota; kingdom Metazoa; phylum Xenacoelomorpha; order Acoela; family Convolutidae; genus Symsagittifera; species Symsagittifera roscoffensis. The sequence goes on from NC_087063.1 coordinate 80,269,988, forward strand.
TTTTTTCGTTCAGGCGTTTTCGCTACTTTTAATTTCTTATCCGTTGCGGTTTTGTTCCTCCCGCAGGTTTTCTCTCTCAACATGAGTTGCTCTTTCCAGTTCACTCCCTATTATTGACATCTGTTCACTCTACTTCCACAATCCTGGTCAAGGCCTCTTCCACTGATAGACCATTGTCAACCAATCGAGTTACCAGCGGTGGTATCACTTTGTTCGTTCCAGGCAATTTAGTGCTGGTCGAAATTCGCGTTCTACCTCTCCGTTTTGATGGCCCTTCGTATTCCGCCTGTATCTCCACTGATGTGGTCCCTGACCTTGTGGCCGTATTCATTCCTGATTGTACGTCTGAGTTAGGTCATTGTCATGATTTCTCTTGATGGTTTTATTCCATCAATAGTTTTACTTATCGCTCTGACCGCATTAAACTGATCAGAATGGCCATTTACCATGTTTATGGATTAGTCATTTTCATGAGTCGAACTGTTCAGGCAAACTGTGGTCCCTGACCTTGTGGCCGTAGTCATTCTTGATTGTACGTCTGAGTTGGTCATTGTCATGAACTCTCTTGATGGTTTTATTCCATCGATAGTTTTACTTATGGTTCTGACCGCATCAAAGGGATCAGAATGGCCATTTACCATGTTCATGGATTAGTCATTTTCATGAGTCGAACTGTTCAGGCTTTCTTGAGATTCAAGTCCTCCGTTTCTTCCTTGTTCTCTTCCTCTTATTGGGTGTCTACTTCGTCACCTGTTCTTGTTCCCCTACTAAATGAAAAAAAAAACTCCCAGAGTGTTCTTGACTCGTTCCGAAAACGAGGAGAACGTTACCACTTTGTCTGTCACCCGACGCATCATGGTATTGTCAGAAGATGATCCTGCTGCTGCTGCATTTTCAGTCGAAATGTCGGACATTTCCGACATCTCTTCTCGATCTAGAGTCCCAGTGGAAGTGGCGAAATCGTGGCCTTGTTCTACGGGAGTAGATTCACTCTTCAACTTTTTATTCCCATTTTGCTCCATCCCACGTTCCGCCTGGTTCTCATCCAGAACTGGGTTTGGGTGGATCTCTACTTCCAGCATTTCTCTTTTTTCTTCCGAAGTTTTATGACTCCTTGTTCCAACTATTCTGCCTGAAACTTCGCTTACTTTCTTGTTCCGAATCTTTTCGGTCTTTATCCACGAAAGGGTCGTTCATTGACTTTCTTTGTTTCTTCGGTATAAATTTCCTAGAGCTATCACTTAGTTCAGATATCCTCGAGTTGTCTAGACTTATCTTAAGTTATCGCTTCCCATAGATTTTTTTGTTTGATAACCAATAATAATAATAACTCAACACGATAATGTCCAAAACTTCAACTAACAAGGGACCACGAATCTTTTTATGTTATCACACTACAGTGTGTATACAAATTTTGAAGAGCAATTGATTACTGGTTATTGGAAATAAAGCTAACACAGACTAATGATATCAAAATATTTGAAAGATAGTGTAGTCACTACCCAAAGGAGAAATTTTTAATGAGGGATAAAACCAAAAAAGAAAGAGAACAACAAAAAAAACGTATGTGTATTGCACTTGGTCTGTCGCAATTTATTAGTCGAACTCGTATCTAAAGAAAGAGCCTTCCCTGTTTAGTGCCGCAATATAAAGACAAAACTTGAAGGCAGTTTTCTTCTCATGTGGGCGACTTTCGCACCCACCGAGATCTGTGTTAACTATCTGCCCTTGGATTGCCCGAGCTAGATCTACTAAAACTAGTAAGGCAAGCACTTTTCTCAAAATTAGTTTGGATTGTTATCCAAAAAAATCAGGATCGAAGTCTGTTTTCAATTAGACCTAGAATCGCGAATCTCCGGGTTTAGACTTGTTTTTATTTCTCTGTGGTCTTTTCAGTTTTTATAAAGGCAAGTTACCAGTTCAGTCACTGCCTGATTCCTAATATTTTCGCTTTGTAACTTACTTTTGTCTACGTATGTTCGGAAATCATATGATTGCGTTCGTTTAAAAACAATTTAATTTCCAGGACCTCCGGATTGACAAAAACAGGATCTTTCCGAATTGGGGCCCCCTGCTAATCGGCAGAAATGGGAGACCTCAGAATTGGAACTACTCCGGATTGACAAAAATAGGACCCCTCCGAACTGGAACCCCTCTGGATTGACAAAAATAGGACCCCTCCGAATTGGGCCCCTCCGGATTGACAAAAATAGGACCCCCCGAATTGGGTCCCCTCCGGATTGACAATTATAGAACCCCTCCGAATTGGGACCCTCCGGATTGGAAAAATAGCCTTTCCGGTTGGTTTAAAAACAATATCCGAGACCCTTCCGGATACGGTCTCTGAGCCTATTATGCTTAATAAACTGACTAGACAGGGTATGTTCTGGCCCTAGACCCTTCCGGATTTAGGCTAAGCTGCATCTTTAATAATTTTCCTTAGCTGTGAAGGGTCGTCTAACTAGTCTATTTTTGACCTGACTATCTTTTTCTGGGTTCCTTAGCCCTTCCTTTTTTGTCGAGAAAAGCGTAAAATTGCCTTATTCAACCGTTACTACCGTATGGTAGGGGTATAAGGACTTTCCAGAAAAGTTTTTACAAAACTTGAAGGGTCTTCTTCACAAATCAGTTTTAAAAATTTTCTCTCCGCTGCTTTCTCATAAAATGGTCACAATTTGTTTTGCGTCTGGAATCATTTCTTTAAAATTTTTAATTGAACACTTTCGCTGAACTAGAAAGCAACACTTTCGCCGCGTCTGTTCCTTTTCACAGACTAAAATAACAAACTCCATATAATCTTTCAGCCATGTTTCAGTAAGAGCTAAATTTTGCGATTTATTAATTTTTGTTTCATGAAAAAGCTCTAAATTTTCTTGATTTTGCGTTAATGAGCGAACATTTTACAACAAGTTGACACTCAATTTTACGTATCATTCTTTTCTTCTGAGCTTTTCCAATTGTTTATTAGGACAATATAGTTCTACATTATGATTTTTGATTTTTTGGCGCTCATTTTCAGAGGCAATTTTTTTAAACCTTTTATTTAAATCGAGTGATCTGATCAATAGTGTGCTGAGAATCGCAATCTGAAACCATTAAAAACTCTTTTTTGCTTCAGTCAGTTTTGTTTATAGAATTTTAGATAAATTGTTCTTTTTTTGTTAAAACAGAACTACTGAAAATGCAAACTATGGGTCTTTGTCTAGTTTAGAAAGTTCCCTATCCGGTTGCTGCTCAATCCGGTTGCACTCTTAATCCGGTCTCAACTGTAACGCAACCAGGATGTATACGTAGAATGAAACATTCAAAAATGATTTTCCATTTAAAAAACCGATTAGAATTAGATTTTTGATGGAAAATATGATGGAAGTAGAATTTGATGAAAACAAAAATCGGACTGATTCCGCTGACTGGTTTAGTGAACTACATTTTAACAATGTCTGCGCTTGAAAAAAACTGCCTGTAAAACTCCCTTAACAGTCGATTGTAAATGTGCTATTTCGTGGTTGTTTTACCTGGTTTTTCTTGGGAGAAAGAAAATAAGAAGTTGGAGATGAGAACAATTTTCAAGATTTTCTTGCAAGCAGATAATAAACGTAATTTTTACTTTAAAAGCAGCAATGTACTAGCTAATTTAAAGTAGGGGCGAAATGTATTGATGGTGAACGTATAACCAACGTGTAAAACTGTTGATGAACGTATAAATGTATAACGTATAATGTATAACGTATAAACGTGATGAACGTATAAAACTGTTCAATTAAAAGCTGTGGCGGCACAATCTTGCTATTACAAAAATGAAGCTACTATAAAGAACATAATGTTGTTGCTACTGTTCTCTGCAAAGTTTTTAATAAAAGAATTTTTTTTGTTTTTTTTTTTATTTTTCAAAAAGATAAAAATGCATTACCTGAAACCCGTGGCATTAAAAGCTTCTCAAAACATCGTGGTACACTATGGGAAAAAGAGTATGCGGTATTTACTGGGAAAGGTTTAGAATGAAAGAAGCTGCTGCAACTTTTCTTGGCATATGAAAAAAAAATTCAATTTTTTGATAATTTTTCTGTAAATTTTTAGAATACATTATTGAAACTTTATCAAATACTGAGTAAAACTATTTAAAAAAGTAGTAGTTATGACCAAAATGTATAAAAAAATGGTTCTGGAGATAGAAGTTCGGACTCAAAGATATTTTGTGGGAAGCTATTGCTGTTTTTAACAAGATTTGTAAATTGTAAAGGATAAATGTATTTTGATGGTTTCTGCTTGAATTACATTGAACAACTTTTTCGGTCCAGTCTGCTTTCATGATGATTTATAGCAGCCACAAAATTTTAAATTCAAAAATCATTTCAACGTGCGTGTGATAAGCGTAGCTCTTCAAACATTCTGTGCTCACATTCGACTCGAGTCTTTGGAACTCGGTTCTCAGCTAGAAGTCCATGTCAAATTCTCATAGTTGGCCATGTACCGAGCTTAAAGTCATCTTGGTTTATGATGGTTAAACTCTCTTAAACCTTCTTCAGAATCGCTCGAAATCAAGTTTGGACATCAGCTTGGAACAACTTTTCTTTCTCTAAAATATACCTTTTAACGTAAATTTTATCAGAGTTGAAAGTTTAATTTTCCAAATACTATGCTTCAAGCCATCGAAATTGCATACACATGATGAAAAAAGATGAAAAAAAAACAGTTGAATCTCTGTTTATTAGCTTTTTCAAATTTATTTCATTTTTGAACAACCAACAATTCTGAAAATTTGGATGGATTAGCGAGAAAGCAACTTAGGGTACAGAGTCAATGTACATTGGTATGCGGTTAAACTGCAGCCTAATAGTCATCTAAAGACATATCAAATTACAGAACCAACAAATGAATCAAAAAACAAATTTTGTTTAAAAAAATTACAATGGCTAAAAATTTTGTTTCGAACCAAAACTTTCACTGTCATAAATGTTCTCTAGAAAACTAAATAATTAGTTGAGAACAGTTTTTTGATATGTGAAACGACTCTGTTCGGACTGTCCAACAAAAGTTTTCAACAATTAGTTTTGAAAGTTTACAATCCTATGCAATTTAGTAAGCCTAAGTTTTTTCTTCCAACCACTAACAATGCTTCTCACGACTCACTGGTCAATTTTTGAGCCAAGGTTTGATGCTGATGGACACTAAGTTTGGGAGATCACACATCACAAAATCGTTTATCACTAGTCTTCAATTTTACTAAGAGGAAAAGAAATTGCTAAATTGTGTATATGACTTGACTGAAAATTGACAGCTGGCCCTTCCTTGCGAATCTCAGCTTGTTAAGTTTGAAAATTAAAAAAATCTTGTATGTAGGTTTGACTGTACTTGAATGTGTTTATACGTAAAAAGTAAAGGACATTTTTTTTGTGTGAAAATATAAATTTATCTATAAACAAAAGCATGTAAATATTTTTTTATGTATGCGTGTATGTATGTAAGTTGATATGTTTCTGTGTATGAGTATATTTTTGTCCTTGTGTGCTTGTAAAACCAAATTACTTATAACTAGAAGAATAGCTATAACTCAACTTGATTTTTTTTCTAATGTTTCTAGTTTTTCTTGAAAATTTAACAAGATACTATTTGCATAGTAAATATGTACGCATATATGCTGTGGATGTGTTGGTATTAATGGCGGTATGTATCTATGTAAAAGGTTACAGCTTTTCGCAGGTATCTATGTAATTAAGCATGTTTGTACATATTAGTCGTGTGTTTTCGTTTGAGTATTTATAAATTTATGTATGTTTGTATGATTTTAAATAAGTAAGAACACTTGACTGCATGTCCGCTTGACTGAGTGAACTAATGTAAAATTGTTTCAAAAATTTTACGAGTTATTGATTGAAGTTGTATGTCTGTTTAAAAGGAAAGTGTGCACACATGCTTGTAAAGTACGATCCATGTCTGTTTGTAGGCAAGTATTTGTGCATATTCGTATGTGAGTATGAAAGGCTTGTATATATGGTTGTATGTATATACGTATGAACGCCAGTCTGATTCTTTTTGTCTGAATGCGTGTATATATTCATCTTGAAAGTGTGAGGTGAATGTAAGTTGGTTTGTATGTTTACATGTGTTGTATATTATAGGTCACTGGAAATAATAAGTAAAATTTTTGCAATTGTGTCAGCAAAGTTTCTCGTAAATTTGATTGCAGGTTTAAAAGTATGTAAGCAAGTATCTAAAAATTATTTTCTGTTTGTTTGTATGCCTTTACTTATGTATGTATAGTAATTTGTTTGCATTCTATTTATGTATAAGTGTATGTATGTTTGTATGAATGTATGGTCTTATGTATATATGTCGCTATCTATGTATGTATCGAAGTATTTATATATGTATATATTTATGATATGTATGTATGTATGTATATATGTATGTATGTATGTATGTATGCATGCATGCATGTATGTATGTATATATGTATGTATGTATGTATGTATGTATGTATGTATGTATGTATGTATGTATGTATGTATGTATGTATGTATGTATGTATGTATGTTTGTATGAATGTCTTTAAGAAAGACTTTATATGTGTATTTTTGTTTATAAGTAGGTATGTATGTTTGTTATTATGTATGTATGTGTGTTTGTATGTATGTTTAAACGTATGTGTTTAAAAAGAGTTGTATCTACGTATTTTCGTATGTAAGTTTATATTGATTTCTTTGAATAAGACTTCATTTTTGAATGAATGCATATCTGTATGTTTTTTGTATGTATGTAGTAACTTTGTATATTTGTTTGTATGGTTGTCTATTTATACTTGTTTATATAAGTACCTATTTATATTTGTTTGTATGAGTGTAAGTATGTATATATGTATCTATGTATGCATTTATACATGTATGTGTTATGTATGTTTTTTTTGTTTATGTATAGATGCATGTATGTTTGTATTCAGTATGTGTGTATGTATTTGCTTTTGTATGTAAGTCTGTATGAATATCCTTAGGTAAGTATTTATATGTGTATGTCTAAACTTATGTATAAAAGAAAACATGTATGACTATTTTTGTTAGTATACAAGTACGTTTGCAACTTCTGCAAGTGCAATTATGTTTTTGTGTGTATACAAGTATGCAGCTTTATATGTTTAGTGGGTGTATGTATGTTTGGGTATAGGTGTAATCGTTTATTGTATTTTATTTAGATGTATATATGTAACTCACACCAAATCTTTCTTATCTCTCTTCTTAAGTTTCTAAAATATTCTGGAATAATCAACCAGATACTATAATCATAGTCTTTTTCATTTTCTTCAATTGCAAACTAATTTGATTAATTTTTCGAAATTTTCCTTGAAAAATTTGATCTTCCAGGTATCTTTATTTCGAACAAAACATTTTCAAACAGTGGCATAAGCAGCATCGATTTTAATTTCAATTTATCTGCAGTTAATGACCTTGAAAAAAGTACTAAATTAGAAACATGAAAGATCAGTTTTCAAGTTTTTACAAAAATTTGTCGATGGGAGCAGCAAACAACAATTTCAATTGGAAGTTTTTGATGAACTTTGCGCATAGAGATAATGATTACGATGACCAAATCATCAGAAGAAAATTATGGTTTCTCGAGGAGAATCATTGACCGTGCAGATAAACACGATCGATAGAAGAATGGTAGAAAATGACATGCTGCTGGTAGAGGTGAAGACGGTAAGCGACCAAAGTTAATCGAAAGGTTTTGTACAATTGAAGGATGATTGATCAATCTCTAAAAGTCACAAATTGTAAATGGTTTTTATCTGAAAAAACATAATATTGAATCGAACTTATAAACCGAAATAAGTGTAGCAATTCTGTAATCAGATAAACAGTCAGTAGACACTTTTTTAAAATTCAAGACTTATTTAGTTGATAGAGCTTTTTATGATAATGGCTCAAAATGCTTACGCTTTTTGTCTTCTTGTATCGGGACTCAAAAATTTTAATTGCTCAAATTAAAATTTCCAAACAAAATTAGTGCAAGAAATTATAACATTTTTTTTCTTAATTTAAATATGTCTTTGTTAGTCGTTCCAGCTTAAGATAACACAAGGTAATTGACGTTTATTGAAACGCATTGAAAATATAAAATGGTACTTACATTATTTCGGAAACTGCTGTAGCCAAATTAGTCTGAAATTAATGTTTAGTGTGAAACAGCTGTCATTCTGATGGAACCCAAAGATCCAGGTAGAGTGTTGATGATAAAGTTTGTTTTTATATCTCACAATTTCAAACAACTAACGGTTTTTCGATACGAAATGAGAGGACATAGCATGCTGCTAACTGTTTCGATCCTACTAGTGATCAGAGCGTGAATATGAAAGATTGTATCACCTCAAACATTATTGAAAGAAAGGTTGTACTCTTAATAACACAATTTGTTGTAGATAAGTAAAAAAAAAGCCAACAAAGTAAAATGGGTCAAAAAGCCACCGTAATTTGAAAGGCAATAGCGTGATCAAGAAAACAGTCAAAAGTTCAGATTTATATTTTAAAACTCAAAATTTAATTTAAGTTCTGTCTTTCTCGATTGAATTTGCTCTAATTTGGATAACTGCTTTCCTTAAAAGTTGCAAATACGTTTTCGACTGCCTTTAAATGATAGTCACTCTGTTTTGTTGTATATATTCACACATAAATAACAGTTTTTACCCAGTTTTTAGGTCCGCTTTGACAAATATTTTCAAAAATTCAGTTTGCACAATAAAGTTAATAAGACATACTAAACATTTTCTAGAAGCCTCGAAAATTGGTTTCCTTTTATTATAAAAAGTGATATATACAATTCCTAGAATTGGCTGTAGCAAAATTAAAGAGCACTTTTGGCTTTCATCAGTGTTCTCGCTTTTCAAGATCTTTAGTCATTTCAACTTTTTATCTCTTTCAACCTTTCTAAGAAATCAAAGCTTTTGACCTAGATTTTAGACGTTTTTTCAGTCTCCTGTAGACACAGAAAATGGAAATGTCGGATTTTTCAAGCAAATTTTATTATGTTACAGTTTTCAGTGTTTAGTAATTTTTCTTTGTCTTTTACCTTCAGTTGGCTTAAAGTATTTTTTCATTCCTATTTCGTTCAAATTGATCATTAATTTTAGCCTAAATAGAGGTGGCGGCCGCCGCACTTGACAAATTTTCCAGTCTTTGCGATTCAGCAACAAAACATGCATTTTTAAAGGAAATCGTTCACCGCAGCCAACAGTTAAGATACGCTGCCAAAATCTTGTGCTTTCCTATGTACCATATAGTTTGGTTGCATATAATAGGTATAAAACGTCATTTTACATGTAAACAAGCCAATACTTCCAAACTTTAGAAGGGAAAATATGCACCAACCAAAACTTAATTCCGTTCCCGTTTCCATAAAGTGGCTGGAAAATTATCAATTTTAACCCCCATTAAAACACGTATGCCCGATAAAGTAGGAGCTTTAACCCCTTTGGGGGTTAAAAGTGGTCAGTACAACGGCACACCGAAAAAAAATGAGGTTTAAAAGTGGTCATTTTCCTAGCCACTTTTACTATACTGCTAATGAAACTTTTAAGCATACTGGAGTTTTTCGAAACGACGGAAAAATTAAAATGTTAGAGTTCACGAGTAGTTTCCATGCCCCACTGAAAAATGGCTAGCTAACTCATAGAAAGCTGATAAGTTACAAATTGTTGTTTTTACCGGGAGTAGGAAGGGCTCAGTTTTAAAGTGTTGATATGAATTTTTCTGGGTTTGCTTATTTAGATATTAGCCTTATCAAGCCAAACAAAAGTTTTGTGGAAAAAACTAAGTTGGCAGTTTTGTTCGGTTTTTTCGGAAAGCGGTTCTTATTTTCAGCTTTGTTCAAGAACCAAGTGTAATTCAACCAGCAATCAGCTCATTTTTAATGCTATTTGTGCTCAGACTTACCTTGATAAAGTTTCGGATTATCATGGAATTCGAAGAGCACATCAAGTCAAAAAGTTTTGAAGAATTAAAAAAAACGTTATTAGAAACAGCATATCTATCTCCTTTTTTTGGTCGGATGAGCGCTGTTCAAAATGGAATTCTTTTTATCGTTAAAAATCATTACGATACCAAACTGTGCACTGGATAGGCGCACAATTTTGTGTCTGTATTTTCATGGATTCCAGAGACTAATCTTTGAACATTTTCCAAAAAGTAAGTGGATTCCACCTACAAATGTTTTGTCGATTCCGCGTACAAATAGCTGTAACGTAAATCTTGTCGGCACATTTGTTCCGCAACAAGCAAATATAGCGTGTTGTTCTGGATTTTGCAACTGAAAGTAGATTCCGCAAAATGTAAGTGGAATCCGCAATATTTAAGTGGAATCCGCAAATATAAATGCCATCTGCAAACAAAATGCGGATTTCACTAACAATTTGTGAATTCCATTTACAATTTGCAGAATCCGCAACAGTTGCAGATTCCGCAACAGTTCATTGTAACTACACATATGTCTTATTTTTGTTTGTGGGTTCCTCAAACTGTTCTGGATTCAGCAAATACAGCTGCGGACTCCGCAAATTTGCTCGTTTTGGAGCAATTTTTAGCGGTACAACGTTTTAAGTAATTGTTCGTGGAATCCAAAACAGCAAAGAAGATCAATAAAAAGTAGAAATGTTCGGATTCCGCGACAAACCTGATTTTGGCTTGTTGCGAAAACCGCTTACATGCACAGAGAGAACAGTTTGGCCTCACAAGGAACTCAACAAGTTCATCTATGTTTTGTCATGTTTTCAACCCGCATCGAAGTTTCATGGATAACAATCGATTAAATTTATGTTATGTCTCAATAATTTCAAAATTTTGCGATGATTCTCAAAAAAATGTAGTTGAATGTTAATCCATAATCTAGCATTGGATATGTTGGTTTTAATGGCGGTATGTATCTACGTAAAAGTTTACAGCTTTTCGCAGGTATCTATGTAATTAAGCATAATTGTACATATTAGTCGTGTGTATTCATTTGAGTGTTTATATAAAATATTTATGTATGTTTGTATGTTTTTAAGTAAGTAAGAGCAATTGACTGCATGTCCGCTTGACTGATTGAATTAATGTATATGAATATTTTTGTATAAATGTGCAATTAAAAACTTGTTTGTTTCTAAAATTTTACCATTTTTTCATTGAAGTTGTATGTCTGTTTAAAAGAAAAGTGTGCACACATGCTTGTACAGTACGATCCATGTCTGTTTGTAGGCAAGTATTTATGCATATTCGTATGTGAGTATGAAAGGCTTGTATATATGGTTGTATGTATATACGTATGAACGCCAGTCTGATTCTTTTTGTCTGAATGTGTGTATACATTCATCTTGAAAGTGTGAAGTGAATGGAAGTTGGTTTGTATGTTTACATGTGTTGTATGTTATAGGTCACCGGAAACAATAAGTAAATTTTTTGCATGTGTGTCAGCAAAGTTTCCTGTAAATTTGATTGCAGGTTTAAAAGTATGTAAGCAAGTATCTAAAAATTATTTTCTGTTTGTTTGTATGCACTTACTTTTGTATGTATAGTAATTTGTTTGCATTCTACTTATGTATAAGTCTATTTATGTTTGTATGAATGTATGGGTTTATGTATATATGTCGGTATCGATGTATGTATCGAAGTATTTATATATGTATATATGTATGTTATGTATGTATGTATGTATGTATGTATGTATGTATGTATGTATGTATGTATGTATGTAGGTATGTATGTTTGTTTGTATGTATGTATGTGTGTTTGTATGTATGTATAAGCGTATGGGTTTAAACAGGTTTGTATCTATGAATTTTTGTAATAAATTTATATTGATGTCTTTGAATAAGACTTCATTTTTGAATGTATGCATGTCTGTATGTTTTTATAATTTTTTAGTTTGTATGTAGTAACTTTGTATATATGTTTGTATGATTGTCTCTAAGTAACTATTTATGTTTGTTTGTATGAATGTAAGTATGTATGTATAAATCTATGTATGCATGTATACATGTATGTGTTTATGTATGTTTTTTGTCTTGGTTTATGTATAGATGCATGTATGTTTGTATTCAGTATGTGTGTATGTACTTGCTTTTGTATGTAAGTCTGTATGAATATCCTTATGTATGTATTTATATGTGTATGTATGAGTGTATGTTTAAAAGAAAACATATATGACTTTTTTTGTAAGTATGCATGTAAGTTTTCAACTTATGCAAGTGTATTTATGTTTTTATGTGTATACAAGTATGCAACTTCATATGTTTAGTGGGTGTATGTATGTTTGGGTATAGGTGTAATCGTTTATTGTATTTCATTTAAAAGAATATATGTAACTCACACCAAATCTTTCTTATCTCTCTTCTTAAGTTTCTAGAATATTCTGGAATAATCATCCAGATACTATAATCATAGTCTTTTTCATTTTTTTCAATTGCAAACTAATTTGATTAATTTTTCGAAATTTTCTTCGAAAAATTTGATCTTCCAGGTATCTTTATTTCGAACAAAACATTTTCAAACAGTGGCATATGCAGCATCAGTTTTATTTTCAATTTATCTGCAGTCAATGACCATGAAAAACGTACTAAATTAGAAACATGAAAGATCAGTTTTCAAGTTTTCATAAAAGTTTGTCGATGGAAGCAGCAAACAACAATTTCAATTGATAACAGAATTTGGTTCCGAAGTATTTGATAAACTGTTGCTCATAGAGACTATAATTACGATGATCAAATTATCGGAAGAAAATTATGGTTTCTTGAGGAGAATCATTGACCGTGCAGATAAACACGAGCGATAGAAGAATGGTAGAAAATGAGATGCTGCTGGTAGAGGTGAAGACGGTAAGCGACCAAAGTTTATCGAAAGGTTTTGTACAATTGAAGGATTATTGATCAATCTCTAAAAGTCACAAATTTTAAATGGTTTTATTTGAAAAATCATAATATTGAATCACACTTATAAACCGTAAGAAGTGTAGCAATTCTGTAATCAGATAAACAGTCAGTAGACACTTTTTTTGAATTCAAGACTTAATTAGTTGACAGAGCTTTTTATGATAATGGCTCAAAATGCTTACACTTTTTGTCTTTGAAAGACATAGCAAGTCTTTCTGCATCGGGACTCAAAACTTTAATTGCTCAAATTAAAATTTCCAAACAAAATTAGTGCAAAAAAATTATAACACATTTTTATATTCTTTACTTAAACATGTCTTTGTTAGTCGTTCCAGCTTATGAAAACACAAGGTAATTGACGTTTATCGAAACGCATTGAAACTATAAAATGGCATTTACATTATTTCGGGAACTGCTGTAGCCAAATAAGTCTGAAAGTAATGTTTAGTGTGACACGGAAAATGGAAATGTCTGATTTTTCAAGCAAATTTCATTATGTTAGAGTTTTCAGTGTTTCGTAATTTTTCTTTGTATTTCACCTTCATTTGGCTTAAAGTATTTTTTCATTCCTATTTTGTTCAAATTGATCATTAATTTTTGCCTAAATAGAGGTAGCGGCCGCCGCACTTGACAAATTTTCCATTCTTCAAGATTCAGCAGTAAAACATGCATTTTTAAAGGAAATCGATCACCGCAGCCAACAGTTAAGATACGCTGCCAAAATCTTGTGCTTTCCTATATGCCATATATATTGGTTGCATATAATAGGTATTTAACGTCATTTTACATGTAAGCAAGCAAATACCCCCAAACTTTAGAAGGGAAAAAATGCACCAAACAAAACTTAATTCCATTCATGTTTCCATAAAGTGGCTGCAAAATTACCAACTTTAACCCCCCTTAAAACATGTGTGCCCGAAAAAAAAGGAGATTTAACCCCTTTGTGGGCTAAAAGTGGTCAGTACAACGGCACACCGAAAAAAAGGGGAGTTAAAAGTGGTCACTTTCCTAGCCACTTTTCTTATACTACTAATGAAATTTTTCACCATACTGGAGTTTTTCGAAACGACGGAAAAATTAAAATGTTAGATTTTGCGAATAGTTTCCATACCCCACTGAAAAATGGCTAACTAACTCAAAGAAAGCTGATAAGTTACAAATTGTTGTTTTGAGCTCTCCTGAATCCTTTTTACTGGGAGTAGGAAGGGCTCCGTTTCAAAGTGTTTTATGAATTTTTCTTGGTTTGCTTAGTTAGATATTAGCCTTATCAAGCCAAACAAAAGTTTTGTGGAAAAAACTAAGTTGGCAGTTTTAATCGATTTTTTCGGAAAGCAGTTCTTATTTTCAGCATTGTTCAAGAACCAAGTATAATTCAACCAGCAATCAGCTCATTTTTAATGCTATTTGTGCTCAGACTTACCTTGATAAAGTTTCGGATTATCACGGAATTCGAATATCACATCATGTCAAAAAGTTTTGAAGAATTAAAAAAAACCGTTATTAGAAACAGCATATCTATCTCCTTTTTTTGGTCGGATGAGCGCTGTTCAAAATGGAATTCTTTTTATCGTTGAAAATCATTACGATACCAAACTGTGCACTGGATAGGCGCACAATTTTGTGTCAGTATTTTCATGGATTCCAGAGACTAATCTTTGAACATTTTCCAAAAAGTAAGTGGATTCCACCTACAAATGTTTTGTCGATTCCGCGTACAAATAGCTGTAACGTAAATCTTGTCGGCACATTTGTTCCGCAACAAGCAAATATAGCGTGTTGTTCTGGATTCCGCAACTGAAAGTAGATTCCGCAAAATGTAAGTGGAATCCGCAATATTTAAGTGGAATCCGCAAATATAAATGCCATCTGCAAACAAAATGCGGATTTCACTAACAATTTGTGAATTCCATTTACAATTTGCAGAACCCACTTTCAAGTCGCGGATTCCGCTTACAGTTGCAGATTCCGCAACAGTTCATTGTAACTACACACATGTCTTATTCATGTCTCTGGGTTCCACAAACTGTTTTGCTTACTATTGGAGCGATTTTTAGCGGTACAACGTGTTAAGTAATTGTTCGTGGAATCCAAAAACAGCAAAGAAGATCAATAAAAAGTAGAAATGTTCGGATTCGGCAACAAACCTGATTTTTGCTTGTTGCGGAATCCGCTTACACGCACAGAAAGAACAGTTTGGCCTCGTAAGGAATTCAACAAGTTCATTTATGATTTGTCATGTTTTCAAATCAGGAGTTAATTTTGTCGATTCAGACTAAATCTAATTTATTGTGAATGAAGAACAGCCTAATCAGTTAACAATTTAGCAAAATTAAGCTATTGAAACTTTTTATACAATTATCCGGATCATCAATTAATTGCTACCCGCATCGAAGTTTCATGGATAACAATCGATTAAGCTTATGGTATGTCTCGATAAATTTCAAAAATTTGCGATGATTTTCGAGTAAAAATCGATTAAATTTTTAAAACTTTTTTGAAGTCGTTAAATATATCATAATCGATTATAAATCATTGTATTGGATTATAATTGCTTATTTTTTGGATAATTATTTCAAAAAAATGTAGTTGAATCTTAATCCATAATCCATTATTATCCAACAGACTTCACCGTTTCATTCCGCTCTGTTTGATTCCAACGTGCACGTCTCTTTTGGTATCATTTCTTCACATTATGTTCTTCAAAACTTTTTTTTTCGTTTTTTTTCTAGTCAATTTTTCAAAAATGAAGCTGCGAAATAGTGAGACCTCACGAAAACTCTTGGAAAGACCTAAGCATGATCAAAAATTTTGTAGTTTTAACTAGGCGAGTCATGCCTGTTTTAATTGTCCGGGTACTTCAACCTGCTTGTGGGTCTTCTGGGCCTACTTAATAGTTTTACCCGAGATCTCTTCGGACCTTGGATTCTCTCGGTGAAACATTTAATTTATTTGTTCGGGAAGTGCAGCTATTATGGTTAATGGTTTGCCCAAACAAAAAAGTCTTTTTAATATTGTTAGAATTGAGTTCTACTTTACTAGGTGATTGAATTATGTACCTTAGAAAAAAATGAAAAAGTTATTTTTTCAGAAAACTATTTACCATTTTTCTGCTCAGCCCGACCAAAAAGTATTCAGTTGTATACCAAAACGAGTGGAATTTTTGAAACTAATACTCGAATTATTTTCATTTTTTTTGGCCTGTTTTCTTTCATATCGTGAGCGCTTCCCCGTTGTAAGGGGCAACATAGAGGGGTGATGCACGATTAATGGCAAGATTGGTTCAAAATTTTGAGATTTCGATGTATGGGCAAAATGGGGAAGCACGAAAAATGGCACGGTTTGGCTCCAATCTAGACCATTATAGTGTAGACTGTGAAGAAGGGGCTACACTTTTTTCTTTAATTTAATTTCCTATCTTTCATTGTTGTAACATTAGGGATAAGGGCGACAAGGCGAAGTTGTATCTAATGAAACAATTGTTGATAGTTGAAAAGATTGCCATGAAAAAGCCCCAAATTTTTGAATTTGTACTAATTGCATAATTGCAACAGCTTTTTTCTGATTGCATCCTTCATGAAAACATTATACTGAATATACCGGTTTTGACGTGATGAAGTGATGAAGGTTCTTGCTATAGTTTTCAAGTTATTGTAATGAGCAGGTTCATTTTCCAGATTCTATGGCAACTTTAATGATTAGGTTCTCAAAAACCGTAAGCAAGCTCAGTGCTCTTTAACGAGTTGTTTTGTTTTTCAGAACGGAAACATTTCAAAGTGTTTATTTAAGCAGAATAAAAGTTATTTAGTTCGATTCATGACGGCAGTAACATCAAGTTTTTGTAATTTTTTTTTCAAAAAGTACTATTGAAACTAGCATGTTTAGTTTTGAGATAAGACTGTTTGTATATTTTCTTCACGTGGCGGAAGTAAAAAGTAAAAAAAAATTGACTGTTAAGTAACGGCTTGTAAATCAATCATAATTTTGCATGTTATGCATGTAATTTCTGGGCTAATTCGACATGCATGCACTGTCTAATACCACAATTTTAATAAAGTTTCGCACTTGAAAAAAAAATCACCAGTAGTACAGCTTTCCACAATTCTTCTGGATGGATGAATTCTACGCTAGTTTTTTTTTAATTTGCACTGTCAACTTCAGCAGCTAACAAACATGGCTCTTTAATGATTTTGCCAATCTTATATGTGTTTTTTCTAGCGAATTCACCATGCATGCATTCTCTTTAGTACTTCACAATTTATTAAAGTACATATGTGCAAACACAAACACCGCTAAGTGTAGTTTATTTTAAAAGTTTCTTCAAATTGTGTATGTATACATTATCAGCTAGCAATTTTGCGTTTGCATATCACTTTTTACAGATAGAGAGAAAATTTGTGCTTAGAACTGACGTAAAATTCCAAGTTTAGTTTTAATTTACCAAATGATTTTTTTTGCATTAATCGTCTAGTACTACGCATTTTATTAAAGTACACATGTGCAAGTACAAAAAATAAAAAGATTATCAGCTAGAACTAAGTAGTTTTGCAGAGTCAATTTCACTGATAAAGAAAATTTTTTTTTTCAAAATGACGATCTTTGCATATTTCGTAAATAAATTCTAAGTCAATTCTTGATGCATTTATTGTTTTGTACTGCAAGTTTATTATCTTGCACACGAGAAACAAAAACTAAAAGTGGTCAAAGTTAAGCGCAAATTCAAGATTTTACTCTGTAAAATGCTCGTTTTTAATTTACATATGGTACTTTTCTTCGAAATTCAGTAATGTTTTTACATTGACCGAGACCAATTGATCAGAGCTACCGTCAGTGAACGTATCAATATTTGGTTTCAATGAATTACCAATGTAATCCGGGTCTGAAAATGCCAGTTTTTGTCATTTGCACCAAGTTTTATACTTCGCATGAATAAGTAACAAACCTCTGAGTATGTTTCATGTTGCATGAACAAATTTTTTACTCCGCTCTCTTAAAAAAGATTTCACCACAAGGCAACATTTAGTGCAGAGGATAAAAATTGACATTTTAGACCCGGATTACATTGGAAAGTCACTGAAACCAAATAATGACACTTTCATAGATGGTAGCTGGACCTCTGGTCAAGGTAAAAGTTTTATTGAAATTCGAAAGAAATTTTGTGCAAAATGTACATTGAAAACAGGTTTTTCACAGAGTACGATTTTGATATTGCGCTTAATTTTGTCCACTAGTATATCAAGAGATGCACAGTGATTAAAAAAATTGTACAAACAGATTCTCAAAAAGTATTCGTGAATTTCGTACAGCCATGTTTGCGGCTAACCAAACATTGGTCTTTTCAAACTGACGTAAGTTTGCGAGTTTTGATGTAATTTCTCTGCAAAACCCACGTGCATTCAATTTTAGTAGCGCAGGGTCAATTAACGAAAGCAAGCTCAAAAACTATCATTTATGTTCAGTTATTCTGCGTTCTCCAATGAATTGAGTATCAGCTAGCCTTATTGATTTTTGCAAATGTATTTCTGCAGATAAAGAAAAAAGAAGTTAATGTAAATCTACGTTGAATGCGCGAAAAGCAGCCAGATGAGTCCATTTTGAGTACACGTTAAAATTTAAATTTGTTGTAGCAGTCGTCAAAAATCTAATTTGAAAAACCAAATCATTGTTTTGTATTATCAAACTGAAAAGCAAGGTACGTACTCAACTCATTTTTTTTATTTTTAAATTCTTACAACTTATCTAGTTTTTTTTCAACGCTTTCTTATATTTTTACTGCATCGAACAATTGTTCATTGTATCCAGAAGGAAACCTCAAAAAATTAAACACCGAGAAATCAAAGTTACGTGAAAACTGAAGCAGTTCTGAACTCAACTTTCCATTTTAGACTGCACATTCTTGACTACTTTTGAGTGATCTAAAATGTTAGAATTTTTGCAAGCGCCCAGATTTTGGTTACTATGCTTTTTCCAAGAATAGTTTTTTGAGAAAATTGAAGTACACTATATTTGTCGATACTTGAATCAAATAGATGCAAAAGTCAATTAATTAAGAGGTACAGGACTGAAGAAATTTTTAAAAGGAATTCTCACTTTTTAGTCCGGTTAGCACAGTATTTAGGATAAATGTCACCATATCAACGTCAGCTCACATTTTAGTCCGGTTAGCACAGTATTTAGGATAAATGTCACCATATCAACAGTTAGGATAAAGCGGACATCAGCAACTCAAATAAGGTAATCAAATCAGCAAATTCGATTGAGGTCATTCAGGATTGCACCATATCAACAGATAAAGTAATACTTGCCACATCATTAATTACGATGTATATCAGCTTCAGTAGCAACAATAAGCTCATCATATCAGAATTTAGAATAAAAGTCTAAAAAATTAAAAGACTTTCAGCACTTCAGATGAAACCTACTATGTTTCTCCATGTACATCCAAGTTAATTATTTGGCTTAATCGGTTGCGTTTTACTGTTATTCTTATATACCTCAAATCAACTTCCAATATAGTGTTTGCTACCTTTTATAGCTTTTTTTCTTCAGACAATGTGCTACTCGTTGCTTAAATTAAGTTGTTTTTGGTTTTCAGAACAAAAAAATCCCAATTGTTTGAATGTATTAACTTTGCAGACTAAAAATTGATGCTTAAATCTAATATCCACGGCATTAACTACACTAGTGGATAAAATTAAACGCAAAATCAGACTTTTATTCGATAAAAAAGATAAATTTAAGGACCACCTTGAACAATAGTTTCTTGAAACGTTAACAAAATTTTTACATCGACAGACAACAATTGATCTGAACTACCCTCTCTGAAAGACTCAAGAAAAAAATATTCAGAGAGGGTAGTTCAGATCACTTGCTGTCGGTCGAAGTTATAGTTTTGTCAAAATTAAGTAAAAACTGTCCTTAAAATTAGACTTTTTAGAAAGTAAAAGCCCGAAATTGCCCTTAATTTTGTCCACTAGTGCAGTTGTTTTGCAACTGTTTTTTTTTCACGCACAAGAGGAGTAATTCACTATCAGAGGGCCGCCAGGCCACAGGAATTTGAATTAAATTCGCGAGTGAGTGGAAAAACAGCTGCAAAAAAGCTTGAGTCAACGAAAAATTTATGTGTTCTTTGTAGTAGTTAGAACATAGTTGAAAGATGCCCGAGGAAAAAAGAGCTCGGCCTGAGGGCACGAAGTGGCCGAGGATGGCTCTTTTGCCCGAGGCCATCACCAACTATGTTCTAATTGTTGAAAAAGAACGTTTTTGCTCTTTCTGAGGGAAAGATGCCGGAAAATTGTGAAAGAGCCCGGAAAACTTTGAAAGAGCCCGGAAAAGTGCGCGAAACTATGCAAATGATTTCATTTTTCATTCATGCCTTGTCGTGAAAGAACATGTGTGAAAGAGCAAAAACATACTCTTCAACACATGTTCTTTCACGACAAGGCATGAATGAAAAATGAATGTTAGAACGCACGAATGAAAAAAGAAATAATTTTCATATCTTCGCGCACTTTTCCGGGCTCTTTCACAATTTTCTCTTTACCTCAGAAAGAGCAATAACATACTCTTCAGCAGTTAGAACATAGTTGAAGATGGCCTTGGGCAAAAGAGCCCCACTCAGGCCAGGCTCTTTTTCCCTTGGGCATCTTTCAACTCTGTTCTAACTACTACAAAGAGCAAAAACATAATCTTCCTTGTTTTCATTTGTTTTGGCATGCTAAAACAATTGTTTTCTCATTTTTAAACGTGTTTCAAACAAGCTCTACAGCTCACTTGCGAGCGCGCAATTAAAAACTTTTGTCACACCGCTTGAACGCACGCTACAGATTAACTAATTTTGTTCATCCAACAAGTTTCAATTACTGATATTATCATGATTTGCGCGTGAACTCACTTAAATTGACTAAGTAAATTAATGGTTAAAAATTAACGTTGAAAAATGAAAATGAAGCGTGAAAATGAGAATTTTGTCAGAAATGTGTTTCGATCTGAGTTTCATAGCTGTGGTTAGTTTTTTCTTGTAACATTTCTCATGCATGTAATCTGCATGATCACAGGTTCAATTAAGTACGTTTTTGCAAGAAAAAATCACCAAAAGTACAGTTTTCTACCCTTTGTTAAATGGATTTGTAGTGTTGTATGGACAGCAAGGTTTTTTTTAGATAGAGATTCATTCATCTCATTTTTTGATTTGAGGTAGCAAGTTACAAATGCAATTTTTCAGCTCATTCCTTGAGCTTTCACTCTGTAACTTTACATGTTTTGTTAAAATACGCAAACACACAATAGTTTATCTATAAACGTTGCATGAGTTGGTTACCAGCCAGTACTGTTGAGTTTTGCATCTTCAATTTTTGCTTATTTCATTAAAATTATGAAAACTGACATAAACGGCTTTTATGTTCAGCCTCAGCTATTGCTTCATGCGTACACTGTCTACTGCGGCACAGACATGCAAATATATAATCAAACGTACAATTTTTCTACTGTTTTTCTTTCGTTTGATTGTCATCAAGCCATTTTTGTTTTTTATTAGTTAACTTTCGCAGATTAAGAATTTTTCTACTCCAATGGTTTGTAATAACGCAAAATTATATGGCAGCTAGTTTTACTTTCATGTACTCTCTAGCACTACATGTTTTCTTCGAGTGAACACGTGCACAATTATCACCATGCAGTTTTTCTAGAAGCTTTGCCTGGTTTAATTTGCTAAGCTATTTTTTTTTGCTTAGCCTCAATTTTTGCAAATTATCAAACTAATGATTTTTGATAGTTGACGTAAATGTACTAGTTTTTGCATAAAATTATCTGCTGATTTTTTATTTACAAGCACTGCCTATGCTACACATCTAATTAACTAACAAAACCAGACCTGCATTTTTTAAACAATTGTTGTATTGAAAAATTATCAGCTAGCATTATTTAGTTTTGGACAGTGAGTTTTTGTAGATAAAGAAAAAATGGTTTTTCAATCTTTCGTAAATATGCAAGAAATATATGCAATTTCTCGCGCAATTCTTCATTCATGTTTTTTCTAGTACCATTGGTTTAATCAAAGTACATGATTACCAAATATAACCAGACGTACATCGTTCTATTTTTTTTGTCTCGATGGATTACGAACTAGCATTAATTCACCAGTCTTGCTAATTTTTTTTCAGCTAGCTGCTCATACATGCACTCTCTGCTAATACAACACGTTTTAAAAAGTAAACACGTGCAAAAGTATCACCAGTTTTTCTGTAATTTTTGCATGGGTAGATCATCAGCTAGCACCGTCTACTTTTGCAAATGATGAGAATGGCTCATTCATTTTGATGAAAGTTTGCAAATTTTATGTGTAACTTCTCAGTGAATTGTTCATGTATTAACTAACTAGACGTACACATGTGAAATAAAACATCAGACGTACATTTTTATTTTGAGCATTTTTCTTTTTTGCAAAAATGCATAGTCCGTTTTTGCATACAAAGAAAAAATGATTACCAGCTAGCATTACTCAGTTTTGCAAAGAAGGTTTTGCAGGCGTATAAATATATGGTTAATCAAAATCTACGTGATTATGCAAACTTGGTCTCCTCTTTTCGATAATGAATTGATTATCAGCTAGCATTTTTTAACTTTTTGTGCTCACTTTGAATAATTAAAAAAAAATAAAAATGTTGTTTCGATCGTAGAAAAGCTAAATTAGGAAACCAAATCAGTTTATCAATAAAAAATTTTCTTTTTCCGTTTCTTTTTTTTTCGGCTTGATAGATTTCTGCCTATTTTATATCAGCTTAGAGGCCTCATTTTAGGTCGCTCGACAAGTTAAAAAATTAACTGTTTTGGGGACAAGGGGGAATGTTGATTTTTTGTTAGTTTGTATTTGTTAGAACAACTTGTTACTTTTATTAAAATTTAACGGACTCAGAAGTTTCGGCTTTCGGCTGAGTTTGTTTTTCGGCCCATAAATATTGGCTTAGTGACCTCATCTTGCGTCGATCGATAAGCAAAAGATTGTATTTTTTTTGTGTTTGTGTTGGTGATTTGAGGTTCAGGGGTACGTATTAACTTTCAAAATACTTGTTTTTTTTCGAATTTTTTCGTTTAGTTCTCTTAGTTTTTTCGGGTTCAAAAGTTTTTGATCTATATTAAATGGGCTTGAAGAACTTTTATTGTTTCAATCGACAAAAAATGAATACAAAAAATGTGTGTGTGTGTGTGTGTGTGTGTGTGTATGTGTGTGTGTGTGTGTGTGTGTGTGTGGTTTGATGGTGATGGGAATTCTATTTTTTAAGTTTCAATTTTGTTGACTTTTTCCTACTATAGGATTTCTGTTAGGATATTTTCGGTTTTAATATTGCTTATGCTTTTTGCCGGACTCTATTGTCATGGTTTTTCTTTTTTCGTTTTACTGGCTTCCTTAATTTGTTTCTCAGTAATGCGTAGCTCAGTTCCGCCTTTGCGTTGAATTTTCAACTGCCACATAAATTTTCATCAAACAATCCCATTTGGTCTTTCTAGCTCAACCTTTGTCTATTTTAGTTTTAGAATTAATATTTGAGCAACATTTTTGGCAGTAAAAACTAGCGATCTTCGAACAAGGATGACACAGTTTTCGAGAAAAAAAAGAGAAACAACGCTTATGTAAAGCTTAATATCCTTTCCTTTTTTATTGTTTATTTGAAATGAATAGGAATATCTACTTCTAATCTCAAAACTCTTGAATGTTTTTTTTTCTTAATTTTTCTACGTCATCGTTTTAATATTTAATCTACAAACGTATTTCAAGGAATTAAATGCCAATAAATCAAATTTACGTGGAAACTTTAGCAGTTAACATCTCAGTTTTTATTGCTTCATTTTTTTAAGATTCCACATTCTTAATAATTTTCAAGTTATGTAATATGTTTTCGTTTTAAAAGAGTGTCTCGAGTTTGCCAAGTATGCTCTTTCCCATTGAGTGAGCGCGTAAAAAAAACGGAAGTAAGCTCATTCGTCTACTACTGAAATAACCTTAATGCAACGGAGCAAATAGTCTAGATGTAAAGTGCCTGCTGGTGGTTCCACAACTCCTTCATTTTCGTACTTTTTCAATTGATTTGTAAAAGTCTCTTGAGTTTCATCTCTTGGTTGCCAAAATTAGATAAGCAACAGTCTACTATACTTCCGCATTGTTAAGTTTTTTTCTGTTTTTGACTGGTTTGTAATCAGTTATATATGGGGATTCGATTTCAAATCTGGCCTTAAAGTTTTTATGAATGTATTCTTATTGGATTTATCTTAACGATAAAAAACAGCGTGATTGTTTGCTTTTTCAATTTCGACAAAATATCATAAAACTTTTAAGTTTACAGCTTGAAAATAACTCCGTCAATTTTTGCACCACCGAATAGATTGTTTTACCTGAATAAAATTGATTAAAGTCACTTATTCACGGAAAACTCATTTTAACTGTTATTGAACTCTCCAAATTTAAATTCTGCTCACATTGTTTACAAAATTATTACTTCGACTACGATCAATTATACTCAGTTCTTCTCTTAGAAAGTATAGTTTTTCGCTGCAACCACTTACTGGCTCCTTTTTTTGTCTGAGATTGCAAGTTACCAATCTGCACTAAGTGTTACAAATCATTTTAAAAAGTTTTAGAAACTGCCGATATTACAAAAGTTACCTCACTAAACAATTCAATTATTTTGCTGAGTATGTTTCACATAGCATGAATAAGTAGTTTATGCACTTTTTCGTGAAAGAGTTCACCACGATACGAGAACTAGTGGTTTTTTCAGAACCGGAAAAAATTGATGAAACCTAGAAATAAAAACTAGCGGTTCTAGCTCTGATAATTTTTCCTACGTCTATTTTAAAATTTTTAAATTGTATAAAAAAGATTGCCAAAGTAAACCATCATGGGAAACAGGAAAATTAGAGGGTAAAAATCTTAACTTGATTTAACTTCTCTCACAAGTGTAGCGCTTATGAACGCAACTTTCTAGTTTATAGATTCCACTAAAAATATGAAGGAGGCAAAAACTAATCAGATTGCTAGCGCAATTATTGTAGTGTTATATATTTATTAGCAAAATTCGGGCACAATTTTTCTCCCCAATAACAAAAAAAAACACAATACAAATACAAAATTTTCACAAAAAAAGAAACGCTCGAAATAAGTGAGTACGTTGAACTATTATTCATGATTCAGAAGTGTGCAATTAAAAAACATCTTCTATTTAACTTGTTTTTGCAGTTTCAATGTCCTGCTACCTTTAAAGTTTGCGTTGATCAAGAATAATTGCCAAGTCTTATATCAACCAGAATTTTGTCTGCCTGGTTATGAAAATGCGCAACAAATCTTGAATAAAAACATTGATCTTTCAGAGCTTTTATTCTAGCTAGTTAGTACGTCTTCCATGTTTCGCAGAGGTTTTAGATGTCACCAGACGCTATTTTTTCTGAGAAGTTTTTTTTAAATTGAAGGTAACCGAAATAACATCTCCCAAATTTTTTTTACAGTAGTCGTGTCTACGTTTGAGGAAGATTTTGCTATTTCATTTTTTTCTACAGACAAGTTTTGAATTGATCGCGTTTATAGCTTAAAAATATTTCCTAGTGTTATTGACATTTTTTCAGTATTTCTTTTTTTTCCTTAAAAAAGTGTCACAATTGATTTCATAAACGCTTTCAGGAGTGTGATTAGCAAAAAAAACTTTTGTAAAAAAATTTTTTTGATTAGCAAAAAAAGTTTGTCAAGAAGTAAAATTTTCTAAGTAATAAAATTATTTAAAGAAATTCATGGTGTTTCATATTATATTTTTTTGGCTATATTCTCAACAATTTCTTAGCAACCAACCTTCAACAACCTAAATCTCACATTCCAAAAAAATTACAAGAATCTTTGATTTGGGATATTTATTATAAATTGGATAAAACTAATTGCAGCATCTGCCCTTCCTTTGCAGCAACCGACTATCCTTATTTTGAATTGGATAGCTTTCGAATTTTTTTATTTTGTTTTGACTGAAGCCACAAAATTGAAGCTGCCTTAATCTCTCCGAAAAACCAACTGAAGTAAAAAAAACCTTTGAAACACGCAACAATACAAATCAAGGCGATTTTCCGACTTCAAAAAATTTGCTAGAGTGAAGCCCGTTTTGAGACTGTAAAATAAACGCTAGAAGTTTTGGTCCCATCGGAATTAATTTGCGTCGTAGCTTGAAAAAGGTTTTGGTCTCAAAAGCTTAGGAAGCAATTTAGTTTTTGAGTTCTCTTTGCGGCGGATTTGAGCCGGCGGCTTTGAAAAAAATAGGCAGATTTATTATTCGTAAAAAAACTCTTTTACTTCTAATTCCTATTGAAAGTTACTCTTTACTTTCCTAATTTGTTTTGATTCTTCAGAAATATTATAATGGCTCGAGCAGGGGAACTTGCGATCGAACTTTCTGAAATTATTGCAGAACTGACAAAATTACGGCATGGGCACAACTCTGTACGAAAAAATGAAAAAAGGACGGGAAAAACGGCGAAAGAAGTGATAAATATTGCGGTTATTGGTCAAGCGAGGTTGGGTATATCTTCCCTAATCAATGCTTTTATGGGGTAAAAGGTAGCCAAAGTCAGCGGTTACCACAACGGACGTTAAGCGATTCCCCCATCCTTCCAACTCGAACATCATCTTGTGGGATGTACCTGGTATTGACGCTGTGCATCATCGACGGGATGTCTATTTTGACTCAATTGGATACAAAGATCATCCGTATGATTTTTTCTTAATTGTCACAAAGGATATTTTCAGTTCGGATGCCAAATTTCTAGCGGAACTGGTCCAGAAGGAAAACAAGAAATTCTACCTGGTGCGAACACTTATTGATTGCTCCATAGAGGCTGAGCTCAAGCACAACGAAGATATGACTGACGAAAAAGTGACCTTAATTGTTCGACAAAATCTTGTGGCTGAGCTCGGCGAACTTGGGTTTGACACAGAGCAAATCAAAGTTTACATTGTAAACTGCGAAAAACCGGATCAACATGATTTCCCAAGTCTGCAACAAGACATTTGCGACGACAGCATGTCTGAAAGGAAAAAAGAAGCGCTTCTGCTAACCATTCGAGCATGCGGTAAACAGATGATTGATTTGAAATACAAAATGTTCAAAAAGCGAATATATACAGTTGCGCTTGCCTCGGCTGCTGGTGGCGCTGTTCCGATTCCCGGAGTCGGTGCTACGGTCGCCTTGGTAATTTTGATTGAAGAACTCCTGACATATTTTGTCGGCTACGGGTTGAGAAGAGGGGCAATTGCAAGCTTAGAGAAGCTGAATGAATTAGAACCGGGAACCATTGAGAAAACAATTGCCGGTTCAATGGAAAATTATCACAAACTACTGTTTGTTATACGCAAAGAAACTCCTGAAACAATTTTGACAAAAGAAAGATCTAACAATTGCAGCTTTGACAATTGTCAAGGCATGCTTCTCAGTTATCTTGGCTGAACTGACATTGATTGCCGTTTCGGAGATTGTCGAAAGTTCTGTTGTTTGGGTCTTACCATTTCTTGGAAGCGTTATTGCGGCTGGAATATCATATTCAGTGACTGCATACCAACTTCGTTGCATCTTAATTGAGTTAAAAGAAGTAGCTGAGCTTGTCAATGCTAATGTCAAATGAGTTCCCCGATGATGAACCACGATTTTCTATTACTAACTTGTTGTTATATCTGTTTTTTTTTCGCTACCTTTTTAATAACTCACTTAAGGTTAAGCTTCCGAAAAATGATATAACCAGGCTGGTAACTTATAAAACGCGTACTCAGATTTTTCAAACTTTTGCAGAGCGAACGAACAAGGACAGTTTATCATTTTTCATTTGTGAGGAGACGGAAATACAAAAATACACTTGACGACTTCCAAAAATTGAAATAGGAAAAGAAAACTTTGAAATATTTTTCTTGAAAACAGTCGAAAATATTAAAGTGAAAATATCATTTTTAGCTTCCTCTAACAAAAGCTTATGGGATGTCACTAGATTTCTAGATTACTTGACTGGTATCTTGAAAACATCCTTCTTTATAATTATAAATTTAGTCAACAAACCCATTTAAATGTAAATAAATGTAATGTACATGTGAAATGTATAACTTTCTTTCGAGTTATTTTAAGAACTGTGAATAATTATAGCCAAATATCATCAAAACTTCTTCTAATTAAACAATTGTTTTTCAAAACTAATAGATGATTGTATTTATATTTGATGGGTTAGACCTAGGGTTTTTGGGAGGCTTGTGGATTTTGCTGAACAACATTTTGATAAATTTTTGTTTGTCGGACCATGTAAAATATTTTGAAAAAATTCTCAAACAGTTTTCCAAAAAACAACCTATTCATATTCTCAAATCAGAAAGTTTGATAGGTTCAATGGCCTGAAAACTAAAAAAATGCAGTTATTATGACTCATCAGAAGTAAAATTTACTAGGGGTTGCAAAATTGTTTTGAAGTTCAAACATCCCGATGGATTAACGCGAAGTTTAACTAAAGCTCACTTAATCACATTGAACGTCCAAATTTGAAATTACAGAATCCCGGTTATGCGAGTAGGTAAAATAGGTAAAAAAAAGTTTAAAAATTAAATTGTTATATGAAATAGCATAATTGAGGCCAAAAGCTCCGAAAAAAACTTTGGATTGAATTTAGTTACAGCAAAATAGCCAAAAAATAGTTTCCTTGAAGTTAACGGGGCCGAAATTACAAAAATCCGGCTCAATTGAAGCAATTTAGAAGATCAAAGTTCTTGACCTGTAGGGATATTTTTCAAAACATCCATTTTATGGCTTAAACTTAAATAAAAAATTTTATTTTAACCGTGTGATATTTGTTCTTAGTATCAATTTTTGCAAATAGAAGTGATTAATTTAGAAAATAAAAATAATTTTAAAAAAAGATATTTACAGCATGCGAAAATTACTTGGAATATGGCAACCAATAACAACAAACTTGATTTTAAAAACTAAAAAGCGAAATGGACAGCAACCAACGTTTTTTCCAGTTTAGTCAGGGAAGACAGAAGAAAAAGCTAAGTGACAAAAAAGTTAGAGTTCTTTGTCCAGTTTAGAAATTGAATGACCCCAAATCTGCTAGCTTAAGTGAAAAAGAATGTAATCAACGAGCACACTACCTCAATATTACTAAATCCTCCTACATGCAATTTTATGAACCTTGTTCGGAAAATGAGCGCAACCGATAACCAACCTGGCATCTTCAGCCTGGAATTGCGCCGTACTTGTTGCTTTTTTCATTAAAAAACGCAAGAGGAAGACGACATTTCGGATTTTATTCTGCGGATGGGAAATCAGGGTCATATTTCTGTTTGAAACACCCAAAAAAGATCAAAGAAGAAGATACAGTGGGCACGATGCATCATTTTTGTACCCATGAACTCAACAGTTTGCTAATGCAGACAAACTTGTTGCTTAGAAGATCCAATATTCTTGGCAAACATCTTTCTCATCAGTGAAAATGAAACTCAATACAAAAGTGGGCACCTCCGAATAAGTGGATATGTAAAACATCGCTTAATTTTTTCACCCGAAAGGCAAAAATTTCATCGCGTAACGTCTACTCCTCAAAATTCAAAGCAATTGCCTCGTATATCTAGAAAAAAGCTATCGAACTTCGCTTTCCCATAAATAGGAATGTTACAAAGTTATCGACTCTGAATGACTGAATCCAAAATAGAAAAAAAAAAACGAATCTTGTTAACTATTCCACAATTCCACCCCAATGGGGGGGGGGGGGGGGGGGGGGGGGGATAGTTAACAAGGTTTGGATGAAATTTTTGAAATAGCACGTCAACCAATAGGAATGCGAATTGAAATAACGTCAACCAAGAGGAATGCGAATTGAAATAAGTTCAACTAATATGAATGCGACAGAACACATTTCTGAGAATTACAAAACCAATATCCATTTGAGCTTAAAGGAAATGTGCTTTTATATGGGGGAGATTCTTTGCAAGGAACAACAGGGGGGGGGGGGGGCGGAAATAGTTAACATGATCCAAAAAAATTAGGAGAATCGCAGTTGAAGTTTGTAATTTTCGTATTGAAGGAACACGAGGCCACAGTGTAATCAGGCGATAATAGTTTATTTTGTGTTGACGTTGATGACGCTATCTAGATTGCAAGTTTCAATCACAAGAGCTAAATAAAAGCTGGTTTTCCACTTTTACCCATTCTTTCAAATGGAACCATCAATGAGTGCACTTTGGTTTATTAAAATAGCATTTAGGGGTTTATCGATGATTTTATCTACGTGATTTTAAGGCTGCATTGTCGCCCTAGCCAGAACGCTTTTTCCCAAAAATTTAGATTTTTAATACACAATCTCAATGGCTCAAACTTGATTTTCAGTTATCGGTTCTTGTTCGTGTTCAACTCGTCGTTCTGAACGTTTTGGTTCTATAGATGCAAGAAGGCAGTTCCCCGATATGGAGTTAGGTGGTCGTTATTTAAAATGATGGCACTTTGATATATTGAGCTGGCATTTCTGGTTTCAGCATACCCTAGTCGATCAAGGGAGGTTATCTTGCAAGATCTTGCAAGATTCTTGCAAAAGAGGGTTATCTTGCAAGATCTTGCAAGATGGAGGTTATCTTGCAAGATCTTGCAAGATGGAGGTTATCTTGCAAGAATCTTGAAAGAGGGAGGCTATCTTGCAAGAATCTTGCAAGAATCTTGCAAGATAACCATCCCAAAATTTCTGTCGAAAAACACAAAAAAAATTAACAGAAATTAGGTGTAAGATCAAAAAAACTGTTTCTAGAACGAGAATCCAAAACTTTTTCGTATTGATCTCAAAAATTTACTTGCATCACTTCAAATAAATGCTTAACGAATAAAATTAGACAAAAATCATGCGTTAAAAAGTAGTCGCATATTTGTTGTTAATTTATTCAATGAGATTAAAAGTATCAACCAATCAAATCTTTTTAATTTATTCGCAATTATTGCGGCTACTGGTTTGCGAAAATTGAAGGATTATTGGCCAAAAAATTTTTGTGACGAATTGCTTTAATTAGTTCAAACCGGGGATATTTAGTTTTTTCGAATATCGATTTCTAGTTTTGAAAGTGGAATTTACTTTTTAGATTTCCAGAGAATAAAAACTTTACTTATTGATCCAGTTTTCTCAAGTCGGGTTCATGTTATCAAAAAAGCGCCCATCATAAATTGTTCTAGAAATTTAAAGAGCTTAAAGGGCTTCTATTTTTTTCTTTGAGTTTTGAAAGTTGAGATTTTTCAACAACGTCAGTGTTATTTTTTAATGTTTACTTGCGTTCATTACTCCTTTGCAATCTTCGATTGGCTATGTTCTATGAAAGTGAAGCTTTCATCACAAACGACTTCTTCTCAAATGCGTCTACTGAAGATTTCACGGAGAATCCATCAGCTCATCTCGATTGACGTAATTGTGTGAAAAAACTGAATTAAAAAAAAACCTAATTTTCATCTTGTGCTTAATCTTTACCTGTTTTTATTTCTTTAAATTTATGCTCTCAATTGATGTAAATTGTGTTTTTCCTATTTTGAGAGATTAAGGTATAAGTAGTCGATCAAAACTTGAAGATAGCCGCCTATCACAAAAAAGTTTTAAAAAAAGAAGCTTTCTGGGGGCAACCGCCTAGCGGGCTGTGTGTATGTATGCGTAGCTAAGATTGCTTCCTTCTTCCACGAACGCTACTTGGTTGTCTTCGCGTGTAAAGCTGTTTTTGCCCAAAAAAATTGTATCTTTAAAGATCTTGCAAAAAAAAGGTTATCTTTAAAGGAGGTTATCTTGCAAGATCTTGCAAGAATCTTGCAAGATCTTTTAAAGAGATGCATCCTCTTTAAAAGAATCTTGCAAGATTCTTGCAAGATCTTGCAAGATAACCTCCCTTGATCGACTAGGGTATTATCTGTCTGTTGATTTCTTTTGATCCAATCGTCACTAGCATAAGGTTTATTTTTTTGCAAAGAGATGTTCCACATCAAAAAGTAGGTTTTGGGAGAGAATTTTTTCAACAAGGTTTGTAAAGATCAATTATATTTATTATAATGGAAATGAATTGATTTGAGACATCTGTTTAATTGGGTCTAGGACGAGTTCTTATAATTTGAAATCAAAAAAACTTGAAACTTAAGGCCTGAGTTTTTTCAAAAATCATGTGTTTTCAGCGCAATGTGGATAGGTAGAAATTAGGAATTGTAAACAAAAGAATTGCATAAACATTTAAAAAAAAAAATTCAACTTGAACACATTTAAAACTGCGAGTAAGTTCGAAGTCTACCATTACATTTTTCCGTTTGCTTATACAGCCAACCCGATGTTTCGAAGATCCCATATTCTGATCAAATTGGAATACGTTGTTTCTACCATAAAAACAAACTTGACAAACATCTTCTTATCAGTCGATTATTTTAAAATTAGTTATTTCAGAAGAAAAAAAAGCTTGCAACGTGAAAAACGCTACAAAAATAAGTGTAAAGGAATATTTTAAAAAATACGAACAATTTAGAATTCCCATTGATTTTAATGCTAGGTAAGTTAAAAAAATATGCTTGTTTACAGAAAAATTTTCTTAAAAAGGATTTCGAAAAAAGAATATTTATATTTTAAACTGAAAACTGAAAATTTTTTCAAGCTGAAAAAATAATGGAACTTTTCACCATATTGGAATTTTTCGAAACGACGGAAAAAATAAAATGTTAGATTTCACGAATAGTTTCCATGCCCCACTGAAAAATGGCTAGCTAACTCATAAAAAGCTGATAAGTTACAAATTGTTATTTTGAGCTCTCCTGAATCCTTTTTACCGGGAGTAGGAAGGGCTCAGTTTTAAAGTGGTGATATGATTTTTTCTTGGTTTGCTTAGTTAGATATTAGCCTTATCAAGCCAAACAAAAATTTTGTGGAAAAAACTAAGTTGGCAGTTTTGTTCGATTTTTTCGGAAAGCAGTTCTTATTTTCAGCTTTCCTCCAAGAACCAAGTATAATTCAACCAGCATTCAGCTCATTTTTAACGCTTATTGTGCTCAGATTTACCTTGATAAAATTTCGGATTATCACGGAAATTGAAGAGTACTTCAAGTCGAAAAGTTTTGAAGAATTAAAAAAAAAAAACGTTAATAGAAACAGCATATCTATCTCCTTTTTTTGGTCGGATGAGCGCTGTTCAAAATGAAATTCTTTTTATTGTCGAAAATCATTACGATACCAAACTGTGCACTGGATAGGCGCACAATTTTGTGTCTGTATTTTCATGGATTCCAGAGACAAATCTTTGAACATGTTCGAAAAAATCAGTAGATTCCACCTACAAATGTTTTGTCGATTCCGCGTACAAATAGCTGTAACGTAAATCTTGTCGGCACATTTGTTTTGTTCGGAATTCAACAAGTTCAGGAGTTAGTTTTGTCGATTTAGACTAAATCTAATTTATTGTGTATGAAGAATAACCTTATCAGTTATTAATTTAGCATAAATAAGCTATTGAAACTGCTGATACAAATATCCGGATCATCAATTAAATGCTACCCGCATCGAAGTTTCATGGATAACAATCGATTAAATTTATGTTACGTCTCAATAAATTTCAAAAATTTGCGATGATTTTCGAGTGAAAATTGATTAAATTTTTTTTACTTTTTTGAGGTTGTTAAATCCATCATAATCGATTAGAAATCATTGTAATGGATTATAATTGCTTATTTTTTGAATAATTATTTCAAAAAAAAGTAGTTGAATGTTAATCCATAATCCATTATTATCCAACAGACTTCACCGTTTCATTCCGCTCTGTTTGATTCCATCGTGCACGTATCTTTTGGTATCTTTTTTTCACATTGTTCTTCAAAAGTTTTTTTTTTTTCGTTTTTTTCTGGTCAATTTTTCGAAAATGAAGCTGCGAAATAGTGAGACCTCACAAAAACTCTTGAAGAGGCCTAAGCATGATCAAAAATTTTGTAGTTTTAACTAGGTGAGTCAAGCCTGTTTTAATTGTCCAGGTACTTGAACCTGCTTGTGGGTCTTCTGGGTCTACTTAATAGTTTTACCGAGATCTCTTCGGACCTTGGATTCTCTCGGAAAAACATTTTAATATATTTGTTCGGGAAGTTCAGCTATTATGGTTAATGGTTTGCCCAAACAAAAAAGTCTTTTTAAAAATGTTAGAATTGAATTCTACTTTACTAGGGGATTGAATTATGTACCTTGGAAAAAAAATGAAAAAATTATTTTTTCAGAAAACTATTTACCATTTTTCTGCTCAGCCCGACCAAAGTATTTTCAGTTGTATACCAAATCCTAGAGCGGAATTTTTGAAAATAATACTCGAATTATTTTCATTTTTTTGGCCTGTTTTCTTTCATATCGTGAGTGCTTCCCCGTTGTGATGCAGAGGGGTGATGCACGATTAATGGCAAGATTGGTTCGAAGTTTTGAGATTTCGATGTAGGGGCAAAATGGGGAAGCACGAAAAATGGCACGGTTTGGCTCCAATCTAGACCATTATAGTCTAGACTGTGAGGAAGGGGCTACATTTTTTTCTTTAATTTAATTTCCTATCTATAAATAAAAGTCCGAATTTATGCAGTGACCTCAGTGGGAATCAGGTAAGAGAGGTCTTGATCTCAGTGGATCTTGTGAAAGATGGACTGGCCTCAGTGGGCGTCGGGTACGTCATCCAGTGCGGTATTTTACTAAAATTATCAATTTCAGATATCGGTTGAGAGCTAGGAAACAACTCAGGAGAAGAAATCAAAGTACATTTGAAGGTGAGTTTCCTAAATTTCATTTAGATATATGAACAATATCTACATCATAATTAACCTCTTCTTCAGGCAAATATCAATTATGTAAACTTTCTTTAAATTGTACTAGCAAGCATAAATTACTACTACTAAATTACATCTCCGGTTGCAGTAGGCCTGTATTTTGATTGTTTTTTTTCAGTCACACGGAGGAAAAGACGGAACTTTTTTGCTCTATGTGATTTTTGTTCCATATTCGTGCTTTTTGTGATTTTTAACTTTTGT
Source organism: Symsagittifera roscoffensis (assembly GCF_963678635.1). Lineage (NCBI taxonomy): Eukaryota > Metazoa > Xenacoelomorpha > Acoela > Convolutidae > Symsagittifera > Symsagittifera roscoffensis. The sequence continues at coordinate 80,304,923 of NC_087063.1, forward strand.
GCGCGATTATTTTTGTGCTTGATAAGATTTCCAATATTTTCCGCAGATCTCTGGATGCATTCAGACTTTGGTTTGATTGTTTTTGTTCCGAAACTCGGAGAAAAAGACAGAATATTTTAGCTTGATCCCCACTAAGTTCTGGAAAACGCAACTGTTTATCTGCATCCTGTAGTTAAGATAAGTGAAAAACAAAAATGTAGTGATTTGAATATCTTTCATAGGAAGAGCTGGAAAAACTTGGTTGAACTGCCTTGCTTTCATTGTTGTAACATTGGGGATAAAAGCGACAAGGCGAAATTGTATCTAATGAAACAATTATTGATAGTTGAAAAGAATTCCATGAAAAAGATCCCAAATTTTTGAATTTGTACTAATTGCATAATTGCAACAGCTTTTTTGCTGATTGGATCCTTCATGAAAACATTATACTGAATACACCGATTTTGACGAGATGAAGTGATAAAGGTTCCTGCTATAGTTTCCAAGTTTTTGTAATGAGCAGATTCATTTTCCAGATTCTATGGCAGCTTTAATGATTAGGTTCAGCTTATAATTTTTTCTAGTAAACAGCGAGAAGTCAACAATTTTTAGACTAAAGTTTGGATTAACAGACAACATGTAAAGCTTAGGTCTTGCTCCGATAAGTTTATTTCGAACTTTAGTTTCACCAGTAAGTAAACCAATGGCAAGCCTCCCATAGAGAGAAAAAGTTATCTCTCTTCCTAAGGAGTTTGCTCTATCAGTGAACGGATACATATCAAATGCTTCGGGAAATTCTTTAAAAATATATTCATGACAAGCAAGTTTTCCTCATTATTCGTTTCCGACGAGTTGAATTTGTTCGAGAAAAGTGCTTTGTGCGGCTATTACTCAATGGCGTTGCTATTCCTTGTACTGTTAAAATAAACTTCACAATTGGAGAGTAGAGAATGTAGTAGATTGCTTACATTGGTTAAGTAAAGTTCTGATTCCTCATACGAGTCATCCTCTGATTTTGCTTCATGTTCTCATTTTTCTTTTTTGGAAGCATCAGGCAACCTTCCTTTGAATATTAGGAGTTATAAACTGAGGTGAGTATCACGCATAGTCAAATAAAGATTAGGGTCCGTCTAAAATTCAAACTTAATTCTGCTTTCATCTAGAGAAGTACTGGGAAATACTTCTTCGGTGTAAATTGAAATAATTGTTTCCAAAATTGTGACTTTATCAAAAGTCTGCAAAGAAGAGTTTGTAAAAGCTCTGTACCGTCAATGACTACTTTATTTTATCCTCATTTTGTTTTGTCAAAAATGTTTTTGCAAGAGTTTTCGATCCATGCTTGCATTTGTATTTTCCACCTCCCAATGGTTTTCGAACTGTTTTTATTACAAAATCGTTTGCAAACATTTTGAGAATTTTTTGTCGACTAACCACTTCTCCAATCTTTGGTGCTGCAATTTCAAACAAATCTGCATCAACTCTTTTGCAGCTGGGACTATTTTTCCTAAACAAAGAAGACTAGAGTTCTCTCAAGAAGTTTTGCAAGGGCACCAAAACTTCTTCCACGCTGTCTGATTGATCCTCAGGGCCATTTTTTTGTAATCTTATCCAGTGATATTTATTCTCCGTGATATTGATATTTTTGAGAGCCCAGTCGTTTTTGAACTTTCTCATTCATTGCTAAAACTATCGAAGCAATACTTGGTTACAATCCAGGTTCAATTTGCATCGTTTCGATTTTTCTTTTTTCCTCGGAAGTTTCTCTTCCATCTAAGAGTGTAAGGTTTATTTCAGTAACGTTTTGGTACAATAAAACGTACGATTTGTCTGAAATAGCAACCTCGCGTTCTCCTTTAATGTGTATTTGTTCCGGTAGAAAATTTGAAAAATAACTAAAATTAATAGTCGAAAAAAAAAAATTAAAAGCAGCATTAAAACTAGCTCAATAGTAAAACAATCCATGGCTACGATCGTTGAAAATGTATTCTTAAAACTGATTTTCTTTTAATCTGAACATATCCTCAGCTCTTTTTCATAAAATTGTCAAGAGTTTCTTGTTTTTTGAGTTTTTTGACAAAATATATTGCCGGATTTTTTGTTGATATTGATGATATTTCTGAAATTTTATCAAGCCAACTGCCAACTGACAATTGATTTGATAAAATAAGGCTTGTAACCCTTTCAACTGTGGCTTGTATCTTTTTCGAAAAGGACTATCGTTTTTCAAAACTCTCTTTCTATCCACAATTTTGAATTTTGGTTTAAAATTTTTCATGTATGATTTGTTATAAAAAATGATATAGAGGTCATTATTTTTCACATCTCTCCAAAATTTTCCAGTACACCAAACTTTGCGTCGGTTCATGGTTGAAACAAGTTTTTGCAACATGAGAACAAAGTTTTCACCTTGATGTTCAGTTTAATGTTATATCTTATATTTCAAAGACTCAGTTGCTCTCTCTGCAAATGCCGCTTTTGTTTCGCTCATTGTTGAGTCAATTTCAATGTCTTTCTCCTTGCAAAACTTGTTAAATTCTCCCCCATGTTCTGTGTCCTTATCAACTCAAAGCTTTTTAGGAGTGTTTTTTTGCGAAATAATTTTTTGAAAGTTTGCGAAGTGCTCTTTGGCATAATTTTTTTTCAGTGTTTGAACTCTTACAAATCTCAAAAAGATGTCTGCAGCAACTAATAACTTCAATGTTTTGACCAGCTTTCCTTGAAATAATTGAAAAATGGTTGTATTCGGAAACGTCTTATTGGTGGACCAAATTTTGTTTAAGATGTCTTGATTTGCAGAAACTGTTCTCTTATCTGTTTTGATAAACCGCTCGCTTTACTCAAGTTTTGCTCAGAACTGTACGCAGCTTATCCCTAGAATGCAATCTGTTAAGTCTTATCTTTACGTAATCAAATGTGTCCACCTCTCCCCTATTGTCATGACGGGGTGCATTTCTTTTTTTTCCAACTTAGTAAGGAAACGCATAATTCACACTTAGGTTTCAACTGAATATTTTGAACTAAGCTGAAAAGTTTATTATTCAGATAACACTAACCAAAATTGGAATGCTGTCGTCGTCTTCTGTGTTTTGACAGTAAAGAAACAATGATGATAAATTGATCCAGTAATGAATTTAAAAAAATTAGTTTGATGTGAAATTGGCTCACTGAGGGTAATAAACGTGAGATTTTATCGTTCACCGTTTTTTCTATAGATCTCAGATCAAAAAAAAAAACTTCAAAATTGTCATATAGAATTTAATTTGAGATGGGAAGAAACTGCAAAAAAAAATGTGGTCAAAACTGTTTAATTTGAATGAGCTTTTCTAAAAAACGTTGTGTTCTTACAGAAAAAAAGAAACATCGAAAAACGACTAGTCTGCCAATTGCTACTTACAAAACACATTTGATTTTTTTTCAATTTCTTTGATTGAAAAATGGGTGCAGCGATAAATTCCGCTTTGTTACTACAAAAATTCAAATTATCAAAAATCGCCGGTTGTTTAATTAAGTTGATATCACTGAGATGTAGACATCCGCAGGTGAAATATACATGGTTTCTTTTACTTAATCTGGCTTGGCACTCAGCAAATTTGACTGTAACATTTATATCTGGAAAACTCTGACTGTTGAAACTATTTTCTAGATGCATGTTCTCTAATTTTACTTTTCTAGTAGAAAAATGATTTAAATTATGATGTAGCCATAAAACTTAGACTATTTGAAAGTTTTACTGGCATAGCCGATTCTTCACTGGACAAGTACCTGAAAGATTCAAAATTTTACGACTGCATACAAATTTACGTGATGCCGCTGGTTTTATTCACGAAGTTCACAACACTGGTCCTACTTACTGCTATATGCTACCCTGGGAGTGTAAAAACCGTCTGATTTGTCATTTGGGTGTTATTTCTTTCTACATATTCATCAAACCAACGAGACCAGAACTCTAACACTTAATATAATGTGAAGTGAACGATCAGTCGTACTTAATAGGAAAATACTTTTATAGTTAATGGATTAGCTATCACAACTTCTGATTAAGGCGAACCTGAAACAAAAAGCTTACATTTGGTTAACAAATTCATTAGAAAAGCGTTGATTATTTGTATTTGAACCTCAATCAGATTAATCAGTTTTGTTTTGAAAACTCATAATGTCGTGTTTTACGCCCAAAGAAAAGAATAGACTAAACTTCTTGCAAAGTACCTGACACAGAAAATTAGAATCTTGTTGAATCGGGCTGCCCGAGAACTAAGAACTCTCTGCAAGAATTACTCATCTTGCAAAAGACGTTTACAACATCACAACGCCAGGAATCACTGCGCCCTAAAAAATAGTAAGGTCTTTTGTTATTGGTTGAAAAATTAACATCAACGAGAGACTAGCAAAAGTGGAGATGTACATATAGCCGAATTTAGTCTTATATGCTTGGATGACTCCAGAGAGTGACATCAAAATATCTTTGACCAGAATAAATAGAATTGATTCACAAGGTCAAGTGGTGCAGTGGAAAGAACAAATTAATTTTTTTCAGTTAAATAATTATCTAAATCAAGAAGATTTTCCCGGTGATTGGCCAAATCAATTTCTTCCAACGATACAAATATCTTCAAAAATTTAACCAGCCAACGAAGATGCAGCATAGATTTTGCTTGACATCTTTATCAAACATAAGAAATCTCAACTATCATATTTGAACCGTATGAGAACCCTGAACGAATCAACAACAACAACAACAACAACAACAACAACAACAACAACAACAACAACAACAACAACAACAACAACAACAACAACAACATTAACAACAACAACAACAACAACAACAACAACAACAACAACAACAACAACAACAACAACATCAACAACAAAAACAATAACAACAACAACAACAACAACAGCAACAACAACGACAACAACAACAACAACAACAACAACAACAACAACAACAACAAAAACAACAACAACAACAACAACAACAACGACAACAACAAAAACAACAGCTACTGACACGCCATTCATAAACCCCAACCCCTGAATCACCTATCGTTGTCAAAACAGGAATCAATCCGCAAGAAAAAGCTCTCCTACTCAATGTAGTTGAAGGAAATGAACGGGCAGCGCAAAAAAAAACAAGGAGGAGGAGAAAAGAAAGAATCTGCAGCATACCGAACTCCAAATGAAGAATCAGATTCTGCAACGACAGACAAGATGAAGGCGAAAAGAAAAAAATACAAGCTTACAGCTGCTGAAGAAAAGTAGCTGAAAACTAAACTTATTAGTGAATTTCCAGCATTCTTTGGCAGAGTATTGAATTTAAGAGAAGAATCAAAAAGTTCACGAAATAAAGTAAAAAAAAATTGATATACAGAGCCTGCATATACAAAATGTCGAACATTTTGTTGCAAAACATCGCGTCTCAAGGTAATAGTTTATGACTTAATTGAAACATGGTCAATTTATTTGGCGTATGTTGAGAAACTTGCAGATTACAATAAAGACTTTCAGTAGCTTATGGTTGCAGAGGACTGCATGTCCCGCTACTTCTTGTAATCAAAATATGCCACCTCAATAGCAGATGCGTTCAAACAAATGATAAAATTAAAACGGTCAAAAAACCTGGGTAGAAAAGTGCATTGAATTCAAGGGGCCATTCAAAAGTGTGTGCGGGAAAAAGGGCATTGGAGCTCTCACAACAGGAAATGAAAAAACAAAATCTGATTCATAAGTGTTTGGAGGACAAATGGACTTACTGTTATATCGAGAAGCTTCAAGCATTTGTCAGCCCTGAATCACCTATCGTTGTCAAAACAGGAATCAATCCGCAAGAAAAAGCTCTCCTACTCAATGTATTTGAAGGAAATGAACGGGCAGCGCAAAAAAAACAAGGAGAAGGAGAAAAGAAAGAATCTGCAGCATACCGAACTCCAAATGAAGAATCAGATTCTGCAACGAGAAGCTTCAAGCATTTGTCAGCACAGTTAACTTGAGAACAAACCGCGTTAGCAAATTAACCCCGAATAAAGTGACCAAAAAGGACGTTCCACGTCTAAAATTTTTAAGAGCGGAAAAACCTCTGAAATTTGGTCGCCAACCAAAGTTGAACAATGGTGATTTTATTAGAAAAGCAACCAATGACATTCCTTTTCAAAAAAGTTAAAAACATTTATTCACAGACGAGCCTTTTGAAATAAATGAAACGACAACAAGGAACCCACCAACTTATAATCTCATCAAGACCGATAAGGAAACAATAGAGGGTAAATTGTATGTGCCCAAACTAATCAGGGTATTGGAAAAGGAAAGATTGAATTAAACAATGTCTGGTAACTTCAGGAGCGAAAAAATTCAATTACTAAAACACTGGTGTCAATAGCCTCATTTAACAATTTCATTGACAACTCGCTAACTTTTTAAAATAAATTATTAATCAAAGAGATCAAACTAAAAAGTGAACGGAGAGTTGCAATGACAGAAATAATATTTACCACTCATTTTAAGAAAGTAGCGTACAACAAAAACACAAAATTAAAGCAAGTCTTAAAGTTACAAAAGATAGTTTATCTAAACAATATGATGGAGAGATAGGTGAAGTCGCAAAGGGCGAATATGATGAAATCAAAAAACTCTTCAACGAAATCATCGGAAGATTGATCTTATAAGCTCAGTTACGGCATCGAACTAGTTACAGAACATATTTCAGTTTACACGAATTATTTCGAAGGCATACGAAATGGAACGGGCTACTGTTTTGGTTGTAAAGGACCCCGCTATATCCATAGCACTCTCACATCCCAAAATCTCATCTCCGACTACCGTGTTGATAACTCTGCTGAAACTCAATTGATGTTTTTCTATTTGGACATCAATCAATGTCAGATCATGGGTGACACCAAAGCAACTTAGTTAAAAACAATTGATACTAATCGAAGAGTGAAAAACTGTTATACTTGCAGTCTTGAACCACATAATTGCCAAGTTTTTAGCCAATCGGATTACAAAAAACTCCTCGGGAATAACATCAAGATAAAAGCGGTATTCATTCAAACAGGAACCTTTAGAGTTGTGCTATTTGCTGGAGGAGGAGAAAATGTTGTTTTGACTCAGAAATTTCAAAAAAAATTTTCTGTTTAACATTATGGAAACGTTCTCAAAGAATAAAGCAACCACGCCACACTTCTCAGGACATTACGGACAGCGGGCGGGGTAGTAGCTTCGGGGCTCTGGCTATGGGTAATAGACGAGCATAACTTCCAACTTGTAAACTTATAGTACCAGCACCAAAATGTTTTGCAAAAAAAGTTATTTGTTCAAGCAGCACCAGAATTATTAAAAAAAGCGACCCGGAAGAAGACACCAAAACACAGTAACAAACACAATCAAAAAGCAAGTTGAAGCTGGAAGCAGCAAATCTCGGTTCATTAGAAAAAGGAAGCCAGAAAAAAAAGAAAAAGAAAAACAAAAGTTCTTTCCCAACAAACGAACTCCACTGAAAAGTCATTCCAATTTTTTTAAACCAATTTATGAAAAAATTTCTCAAATCAAATCTATTGAAACAACTCATAGTTCATAAGAAATAGTTGAAAACCTCTTTTACTTGTTAGATTTGAAAATACATGGACCAAAAAGTGCATGAAGATGGAACAAAAAATTGGTCCATCTTATTCACCTGATGGTCCTATGCTCGAAGCTGAAGTTTTAGGAGAAAGAAACAACTCTATCGATCTAGAACAAACTGGCTTGGAGATTGTAGCAAGCATGGTTCAAAAGAATTATAAGGTTCTGTTTCAGAGGCAGCACAACAAGACACGCCATATTTGGTCTATATTCAACTTTCATTTTTTTTACGAATGCATAAAGTCTTGCATAGAGAAAAATCCTCAGTATCTAATGCCAATTTTGCGCACTAAAAGCTCATTGAGACGGAGTTTTCACACGGTAAGGATGCAAAACAAGGCTTGCTCACAAAGATATATTATGAAGATAAGCCGTCAGGTACAGATGGTGCTAATGGGCGGGCTGACGATGTCGTTGAACTTAAGCGATTTGTAGCTGCATCTAGCGAATTCCGTTTATTTGGTAAGAGTACAAGCATCTAAAAAGTAATGCTGCAAGTAGACTTTCTCTGAGACGATGTCCTGGTGAACTTGTTATTATGTCAGAGCATCGAGATAAGCATTAACAAGTTCAAATCACCGAGGCTATTCTATATGTACTCAAAAAGGCAGTAAAAATTTTTGTAAAATCATCGATACAAAAAAAAACTAGCAAATACCAGCATTATACAATTATCTTGAAGTTTTATCGAGGAACTTTCGGGCAACAATTGTTGTACAAAGCTGGTCACAAGAAGATGTTTTTGCCAAAGAGGCGACTCGTCTAATGATTGTGGCAATGAGCATGAATACAGCATAATAGGGGACAAATCGAACCTACCAGTTTCATCATCAAAATCAATGCTTACCGAAACGTTCCGCCCATTGCAGATACTCTTGTATCAACGGTAAGTAACAGTAACAAAAGAATGTACTGTAACAAATTGGAGGCCTTATATATATATATTTTTTTTAGATACTCATGGAACCAGTTTGGCTCATTATCACAGTCATTTTTTATGGCGTTTCATCTTACACCTACTCAGGAGGCTTCACATGACTTTATTCATCCTCAATTGACCAATTGCATCAATTCAATAGCAACGAAATTTGCAGCACTGCTGGCAAATAATGTGGAGCTAATTTTCATGGGCGAGCTTGCATCAACGGTTTACCTGCATTCCGATAGAAAATAGCTAATAAGATTCTCACGATTTGAATTAGAAAAAGAAATGGACAATCAGCAGATTACTGAGCTTAGTAACAGATGCAAACAATTGAAACATCGATTTCGAGGCTTTCTTTTCTCTAAATTAGCGTTTAAAACAATGTTGAAACGTAAAATTACTTCTATGATAGTGAACACATCAAACTAAGGCCAGCCAGGAACTCATTGGTTACTCAAGCTAGTGGTCATTATTTTTTTTGCAGATCTTCTAGGATAAGAACTACACATCTTATATATACAACGTATCCCCATGTATACAATTACATGAGATGACCAATTCATGAAGGAAACGAAATACTGAGTAACAGTCTAATACAATCAGCTAACTCGATATTATGAGGACTTTTTTGTATTTGTGTTGCTCATGTCATATTTAATTTCATCTAGGTTTCCTATTGCATTTAAAATAAACGAACATGATATGATGCGTTTGGCTAATCGTATGACGTAAAAATTTTGTGCTACTGATTGTTTTCTATTACGATTTTTAATTGTTTTTTTTTCAAATATGTTTAATTTTTGATAAAACTCTCATTTTTGATGTTATCTCATGCTTCGAAACTGATTCCTGAAATTTGATTTTTTTTCATTATAAATTTAACAAACAAAATATTTAAATCAACCTCCAAAAGACGATACCCGCTCAAAAAAATTTCAATGGTTTTTGAAAATTTATTAAAAGTATTCCCATTTATTACGCTAACAAAATTTTTAATGATTACATAAGTGAACAGGACAGTTTGTGTTTGAGAGAAGTGAACCTAACCAAACTTGCCACAATCTTTTTCGGACAGGAGCGCTCCCAATGTCAAGGATGTTGTTAGAATTGTAGTTGACAACAAATTTCCCTTTTTCTATCAAGGGTCCTGATAGATGATATTTGCTGCATCCCATAAGCAAATAATTAAAGGACCAAAAAAGGCGAGGAACAATGAAAGGTTTTAAACAATCTTCCTAACTTCTTCTGTAATTTCGATGAGAGAATGGAATTGTGGTGGTCTCTTGTCAAGAGGTTGGGAACAAACATAGCGCTAACTGGAATGGACTGCAAAAGCACAGTTGATATTAGAAAGAAGGTTAGGGACATCGCTGTTTTTGATAACAATATAGAATTTGAAGTTATTCCGAAGTTGTTTAAAAGACTCAGGCAAGTGTTCATACATTGCTTCAACTATTTTGTCCATTAATTGAAACTAGCATATTCAAATTATTCAAACCATTCGACATTTTTTTTGTCAGAGTAGTCTTTTTCATTGTCAACGTTTTCCTGTAACGTTTATCGTCACATATCGTTTTGATTAGTATCGTCATTTTTGAGAACTATCATTTCCTGTTGTGGACTCCGTGTTCTTTTCACCAGATGATACTTTTTGTAACTTTTGATTAATTATCAGCCAGGCAACCAAATTTGTTCGTTATTGAAAAAACTGAGTGATAAAATTTGAAAATTCCCTCCTCATAGTTTTTTTTTACAAATTTTTTGAGATATTCGTATCTGTTTTTTTTTTAATTTTCCAGTTCAAACTATATATTTTTCTGCAGACGAGCTTTCACGTAAATCATCAGAAGAGTCAGAATCACCTTCAAGCTTGTAAATAGTTGGAAACCGAAGATTTCTTTTAGCTGTCTTATGCGGGAGACAATTTAAAAATGATTCAGCTAGCGGATAGCTTAATTCTGCTGATGTATTTTTATGGTATGCCTTAAGCTTCAGTGGTATGCCTTAAGCTCCAACTTTCATTTTCTTTGTGCTTAAAGTTTGACTAAATTTTGTTACACATGTCAAAAATCCTAAACACTTTGACTTGGAGACAAACATGTAACCCCTTTGAAGCGTAAATTTTATGTCATTTTATCCTAGAGACATCATAAAAAGGTACCACGTGGTTTCTTTGACGCATATGTTTTCAAATCATTTCATGACATAATTTCAATTAAACCGCCCATAAAACATTTTCACAGCCCAAAGGCACATAAAAACTTTTCAAAACCCAGCAATTTCTTACTACAAGCTTCAATTCTCTAATAATCTCAAACAATTTAGTCTATGCTGCAATGCAAGAAAAACCAATAATTTTTAAAAATGACTCTACGAAGTATTTTAACGTTTGACGAAGAGAGAACTATCATTTATCAGACATAATTGAGAGAAACAGTTGCAACAGTGCAACAAACAAGAGAAAGAAAGTCCTCGTCATTCAATGACCTTGCTCCACGAATATCTGATCAGTCTTATGAAACATGGACCACAAAAAACCAAATAATTGTGTCCAATTACAGTCTAGAACAGATTGACTGACTTCGTCAGAGCCCAAGGCGGGTATTTGATAGCTCAACAGTGAACGAGTCAGACCCTGCCAACGAAGAAACAGAAATCAATGACGCAATTTTTGTCGAATTTAACTCGAAGGGCACTGTTCCGATACGAGTGTGACACTTTTCTATCTTACTAGACCCAGGAAGGGTATATTCGTGAGGGGTATATTAGCGGAGGGCGAGACATTTTGGGATATCGGAAGAACGATCTCGTCTCCTGCCGATTCAGCTGTACAAGGATTTCAAATGACACCAGTGGTCCCCGCAACTCCAGTTAGCCTAATCAGAGCAAGCATTGCGACTCAGAGCTCGAGCTCTGTCGTTGACCTCACTACTCCAAAAGACTGCCAAGCGACACCGCCAGTTGATACTTGCTAAGCGCCCTAGAAACGAAAGATACAATTTCAAGTGTCGTAAAAACTCAAACCTTGTTTCATAGTTTCTGATTCGGATCTGGCGATGATATAAAGTTTGATTGATATAAATTTATTGGTTTTAAACTGTATGTAAAAATTGGTGGTTGTCCTTTTCGTATAATGGATGAACTAAAGTTTAATTGTGTTTGAACCCGAAAATGAAAAAAGTACACAGTCTTCTATTCGTTCGAACAGCTCACAAGCAATAAAAACTAGATGTAGTAATTATAAGAACTAGTAATTATCATTTAAAAAAAAGTTTCATTAAAAAAAACAGAATAGAAATGTTTGTTTTTAATTTCGCTTCTCATGAAATGAAAAAATTCTATTCGATGAGAGAAAGAAAGAGAGAGAGAGATAGAGAGAGAGAGAGAGAGAGCGAGAGAGAGAAAGAGAGAGAGAGAGAGAGAAAAACTCACTTGCTCGCTGATGACCCCATAATTACTATCCTTTCCAGGATAATGATGACAATATTTTTCAAAATACAGCTAAGAATGGAAGGCCCTTACTATTTCATGCCGGTTAACAATCCTTGTTTATGGCTTTTATCAAACACTCTCTTTTGTCTCGCTCTCTCAATTTATTTTGTGCCCTGTGGTGTTAGCAGCGTCTGACGAAAAGCAACAGAGAGTATTTTAGGCCTTTACAAGGCATTAACAATATGTATTCATTTGCTTAACTAGCGATTTGTTTGAGCGAAGTATGATCGGGAGATGATGGAAAAATGTTTGTTTATGATATCATAGGATTTTGAATCTACGTTCAATTTTTTCGTAAAATTTACGTCCTCGACTAAACATTTAGCGTTCTCTAGATCTTGCTCTAGCCCTATTCAGGCATCAAATAGCACTTAAAACGTTTATAAAACACTGAAATTTAAGTTTAAATTAAGGAATTGAAAGTTAACGGTAAAAAGGAGGGAAAAATAAGAACAAATTTTATTTTTTTTTTGAAATTTGATTGTGGGATCCGACCCTAATCAGGAGATTGCAATAAATTTAATGAGTGGTGTTTCTTTGAACTCTGAGAAATTTTTTTGTTAGGATACCTTCTTTTTCGGTTTGCACTTAAGTTTTTTTTCCTGACTTTAACGCGGGGTTAGGTTTTGCCCGCTAACCCGACTGTCCAGGTCTGAATATTTTGCAGAACTTGAAATGAAATGAAATGCTTTCAAGAAAACACTACACACAAATCATCATACAAAACATAATTTCATACAATTATACATACATAAAAACCAGCATGCAAACATAAAATTTGTTAGTCATTACAAAAAAAATATCAAACCGTGCAAAACATGAGACACAATTTACACAACTTTTGCTTATTTTTTGGTAATGCTTTTCCTCCTTCCCTTTGTGGTCTCTTTCCATTTATATCTCGTCACCTCTTATGGAATTATTACATTGCGACCAAATGCAGACCAAATAAAGTAACATTGCGAAATAACTGACTTTTATTACTTTGACTTAAATACTTGACTTAAATACTAAATGCTTAAGCACATTGCGAAATAATTGATTTTTAACGGAAACACTCAGCCGCAAGATATAAATCAGTTATTACTCAATAAGACTCAGTAATACAAACTAAAAACAGTTGATTTTTAGTTTGACCTGTACAGTTAACGAAACCCCCAGAAACCAACCGATATGATCTTACCAAATGACCATACCAATTGACGAGTAAAATCAATAACCAACTATCAGACACTGAAAAGAGAAAAAAATTTAAAGTTTTTTTTTAAATTTCAATTAGCAAAATCGGGAAGTGATACCATTTCGTGGCTCCTAAAAATTAAGCGAATTTTTGGTAAACTTGTTGCTTCTGACAGACAGACGTCGATACCACTATGTTCTCAATGAGAATTTGTCAAACTTGGCATTGAAACTACGCCACCTACAGCCTGATAACCGGGCTGTTATCTGTAGAAAGTGTTTTTTTATATGCTTTTCGGTCGAATCCTACAAACTTCACGTCGAACTAAGGCACGAATGAGAAGCCATTGGAGTCTCATTTCCGAACGAGGACTACAAGAGTTTTTGGAGAAGCCTGATCCATGTGCATATGGTTTAGTCATAAATAAACATGAAACCCCAATCCAAAATTCTTCAAAATGAAAAGATCGCCCGATTGCATGCTGGACTTTGTCACGACCCTTAAATAACTGGCTCATAATTTCTACATCAGTAAATAACGATACCGACTCTTTTCAAGCAATGCAGAACAATCGAGAAGCAAAGCAACAGTTCGTTGGATATGTTAAAGTGAATTGACGTATAGTGATCCCAAACATATCGATCACCAACATTACTCTGAAAAAATTTGGATCGGTCGCTTGAGCTCTGTAATATGATTAGAAGTACTTCAAAAAAGCACACAACTTGTCAAGAAATGGCACGCATCATCTTTGCTGGGCCTTGGACAAATGCAACATCAGAAATCAAATTTAGGTAATTCATTAGCTGACGAGACTTGTAATTCTTTAAGTATCAAAGTGTTCATAAAGGAAATCCACAAAAAACTTTTCTCCCTATTTTTGAAGATTCATTCATCGTCGATTCGTTTTGGTTAATGTCAGTTTTACTCAAAAAATTTTCAAACTTGCCAATAGTTAGCTTCCAAATTTTTATAAATGCACTCCCATCGAACCAGTAGATCAGCAGTTGATATCAATTTACAAAAACAAAAAGGATACTAATCAAATAATTGACGGATGGTTTTCCAAAACTTCATGAATTTGTGTTTTCTACACTTGAAGAATGGAGAGATACCCTGAACGGTGGAAAACCCTCAATTTCAATAGAAAACCTCGAATTTGCAAACAAAGTTTTTGAATACTTCTTGCTTGCGTTTTTCCAGAACTTCGTTAGGTTTCTTTTCATACATTTGGACTGGACTTCACACAATTCTATTCAGCTGCCAACAAATCGGGGCAAACTCCTGTGAAAACTTGAATACCAACATTTGAGCTTCTCAGCCAGAGGGAGCATTTGGAAATGGCAGATGATATGATCAGCGAAGGCATGTCTTCGAGCTATGAAAGGATGTTTTTCAAAGCAAACAACGAGTGCGTTCATGATTCCAACCCTTCGGACAAAAAAACAGTCTGATGATCGACGCAATCAATTTATATGGTGGTGTCATGGAAACATATCCATTGTCTCTCCTCAAATTTGTCACCTTGGAAAACTACGACCTCAAAGAATTCCTAGAAACCAAAGTCAATCAAAGTCGATCTAGAATATCTTACCGAATGCCATGGCCTCCTTAAAGACTTCCCCTCGGCACCCACGAAAATTTTTGTTGATATCACTTGGCTCAGCGAGTTTCAAGCTGAGCTCAGAGATCGCATGCAGTATAAAAACTGAATAAGACCAAAAATTTCTGTAAACATTGTTCAATATGAAACACTATACAATTCATTACATCACACTCAGTGTTTATGATTTAATAGGATTAAGATTACGGATTAGAAAGTATATTGAGTCCTCAAGTTTAAACAAAGTTTTTGGTTTGCACCATTTACAGAGCTAAACCCTCAAAACAAAGAAGCTTAAAACAAGTTTGATAAGATATTTTCAAAATGGTTTTAAACGCTGCTTGTAGGAAAACATGCTAAAAACCACTCAAAAGAATGAAAATGGAAATGGTTAGAATTCATGCTGAATCTTACAAAAAATTGATCGGTATAATACTAAAAATTTGAAAATTTTCTCTGAAAAAATTTGGCAGCTGAAACAATACGGAAAAACTCGGTTGCTGTGGAAGAAAATAACAATTTTGGATGCTGCAATTTTGAATCTGACGAAGCACTTTATGATCCAATTTCACTCTTTTGCATTGAAAAAGAATTTTGTTTGTAACCTTCCTTACAGTGAAACCGACTCTCTTATATATGAAGATTTAACAAAACAAAAAATTCATATGACGACCTTCAAAAGCCTTCGATGAAAAACAAGTGTTGACACTCCAATTACCCCCGGCAGTCACCCTTGTATTCCGTTGAAGAAAAAAAAAGGCTAAAGTTCAAGAATGCACTGGCAGGGAGCGTTATGGTGGAGTTTTTTGCGCTCAAAGCCAAGATGTACGATATCGTTACAATTGGACAGTTAGTGATGTTAATTTTTTGACAATCAGAAGGAAAAAATGAATTTTGGGTATTACGTTTCAGCTGAGATTTTTTAAACTTCATTTCCTTCTTAAGATGATTATTGGTGAGGGTTTCAATTCAAATTAGTTGTTCGTTCGAAAGTTTTTTTTGGATTCAACCAAGAAGTCAAAGGATGGGGTCTCTAAATATGCTCAAGCAACCATCAATCATCAAGTGTTTAGTGACTGCTTGTACAGACAAGAATCGTTTAGTGCTCCGAACTAATGAATTCAATCGACAAAACACGAGCTATTTACTTTTTGTTGAAATGCGAATGCAAATCTATATTCCGTGACAGTAACTTTACTTACGCAATTTGACCATATTAAAAATGTAAAGAAATTTTTTTCGTCAGATGCTTGATAACTGGGAGTGGGAGAAAGATCCTTGCAGTATTGGTGGTGAAACAAGTGGCTTTAATGAAAATAGTTGTGAAATGCTTTAATAAATAAGTGAACAGTCGATGAATCCTTTGAACCACCGGACGCTGGATTTCTCAAGCGCCGGTATAGTAAAACAGAATTAGAAGAAAAATTAATTGATTTTGAAAATTTGTCTGATAACTCGGAGTCAGACTCTTTCTACTGTGAGTTCATAAAAGATCAAACAGTAGAGGCTGACAACTCGGACGGAGAAAAAACATGCCCGCCCCCGAAAAACGAGCGAGAATATTCGATAGCAATGAAAACTAATTTAGGTGATTTGGATGATACTTCAGTTGAACTTTACCTACCACCATCTCGCCAGCCACTCACAACAGATCATATAACATTCTTGTTTATCTGATGTATGTTAAAAACAACCCCTCATTTCATTGCAATGCTTGCTTATTTAACGTGAACTACAGTAAAACCTCCTAATTTCACTTAGTATGAGAACTTACTCTGAGATTTTTCATTGAAACGTTTGAGTATAAATTTTTCCTAGTTGTTTTCGAGAAATTTTAGTTTAACCATGCCGTTCTGATTGAATTGAATTGATTTGTAATTTAAAATTTGGTACGTTTGAAATTTTCGTTTTGACAAACTGATTAGCATCTTTTTTGCTAACTAAATCCAGGATAATTGTTTTCTTGACAATGAAGCGTAAAAAACGCATGGCAATTTGGGTTGGGCTGAACTGATTTAGTTTTTGGATATATAAGTTAAATTTTCTCAACTTCACAGCGTCTTTGTAATCTAAGTTAATTCGAAGGCGAAGCTGGAATGGTTCTTTGAAATAGTTTTCGCTCTGTTGGTGGCATAAACGGGTTTGAACTTATGCTGACTGTTTTTAGTTTTACCGGCAAAAATTTCAAAAGGTAAGTGTTGAACTTAATTCAACTACCAATGGTAAATGTTTTACCGGATGTAAAAGATAAGTGAAGCATGCGTGGGAAAAAAAGCGAGATATTGAAAGCAAAACATGTAATTCTTTTACCATTTGGGAATATACCCAGTCAATACAACGGTGAGGGGACAATTTTGTCCCCTCTAATCACAACAGAAACATACAATTTGTCCCCTTGTGTTCAACAATTGTCCCCCGCCGTTGCGATGACGGGGAATACGATTACTTCTACAGAAGATATTCAGTTTTCTAAATTATTAAACAAACGAGAAAATTTTAATGTATGGTTCTCAATTGATTTTTGAATTTGATAGTTGGGCGGAAAAGAATTCTACGAATGTGTTTTACAGGTTTATTTTCTGTACCAAAAATGAATTTTTCCATTTGAAAGTTTGATTGATTTGTTTTTCACTTGAAAAAATGCGCCTAGTACGTTAATATGACATTTGAGGAAACCTTGCAAAATTTTTATTAAAAATACTCAGGAACCCTTAGATTGGCTGAAATCGAAAGGTAATCCCTTTAACGCAATACTTTGCGGTAAAAACTCTCCTCGAGTGACTCTTGCTTGCTGTAGCTCTGGTTGAGATTTTTCGTAAAAACGGAAACTTGCCTAAGTTTCGGAAAAAAAAGGATATACTTTCGTTGAAAGCTGAAAGCAAAATCCCAAAGTTACGTGGCTTAAAGAAACGTTTTTATTTTTTTATCCACAAAACATCTTCATAACACTTGTGCAAGTTCATAATGTTTAATTTTTTGCCTCCTAATAATGTAGTTGGATAAAACTTCCGTCCCAGTATTAACATGGCCTCTAGAAACTTCCTTCTTTTGCTTCCATTTTTTCGACTTTTCGAATTCATGGGCTTAACAATATTGTGAAACTCCATCAAAATATAGAATACATCAACTTCTTCTAGAAACTTCTGTCCACCAATTATAGCATTAGGCTCGGATCCTTCAATGTCCATTTTTATTATTACTTGATTAATATTCTTTAAATTTAGTAATGGTAGCATGTTATCCAGGGTTGTCACTCGAATGTTTTCAGCCCTTTTGCAATTTCTATCCTCGAGTAGTTTAGTTGCGCCGACATTTGATTTGCTTATAAACAATGAGGAATAAACACACATTTTGCTATCCATAAGCGCATATGGAAAAATGGTTACAGTTTCAGTTAAATTGTTTATCGCAACAGTTTGGGTCAAACTTTCTAGCGTATTCAAAATGGGTTCAAATGCGAATACTCTTCGCCCTAGCAAAGCAGCTGATACAGTATATACTCCAATGTTTGCTCCTATATCAAAGAAAACAGCTTGTGGAAACTTAGGCATTAAATGTTTGAATAGAATATTTTGAGCAGCGTTTTCCCAATTTCCGTTTTCCAAAATAACCCCGGACATGAATTCGTCTCCTGGTACAAAACATATTCTGGGTCGTTTTGGAACGCGCACCGCCCACTGTTTTATATTCAAATAGTTGTCACAGAAAGTTTTCACAAAACCAGGTTTCAGTGTAAAATCTGTCCATGGTTGAATTTCAGTAGTTTGGGTCGACTGCTGAATCAATTCAGGACTGGAAATTTTGATTGTTTTGAAAGTATAGTTCACGCAAAATATCCACAACGGTATGGACAAAACTGTTATAAAAGACCATCCTCTAAACATTTCGCGTAATAAACAGTTGTATGAAATTCAAAAAAATTGTTTTATGCTAAAAGGTATTTTTGGGAGAGCCGCCCAAAAATCATTTGAGTAGTTGCGATGAATAATGAGCGTACGAGAGGCTGTTTTTTGGAATCTTTTTCAAATTCTATCAAATGAAAAACTTAGATAACTCTTGTCAACTGTATATGCTTCTTGGTTGCTGAAAAAGTTAGAAGTCAAAAAAAAGCGGATCATTTGCATTTCAGTTTTGTAGAGTCATAATTACAGCCCTCGTTTTAGGATCAGAAAAATTCGTTTTTGTTAATGTTTTTTTTCCCAATGGGGGCAATTAATGTTTTTTTTTCCCAATGGGGGCAATACATTTTCCCCAAAGACGCGCATTTTTTCCGGAGGGGGGGTATAGAAAAATTTAAAAATTGTTTGGCTTTTTTAGGGTTGCATTATTTGGCTATAAAAAACTCCCCATCCTAAACCCTTGAAAACCATATTTTGGCAAACATCTCCTACCGCCACTGGGAAATTTTTGAAAAAACAGGCCAAAACGGTGTTAATGATAATTTTTTGGACGTTTTGATCAAAAAGTCGCGTTTTCTCGGCGGGAGCTCCCCCCTAGTTTTAAAACCAATAGATTTGGGCTTTAAGAAAATCTTGAGTTTTGGTGAGCCAGAAATGGCTGTCATAAAATAAATCAACATTTGGCGCTTTGGAAAAATTTGGCTACCGCAGAGTTCAGGGGAAGAATAGTTGTGTCAATAAAAGCTACAAACCAAACCACCCCCCACCCCCACTCCTCCCGACATCCCGACACGCCAAGCCCTCGGCACGGAAGTTGGCAGCCTGACCCCCTCGGAGCACCACTGTCCAGACCTTTAAAAAGGATTATATGGCCAAAAAAACCAAAATACGAAATACTAGACAGATGAAGAAAGGCATTTAAGTTTGAGAAAAAATTGTGGTAATATTATATTTCAGTGGATGTTATTCAAGCTTTGAGTTTTTATCTGATTTAAGAGTTAAATTTTCAATTCAGTTGAAGAGCAGAATTTGTTAGTGTTAAATCATTAGATTCGTCATCATCTAGTTTTTCACGCCTTGTTCAGGAACTTTAGTCGAGTTCGAATCGCCACTTTTGTTCTTTTCACTTCCGACTGCAGTTTCGTTTTTCTCTTTTGC
The DNA here is from genome assembly GCF_963678635.1 of Symsagittifera roscoffensis. Classification (NCBI taxonomy): domain Eukaryota; kingdom Metazoa; phylum Xenacoelomorpha; order Acoela; family Convolutidae; genus Symsagittifera; species Symsagittifera roscoffensis. Next base: position 80,324,776 of record NC_087063.1, read on the forward strand.
ATCCGGAGCTTGGTGTTCTTTAATACTGACATCCAGTGAATTGAGCAACGTCGGAAGTTCCGACTGAATTGCCGATTCCAAAATCTCGATCGGACATCCGGCAAACAACGAGCAAAGCGATTCGAGACTTCTGAACGTCGTTAAGGGATGTTCATCGAAGAGCTGTTTATATTTCGAGGGTTCCGGCATATCGTATTTAGACACATTTGCGTGGTGTTGCACGAATTTGTAGATATGATATTTCTCCGGTTTTTCAATCATTTCTTGAACGTTAAATTTGTCGTTGTTTTGGTTTTTGTTCCACATGTACAAGAATCTGTCGACCAACAAGGCATGTGTACGTACTTTTATAGCATGTTGACGCAACATCGCGATTTTGTTATGTAACTGGTTCTCGATTACGTCATTAATGTCATTTAGAAGATTTTTCTCCTCGCTGAGAAAGAGTTCTGCATTTATACCCTTAGCTTGCATATCTTTCCACCAGCAAGATCCGGTATAAACCCTGGGGGGTTCAGTGACGTTCATAAAAGGGGCTAGATTCCAAAAGAGAGTCCCGTAGACTCTCATCAGTTCCTGCATGGGAATGGAGTCCGCCTTGTTTAGAAGAAGTCTAAGTTGGGACTCCCGTCCTTTGAGACGTGTGAATAGGGTTTCCAGTTCACTGCCGACGTCTAGTTTAGTTGGGTCGAACACCAGAACTATCAGATGGGCTCTAATCGAAACAGAAAAATTCAATTAAGAAGAACAAAGTGATTCGATGCTCAAATGTTGAAAATTAGAATTGGAACTCTATGAAGTTTTCCTGCTCATTCAAGGTGAGTATGACCCACAAAAAAACAATTTCAAGCGTTTGAATCAATTTTTTTTAGTTTCAAATGATTAGGTTCTACCTACCATATGTTATTCGAACTGATTTACTTCGAAATATGAGATAATAAATTTATAGCCCAATTACGTCTAACGGTAAAATGAGAGACTCATTTTACAACTATTTTCTCAGGTCTTAACAAATTCATTTCCAAAGTGGGCTTTTTTCGGATACCTGTCAATGAACCACTGCATGACGTCATTGAAGGGGTACCCCCTCTCCTGCTTGTGTCTGTTCTCAATGATGCCAGGAGTATCAACCAGAGTCACTCTCTCTAACAACTGGGAAGGATACTCCAGACCCTGGAACTTCTCCAAGAACTGAGTGCCAAACTGCTCCAAACCTGGAAACAATTGTTAAATAGTTCAAAGTGTAGGACATAAGCCAAAAACACAAAAAATAGAGAAAAAAATTTTCAAATTATATATAAGAAATTTGGGTCGTTTTCAGAACATGATGGAATATTTGTCTTTTACGTCGATCATCTATGACTAAAAACAGCCATCAGAACTGTCTTTTGGTATCAGCAGATAGTTTATTTGACAACTTGAGAAATGTTCGCCGTGCTTAGCAATCATGCTCCTGTCTTTTAACTGTCAGCATGATCGATAAATATGAACAACCCTAATACTTTTTTCTCTTAAAAGAGTATCTGTACATCTCATGTATAAACCAGGTTATTCGGGAATCAATAGCAAATCAGCCTTAAAATTTGACTACTTTTGAATGGCAGTATTGACAACCTTTGACTTGTTTTGAAATTCTTGATAACCGGCCGCAAACGTTGTCTAAAGGCATCCTCTTTAAATCACGATGTTGCCTTAACTCATGTTTTTATTTTTTTATTTTTTTAAATGTTTTATATAGACTTCTCATGTAATCTGTTAATATATATTTTTTGAAAATCCAGCTAATTAATTGACTTGCCAGCGAATGGTTGTTTGGAGTCTGCAGCCAGCACTATTCCCTCCACTGTTCTGGGATGGTCCCCGGCCATGATGACAGTGAACTCACTGGTGGTGGGCTGGGTGCCAGAGTACAGCTGGTTAGCCCTGGGTAGACCCACGAACCAGTTGATCATCGTACTCTTTCCCGTGGACCAGGGACCCAAAAAGAGAACCATCGGTTTGGCGGATATCACCGCTTCTAAAATGCCATGTTTATTTTATACGGAATAAAAAATTATAATAAGATATGAATCAAGACAGGAATATTTCTAAGTCAATTGTTTTCGGTTAATTGACCTTGGAACCTAAACGTTTGTTTCTGCTTGCCTGAGATGGTGCCCAGTGCCATCTCCTCGTACTTGTAGAGAGTCTCCAGTGGCCGAATGCTCTTGTGGTAGATCTCCTTCAGCCGAAGAGTGATCGTGTTGATCAGAGATTTCGGAAGGCGCTGCTTCTGCAACACAGAAGAAACACCATGTTTCAAAACGAAACAAAAAAAATGTACGGTAAAACTAAAATAAACAAATACGATAACAAGTAAAATATCAAGTAGAAGAAAAACACCAAAATTGTCTGAATATAATTCTGAGACCTCGACCGGGAACTGTTCTCGAGAAAATACCAGGTGAGATACGCGACTTTTTTCCAGAATTAAAATTTCTCGCCAATGACCAAAAGCTCATAGTCAGGGCAAATTTTTTTAGTGTGGAAACATATCATTACAATCGCTACGGTCTGAAACTAAGTCGCAAAACTTTGGAAAACGGTAGTAATTAGTCGCAATAATCCTGAAGTTCGTGGCAACGGTCTGAAGAAATGGTCATCATGGTCCAAAAATCAATCGCGAAAGTCTGCAAATTATTCTTTTTATTAACGAGAGTTTAAAAAGAGTCACGTTAAATAAAATTTGAGTCTTGAATTCGCCACATTATGAAATAGTAGGTAAAATCTGGACATAGCGCCGAGAAAACCTGGTCAAAAATCGCAGAATAAGAAGCAAATTGTTCAACCATTCTTTTTACAAAACTTTTGTGTTTAAAGAGTTACAGTTTTTGAAGAAGCTATATTGCAATGAAAAACCCTAACTAAAAACAAGGATAGCTGGTTACTGTGCAAGTGACACAGTGTTCCGACCATAGTCTTAAAAAAATGCAACAAATTTTTCGAATTATTGTCGTTTTTTTTCGGCTTGAGATAAAATGAGCTGAAAAAAAATTTAGAGAATAGGTATATTAGACAGTCATAATAAAAATGCAAATTAAAAAACAATTTTTTGAGAAAAGTAACTTGAAAAATGAAAAAAACAATTAAAATGTTTTTTTGAAGCTTTGCAGTTTTTTTTTTAAAATTTTTGAAGATTTTCATTACAAAAAGACGCTAAAATTCTCAAATCAAACTAACATTACTCAAGTAAATCTAACTTTTTACAATTTAAAGTGAGCTATTGTAAGCTTTTAAGCAGTTAAAATACGACTGCTCTTAAATTTTCACGACTGTAAGGGCTTCAAGATGATATATCACTCAACCCAGTGCAATGATTATTCGTAATACCTGATTGCGCGTAGAAAACAAAAACAAAAAAAAACGCATCCGAATACAAAAAACCACCCATTTTAAATGGTCGGAACAAAAACAACAAAAAACAATGAAAACGAAAAGGTTGACACGTATTTAATATTGTGGTACCGTGTAGTACTGCTGCCACAGTAACCTCTGAGAATAGTGCTATTAATTATTCAGTTATGTATTGTTATTACTATTCAAGGCCGTTCATGCAGGCCAAGCGCAATAGTCATTTAGGACATTGCTGTTGAGATAGAGACATGAAAAGACAAGCATGATCTCAGATCTAAATTAAGACAAAGTTAGCAGTCTAAATTAAAACGTTTTACTTATTCTGTTTTACAATTACTTGAGTAAATCCAACAGTTATCACATGGCGCAGCCAGCAGGATTCCTGTCCCAAGACAACAGAACGGACATGGGGATTCCAGTATTTTGGACAACCGCGAACTCTGACCCTCCCTGGAATTTTAGGATATGGCTAGATCAATTTTTTTTGGCCGTAACCGTGAAGGAGAGTGTGGACCCGGAACTTTTGTTACAAGAACCAAAAGAAGTTCTGTTAGAACAGTTACCAAGACCCGAAACTCCAAGGGAAAACGAAAATGCACAAGCGATTGCTGATAGAGAAGCCAGAGACCAACTAGCTAGAGATAAAATTAACCTGGAAAATGAAGAAAGAAGAGCTAGAGGTCCAAAGGTTGGTCACAACGTATACTACAACGAGGTACAGAAAAGAGTCGCTTCCAGACTATTCCTGGCGTTGGGTACAGAAGGTAAGAAGAAATTCGTCCAAAAGAACCCCCATGTGGAAGTGTCAAAGTTAGAATTTCGAGAGATGGTGGCCTTGGCGAAAGTGTCATTTGACAAATCACAGAGCGTTACATATGAACGTTATAAACTATTCAATCGATCACAAGAAACTGGAGAAACACTCGAGGCATTTCATGCAGCACTAACTGCACAAGCAGCAAAAGCTGAGCTAGGAACACTGGAGGATCAATTAGTGCGGGACCTATTCATCTCGAAAATGAAGAATGTGGTATTACAAGACACATTGACATTTGAAACATTTTCACCGGAAGAAGTACTGAAGAGAGCGTTAAAGTTTGAACAAAGTAAACAGACAACACAGGCGTTTCAGAAAACTAACGCAACAACTGCAAGTACAGTTCAGATAAATGGGGCAGCGAAGATAAAACAAGAACCCATAATGAGTATCGGTAACAAGAATGCTAGCGGAAGAAGACAAGCAAACAGTGGGTATAGAAAGAAATTTGCAGACAGAAAGGAGGGGAGAAGTTTTGCAGATTCAAAGACGTGTACCCGATGTGGTCGAATATTCGGAGAAGGACATCTGAAGAAATGCCCGGCCATGGGTAAAACATGTAAGAATTGTTCTAAACCGAACCATTTCGCTAAAATGTGTAAATCACAACAAGTGAATGAGATTGCAGAAAAATCATCAAGCTCAGATGAAGAGTGTAACCTGATTCAGTCATTCGAATCGTGTGAGGAATTCGAAATTATGTCGGTCGAATCAGAACTATCTTCGCTGGAAGAAATTGATGAATATATAAAAGGGCAATCGAATAAAAACAAAGAATCCGACAAGCACAGAAAGGATGTACAGAAGGTTGACATCAGAAGAAATACCCGATCGAAACAAATAAGGTCACTAAAGGCTCTGGTGAGAATCGATCATCAGATCATAAATATGACCATTGATACGGGTAGTCCAGTATCTTTCTTGAACTGGGCGACTGCAAAGATGATTCTAGAATCTTCGAAAAATACCAAGTTTATTCCACGGGAGAATCTCAATTTGACTACAAAATTTGTAGACTACAACAAGCAGCCGATTAACATACTGGGTGCAATCACCACGAACATCCGTTCGGCGGGGTGGGAAGTGGTGGGAGCATCGTTCTTAATCACAGAAAGACGCACACGGTGTATTTTGGGGCTGGATTTACAGAGCAAAGTGGGAATACACACAACACAGAAGTTGGCACCAAAAGAAAAGACGAGGTTTGATGTCTTACTGTGCGAACAGTCAGAAGGTTGGAAAAACAAATTTTACAGTAAATTTAAGAATCTTTTCGATCGTCAAGGTTGCTCAAAAAATCATGTGGTTAGCACAAAGTTCAAGTACCCACTCTGCCCTTTACAAGAAAAGGGGAGACGCATTCCGATACACATACAAGAGAAAGTGTACGAGGAAATGGAAAAACTGTTAAAAGAAGGGCATATAGAACGATTAGACAAATGCACTAGTGATTGTTTTATAGCACCTATTGTAATAACAGTGAAAAAAGATGATTCCATAAAATTGGCGCTCGACGCCAAACCTATCAATAGACAATTGTTTAAAAACAAATATCAAATGCCAAATGTGGATGAATTGATAGACGGTGTTAGCCAAATTGTCACAGCGAACACAAACGGGAAACTGTATTTCTCAGTACTAGATTTGAAGTACGCGTACAGTCAATTAAAGTTGACTGCAGAGACAGCGAAACAATGCAATTTCAACATCATAGGTGGGCAAGCCACTGGTACATACAGATTCTTAACAGGGTTTTATGGTTTGGCAGACATGCCAGCAGAGTTTCAAAAAGCTATGGACAGAACATTAAATCATGCGGAAAACACGTTCTGTTTTCTTGATGATATACTAATTGTATCAAAAGGGAGTGAACAAGAACATGAAGAATTGATTATGAATGTCCTAAAAAAGCTAGATAAAGAGAATTTGGCATTAAAACTGTCGAAATGTGAATTTTTTCAACAGGAAGTGAATTGGTTGGGGCATAAGTTATCGTCGGACGGAATCTCTCCTAAAATCACAAAAACAGAAGCGATCCTAAAACTTAGCCCGCCAACATCACTGAAACAACTTAGATCATTTCTAGGCAGTATAAATCATCTGGCCAAGTTCATCCCAAATGCGGCTACGCTAACAGAAAAATTGAGACCACTATTACGCGAAGAAAATGAGAAAAAGAAACTCAAAAGTGTAAAAATTCAAGTAAAAAAATTCGAATGGAAAGAAGAACATTCGGGAATATTCGAGTCAATAAAAACAGCGGTTGCGAATATAACAAAAATTCATTATTATGACCCCAGTTTAGACACTAGGGTGAAATGTGATGCCAGTCACAGTGGGCTGGGCGCATCGCTAGAACAACAAAACGCTGAGGGGGAGTGGATACCAATCGCATTCGCTTCCAGGTACCTAAATACACAAGAAAAAAAATATTCCACAAATGAGCTTGAACTGCTTGCAGTTGTATGGTCGGTTGATCGATTTAAACACTTTTTATTAGGCAAGGAATTCGTAATCGCTACAGATCACAAAGCGCTAGTCTCTGCTTTGGATGAAAATAAATCAAATAAAACGTACCAATCTAGATTAACTAGATGGGTAGACAGACTATTACCTTACCAATTTAAGGTTGTTCATTTACCAGGAAAAGATATGGGTATAGTAGATTATCTTTCTCGAAATCCAAAGGGGGAACCCTGGCCGGAGTCAGTATTGGATGAAAAATTCGTAGTTACATCAATCGAAAGTTTCCATAAAGCTCTCGACTGTTTAAACAGTCGGATAAATGATCAGTATAGGCTCGACCGGAACGAAAACGTTCTAGAATATTCTAGAATTGATCAAAATATGTCGATTAAGAACACGTCATCTACCCGTTGCTATAGCAACCAAAACGGTCCAAAATGGACAAAGCACGACCGGAACGAAAGAAATGAAGATTCGCGTTCGTTTCAACGAGAAAAGCGCGAAAATCCAAAAATCAGTATATCTCAAAATCGTCAGCGGATACAGTCGGTTCAGTCATTAGAAAAACCAGCAAATTCTTAAATCAGAAATCGAGAAAAATGCAATCAGACGAATTGAAAAATAGCGGAAAAGAGAAAAAGAATGTCAGGATCCAGGAGAGAAATAACAACAATACCTTGAGAGAAGAAGTGACAACAACGTTTCACAGGACTAGGATGATACGACCACACATATCAGAATCAGAGGATTCGGACTTGGAACAAACAACACAGGCGAGGTGGTATTTGCCACACACCCAAAGTGGACAATCAACGTCAACTGCTCAAGCAGTCAGCCCAAGAAAAAGAGGACCATCGACCTCAACTGTTTCAACAGCTCAATCAAAAATAGTCTCATTCTGGGAACTGGTGGGCTCAGGAAGGAGTACAGAACCCCCATTTGTAGCAATGGAGTTAGAGGCTACCTCGGGGATACAAAACCCGAAATCACCAGGTCTGTCCACTTCCGGAGACGAAGCAGTAGTGGGACAAATCGTCGAAGTCGATTTAACTCTGGATAGTGACGACCGGGATTACAGTTCAGGAACGGAGACTTGTGTAATCACACCAGAAAAAACAAGACACAATTCACGAAAATCTGAGTACAAACGGGGGGAACAGTTAATGGAGTCAGATAACCCACTTTCACTCGTCAAATTATTTGACAAAAGTCTTCTCGCAGAACTAGTGTCGGAAGATACCTGGATGGACCGGCTAAGAAGAGTAGTCGAACGGAATGACAGACATGGTTTCGAGCTCATGGGACCCTACACAAATCCTCTGTGGCACCAGATGTCGGTGGTAGACGATTGCCTTCTAGTAGACAATCGTTTGGCCGTGCCCGAAAAGTTGAGACAAGCAGTGCTCCGACGACTTCATCAAGGTCATCCTGGACAGGAAGCAATGTTGGAGGTCTCAAACTACCTGTGGTGGCCGCATATGCATAAAGACATAGTCAATATGGCCGAAGAGTGTAGAAGCTGTACTCGTTATGGTAAGAACGCTAAATACTTAATTCCCAAAAATTCGACTAAACCACTCCCACTGTTGTCACAGCCAGGTCAAGAACTACAATTAGATTATGCGGGCCCACTTGAAGATCATAAGGGGAAGAAGATATACTTATTAGTCGCTATTGATAGATACTCAAAATTTCCATCAGTCAAAGTAACGAAATCTACAGGGGGAAAATCAACAATAAAATTTCTCCGTACTTACATAGACACTCATGGAATACCGGAATCAATTAAAACGGACCAATTTTCGGGGTTCAAAGGAAAAGCTATGAAAAAATTTTGCACCGAAAATAACATCGAACAAAAATTCTGTCCAGTCGGGGATCACCGAGGATGCGGCTTGGTCGAACGAACAATACAAACCATTAAAAGAAGATTGGGGGTAATGCTACTCGACGAGAAAGTACAATCGATTAAATTATGTTTGAGTACAATAATTAGGGACCTAAGATGGAATAAACAGAAATCAATAAAAGTGTCCCCGTTCGAAGCACACTTTGGCCGATTACCGAAAACGGAATTTAAGATTGTAAGGGATAAATTTTTGATGGATTCTGATCGTTTAGATAAAGAACACTTGGAGAGATCGGCACTAACAGCATCACAGCTGAAAAGGCGAATAGATCAGTCGAGGGAGAATGTTAAAATCATTCGCAAAGGACGAAATAGCAGGGATACAAGCCCTTTGTTTCGACACGACACGGCGATAGCAAAAGAGAGGGCCAGAGCTAAAGAACTCAAACAACTTCTAGAGGCAAACGCTAAGTGGAATGCCACCAGACGGGACCTCTCAGACAGCGAATTACGCCGGGTCGTAGATGAAACCAGTACGATAAATCCCGAACTGAGGAAAGAACTTCTATACTCATGGGAACGTGGATTCATTGAAGACAAACAAACCAAATCAAAGGAGGATTTGTCTGGAAGTTTCCTTCGGAAACACGAACAAAGGAAGAGCGGGAAGGCCCTGACAATACCCTTAAAATCCAAGATAGTATCAGCGACACCATCGACCATCAAAACGGCTGCGGGTGCAGTATATAGAAAAAGCGACATTGCGCGATCTAAACTGTCCACACAGCCCAAAGCCTATAGTGCAGAGAAGAAAAGGAGCCCAACCGGAGAGGAACCGAGAAGTAAACAACAAAAAACAGGAACACTCCCAGTACAGGAAGACAGCGATTCTGCCGAAGAACATGACGCGAAAGACCGGGGGCTGCAAGATGAAAATCTAGAAGATAGTCAGCTAAAAGAAAAGTTCCAAAACTCACCGAGCGTAGTCACATCAAGAGACACAAGAACCGGCGGAGGCCTTAACTTAGGAGGTAAACGGGAAAAACCGAACAGAGCAGGACCGATAGTCCAGAACAAAAAACCGACAAGGGGCAAAACACAAGAATCAGGAACGACGAAAGCTGCCAAAACAGTTACTAAACAACGTGATACGAGTAACGAGGCAGTATACATACCGTCGTCGACACCAAAGGAAGCTCCTACTACCAAGAAGATCACAAAACAGACAAGTGAAAAAGAAATTCTGGACACATTTCAAAACAATAACATGACATCTCAAGAATGGGAAGATGTAACAAATCAAGTGTTGACTCGCGGAGTCCAAAAAGAAGCCGAGAAACTAATGTCACGACAAATGGACCCAGTAGATTATTCCACACCAGGATTTGCGGACGAATCCGATAAGGAGGAAGACACCACGACAGTCAGACGGAGTAATAGACAAACTAAAAACCAGGGACCGAAGAGGTATGGCAGTCCCGTATCACACTCGATAAAACTGATTGGTTGTGAGGACGATGTCACCGAGTTGAACCTGGCAGCACTTGAGGCCTACAGATTGCGACTAGCGAAGTTGAACATAAACACCAAGGAAGCGTCGGAAACTAACACGTTTGACAGGCTAGAGAGACACCTTTTCAAGAGAAAGTTTGGTGCTACGTCACTGGACGAGGCGGGATCATGGAACGTCGCAAGAAACAAAGAAGAAGTTTTAAAGAAAATAACAAAAGACTAAGGAAAAGGAGAACAATTTTCTGTAAACTTTGAACAACTCGTATTATTTATAAAATTTCATAAAGTATTATATAAAATTTTGTTGTTGTCAGGGGAATGTGGTACCGTGTAGTACTGCTGCCACAGTAACCTCTGAGAATAGTGCTATTAATTATTCTGTTATGTATTGTTATTACTATTCAAGGCCGTTCATGCAGGCCAAGCGCAATAGTCATTTAGGACATTGCTGTTGAGATAGAGACATGAAAAGACAAGCATGATCTCAGATCTAAATTAAGACAAAGTTAGCAGTCTAAATTAAAACGTTTTACTTATTCTGTTTTACAATTACTTGAGTAAATCCAACAGTTATCACAAATATGTAAAAATTTGACACGTATTCTGAAACACGCTGTTCCGCTTCGTCCAATAGCAAAAAAAAACACGTGCAACTGGCCTTCAACAACGAATTTCTTAAAATGTCAATATTTGAAATTTGCACCAATAAAGTTATGTAACCGTTGCCTGAGTCGTGCCGCTTACAGATATTTTAGCTCTGGTGGATGCCCGTCGACCTCTACGTTTTTTTTTTTCGGTCGAGCCGGTCTTGGATATTTTTCGACCGCTATATTAAAAAAAATGATCTGAGAAAATATGAAGGTTTTTTCAAACAAAAAAAGAAAATCGTGGACACATCTCTTCATTCTGCGGAGATTTTAACGAAAAACTAAAACTTTATTGCGTCTTCTCCAATGTAGAGAAAGCACAATCCAATTTTCGAGGTTGCAACCCCCTGTAAATTACGCAATTTTTTACTCTTAGCACAAAGTTTCACTTCTTTTGCAAATTTTTTGTTCAAATTTTGGAAGAGAAGGTGGGTAAAAACTCCCTCAAAATGACCTTTGAATTAAGATGCAGAGTCTTCCTGAGGTAGTCCCTGTTTCTGAGTCTGCCCCCCTCGAAGAAGTCCTCCGGCTGGCCCAGCAGCACAGGGTCAGTGTAGAGACTCTCGTCTATGGGCCTCAACCCACCCTGGTCGGTGGGAGCAAAATCTCCCCCTTTCCTCTCGCCAGATCTATACGCTATAAAAAGTTGTTCAATAGTTTGAAAATCGCTGATTCTCTGAATCGTTGTCATGAAGTAAAATATAATATTCAAGCCTTGTTTTTTGACAAACGCTTGTGTTTATGACACGTCAATTTTTCCTGACTTCTCGAAAACCAATTTTTCTAACATTGAAGCAAAGCTCGAATTATTGAAATGGTTTTTTGATCCAAACCTACCTGCATCCAGTTTCAAGTGTCAATAATTGATTACCTCTAGTTTTAGTGCCAGTCTTATAAAAATCAAACTTAATCAATTAATAATCGATTATAATTTCTCTTTCTTTACACTTCAATCGATTAATATTTTTTTATAACAATTATAATTTATTATAATGGTTATAATCGATTTTTTTATTTCAATTTCTAATAATTATGTTTTGCACAATACATCCCTAATGATGAATTATAGTCGCCTTTCGTTGCACATTTTGTCTTTGACCTTCGAATTTGAATTGTTTATACTTCTTGCTTTTTTTGGACATTGTTGTATGTGAAAACTGGGAAATTTGGTTTGAAAATTTTCAAATTGGTTCAAGTTTATATAAAAAATTATTATTTGTTTTTCAACCACCACAATGTCAGCACACAGTTATTTTTCACCAACCGCGGGAACTTTTCAACTAATATGAAGAGATATCTTTGAAAATTTTGTTTTGTTGAAAAAATTTGTTTTCAGTTTAATAAGTGTGACATGATATCTCATTTTTAGATATTTTGATATGACAGAAAAAAACCATAGATTTAATTAAATTATATTTTTAGTGTGACTAACTTTGGCAAAATAAGAGGTTTTAATCGATTATTATTGATCATAATTGATTTAAATAAGGTTTTTATGAGCTATAATCAATTAAAATCGATAATAAAAGATCATAATCTCTGAAAAAAAATCACGATAATAATCGATTATAGGTATTTTAAACACCTAATTTTGGTATTTAAATCTAATATAAATGTCAAAAAATCAACTTAATAATCCGTTATAATCAATTACTTACGCCTATACTTGGATGAGGGTATTTATTGTCATACTTACTGGAAAATAGATTTTGCCCCTGAGAAAGGAATGGTTTTCACTTAACTGTTCGTAAACAATTTTGAGGCAATTGAAAAAAAATGTTTCACGATTTTGAACTAAAAGTTTTAATTCAAAAATTAACCATAACTATTTCCAAAATTTTTCAGAAAAAAAATTTCAAAGGAGCAATCTTTTATCGTTTTTCACAGCACCTTTAGCCTAACTATATGAGATATAGCGCTGTTTTTGGGATTTTTTTTGCGGTTGTTTTGTCAAACTTTTTTTTATGAGTAAATAGTAAATGACGATACTTTGATGACAAACTACAACAAAAAGATGCGCTGGTTCTTTACATTTGCACTTTTTGTATGAAGAAAACATAACATCGGTGTGAAATTTTGTTCTGACTAATTTTCATAGTTTAATAAACAAGTTTTGAAGTTTTAGGAACCGGTTGGTAATTCGTGCATATATGAGAACAAATACAAAAAAAATTGAACTGTGAATAATTTTAAAAATATTTTAGAATTCCGAATTCGGAATTATACGCTCATATCGCAAGCATAGAGAAAGTCTTAAATCAATCCAAAGCTCGTTGAAGCGAAAAAAATTCAAAAAAAATTGCTCCAACAGAACTTTCAATTCTTTTTTATTGCACTCAAAAAGATTTTCACATAAAGATATATATTTTTTTCCGAGTTTCTGTTAATCCGAGTTAACCAAATTCGGAGATTTCAAAAGGCAATCAAAATATTCAAGACTTGGTTATACTACGAGCAGTAACGTTTGAAATGATCAGCTTTGTCAAATGAGTTTTGTTGATTTTGGAATACCCGAAATGCAATTCCTCATATCCAAATCATAACCAATTCATATCCAAATCTGTAGTAACCCAGAAATTCTAATTCAATTTCATTATCAAGCAACTTTCAGGAAAATGGTTTTGCTGACTATGATATCTCTTAGTGTGTTCTAACAAGTAAAACGGAAGAAACCAGTTCTAATTTGTAAATTATTTTTCAATGCCTGCAATGGAGTTCGCAAAAATCCAAACTTGATTGGTTTCACGGTTGCTCTGTTGCATTTTTACAACGCTGCTTCAAAATCACTTGAGAGCCAAATTCGTTTAAGTGGTAAGGAAACGTTGCTAGGAATTAGATTGCGGCTTTCGTTTTGTTTCCACTTACCGCGATTTTTCATAGGAGACCAAACGGGTAGTTACTATATAAATTTTTTTAGTTTGCATTGACGCTTAGCTGCTAATAATTTCAGTTGATTTCTTTTATTTTGCAATGAAGCAGGATATTTTGATTCAAATTTTGTTTTGTTTGACATAAAAATGGAAAACCATTTAATAAAAAAAAATTCATAGAAGGATGAAAACTTTTAACTAAGACGGGTTGAATTTCCATTTTGTCTTCTGACAACTCAATACAACGTCCTTTTCGCCATCTTTGAATTTTTCCTTAAAAACTTTCGCAAACATAGTTAAAAATCCCAAGCTAAAACAAAAATTGAACTCCATCAGAGCACAATTCCGAGCTTCAACTGTGCACTAGATAGGCGCGTAACTTTGTGTATGTATTTTCCTGGATTCTTGTGACAAGTATTTAAACATTTTCCCAAATGTAAATGGACTCAACTTACCAAAATTCCGTGGATTACGCGTACAAATACACGTAACGTAAATTTTGTCGGCAGATTAGTTTTTTTGCGGATTCTGCAACGAACGATTTTAGGTAACTGTTCTGGATTCCGCAGAGGCAAGTGGATTCCGCAAATTTATGCTGATTCCGCTCACACTTTGCGGTTTCCGTTTTAGTTTGTGGATTCCACTTACAGTTGCAGAAGCCTCGACTGTTTAAATTTATTAAAACGATAAATTATTCGTATAGGGATACCACAAACTTTTCGAAATTTTGCAAAATTTGTTGCGTATATCACAATTTTTGTTGAAGATTCAGCAAAGTAGACTGTTTTCAGTGCAATTTTCACCGATGCAGTGTTTTATGTAATTGTCAGTGGAATCCAAGACAGCAAAAAAAATCAAAGAGCAGGCAAAGTTTGGCAATACAATAACGTATTGTGAATTGATCCCTAGTGTACTAGGTGTTTTAGCTGAATGCTTCTTCAATCAAACGTGAAACCAGTTTAAATCAGTGCAAAATTTTTGACAAAAGTAAATAAATATCAAAATTATTGGTCAGGAGATGGCTCTTGGAAAAATTTGCAAGCGCAAACAATGATTTTTTTTGGCTTTTCAAACTCAAATTATACTTTTCATAATTAAGCATTGGTTGCAGTGTAATTTTTTCTAGAGAAAAGATAAGAAACTTTACTTTTTTTTTACTTCCGAAACTAATCGTTTTTTAGGTCTAAAATCTTATTCAAATACAGAAGAGTAGTCAAAATTAAAAGAGCCCTACCCTGATACGAGTAGCTTTGTAGCTTTGATAATCAAATTGAATCCGAGTTTCGTTGACGACGAGAATGTCACTGCTGATGTTTGAGCTTAACAAGACTGCTCGTATCAGGGCAAAGCCCTGAATGTTCCGACTACCATTTAGTTGACCTCTAGTTTATTTTGGTAAATTAAATTATGACAAAACCATGAATTTTAGGCTGGTATTATCTTAGTGTTTCAATTTGAGTCGTGTATGAAATTAACAAAGCAATAACTGTCTCAACTCAAATTTGAACCATTTCTTAGAGCGGTATAATTCGCCACGTGTAAAGTATAAAACGAGCAGCTTAGACGGACTTGTTGCATGAAACTATAGTGGTATGCATACTCGCCTGAATCCATGCAGATCAAGAGAGCGATCCACGAGTTATCAAATCTTTCTAACTTTGGTCTGAATAAAAATGTATATTCCTCACTTTTCTTCGAAAGTCGGAACAGTAAAACATGCAATAAACAATAGCATTCTAAAAAAATGTTTCATCGGTCAACACTCTCAGTTGCTAATATGGCAATTCATCAGATCCGGTTTTCAGAGTTGGTTAGTAGAATGTTAGTGGTTTCGGCTGCATGCTCCTCTAATTACACCTAAATCAAATTTAACTCAATCTTAGAAATTACCTGAGAAAAGTGAATAATTTTCGCAATTAGAAAAATCTTCACAAAATGAAGGTTGCTATCTATTACATTAACTGGTTTATCACTGTGCCACTTTGCGCTTGTGTGTGTTTTTTTTTGGGGGGGGGGGGGGGCTGGCGGGATGTTCAAATAATATTTACTTGTTATTTTTGAATGTTGTCATAAGCAACACAAGAAACTTCGTAGCCTCCAACAGTTTTTGGATCAAAAGATTATCTCCCGCTAAATTAAAAAAGGGGAGATAGTTCACTTGGTTCGGAGCAAAAATTTTCAGCCGGTCAGATTTGAGCATGATGCAAGCACGTCTTACTGCTTCAACTTGATATTTAGCATTAGGTGGGAGATTGTTCACTCGGTATATCTAGATCTACGGGAAGGGATTATTCACATGGGGGTTAGTTTTTGTGTTAAAACAAGCACTACGCAAAAAATGTCACCTTTCTGGTATCGAGAAGGGAAGATGTGTGGGGTGGAGATCTGTTTGTTAAAGAGATCCGAATTGTGACCATACTCACACTTTGTGTAGTACCAGTCTGGGAGGGGTGTCCTGTTGCGGATGTCTGCATAGGGGATGCCGGACACAGTGTGGAATGGCTTCTGGATCCTGCTCCCACTCTCACTCTCCTTCTTCGCCCGGTTCACTAAACAGACAAAAAATCTAGAAGAAGCTTTTGATCAGTCATATATTCACTAAGTAGAAAAGAAAAAAATGAGCGTGAATAAACCAGCCGAAGTATAAACCAACCGAAAATGCGCAGAGTTTATAAACCAGTCGAAAAGTTAAATCATCACAATGAAACTTTCGTAACTTTTCAATAACTTTCGTAACTGTTACTTATGTCAAACTTACGTGCCTTCGGCTGGTCGATACTTCGGCTGGTTTATACACCACCAAGAGAACATAATAAGCATCGAGAAGAGATAGTCATTAACATAGCTTCATCAAAAAATTGATCCTGTAAGCGCTAAGAAAAAATTCCTTGTTTTTCCTATATGATAATTTAACGAACACTTTATTATTAGATTTTTGATGTTATTTGATAATTTTAATTAGTTTTGTTTAGGCAAAGTACGTACACTTCATTTCTAATCTATGATTTTGATAGAATAAAGTGTTTCTTTTTTTTCTGTCTTTGGTTTTTGCACAAAAGTTTAACCTAAAATAGATTAAAATCATTTTACGCTTGAAATCCACTTCTGGTCTGTTTCTGATCGACTCATAGGACACGCCAGAGGGTGAGTGGAAGGGCTTCTGAGCTCCATGTGATGCCCCCGCCTTGACAGGAGTCCTCGGTTTCACCACCCTCAGAGGGGGTCTGTCTCGGATCAGGAGATAGGGCACCCCTGAGGGACTGCACCCCTTTTTGCACTCTTCCGATGACCGGTTGTACCTTTCAAGGTCAAAAGGTCAAGTTTTGCTTTCATTTGGTAAGAATAACCCCTCAAGTGAAAACAATTTTTGATTCCACAATTGCTGGAATTATGAAGTTGGAATTATACGATTTTCAAAAAATCAGCACCAGTTCATATGAAGGTTGAAAAAAATAGCATTTATCATAGTAAGAAACCAATTATTAATTCTACAAGCTGTTTTTGTTAAGTCCATTAAAATCAAAATAACGAGCTTGGTCCCGACGAAACTTATCGCTGAAACTTGAAATGTGAAATTCGAAATCTAGTTTTCAAAATCTATGTAAGTTGGATTGACTCCTTCAAGGTACTTCTTCATAGATTATCTTTAGACTCCCAAAAGATGGTTACGTAGCAGAAATCAAAATCTCTAGAATTAAAAACGCTACCGCAAAATTCTTGAATTGCACCTGGTTAAATTGTACTGTCCATCCATTAGGTCATCAGCTCCAGTGACAGTTGATTCGTTCTTTTCCGGAAGCTGTCCGGGTGAGACTTCTGATGACTCATCTACTTGTTTACTGACAACAACCTCCTCGACTTTTTCAGCAGGTGGCTCAGTTACAATCTCAGGCGTCACTTCTAAAGCGTAATTCTTTATTTTCTAATGAGTTTAGAAGTATTATTATTTCAAGTGTCACTTCTTAAGCGCATTTCTGAACCTATTAATGAGTTCAAAAAATTGTTTGGTAAACTGAAAACAACTTAAAAACCATAACAAAATCAAAAGGTTCTAAATTTTTTACGCTCGTACCACGATGAAGTTGAGGCAATTTTTTGGCAGAGACAAATTATTATACATGTGGTGAGTACAAATCAGATCAGATTAGTGATGGTATCAAAAAGCTGATCATTAGAAGCAATTGATGAATATGAGTAATGATTGTAACTTAAAGAAAAAAAATCAAACAAACCATCAACCATATAATTATCCTTATCAATTGATTAATGTTTTTTGAATAGTTGATAATGATTTTTTACAGTTAGGCTCAAGAGTTGTATTTTATTGCTCGAACCATTGTAATCTGGATCTTGAGCTGGTTGCGACGTTTTTTGAGGAACTTCTTTATTCCCACCCATCTCTGGCTTAACATGTTGTTTTCCCTGATGATGCTGGTTATGATGAAGGTCATGAGCTTGGTGATGCATACCCTTACCATGTTTCGGTTTACCAGCTAGCAAATATCAATTTCAAAATCTGCCAGTATGAAGGAAATTTTTTTAAACCAATTATTCTATATAATGCTTTAAAGGTAAAAGGTCAGAGGCTGATCTAGACTTTTCGCGAGGTGAAGAAGGCATTTAGTTTTTTCCCATTTTTATCAAAATATCTATTTTTTTTCCAATATAAATTTTTTTGTGCTCTGGCTGAAATTATGATTTATGAATGAACACTGATAATATTCAATTCTACGAACCTTCTGGTTTACTGTGCTCGGCATGCTTTGGCTCCTCATGATGTTGACCTTTAACCGGCGCACTTTTCTTGCGTTGATGTAGTTCTTTCACCTGTTCTTTTGTTAGTTTAGCCGCTGCTTCCGGTTTAACTTTAGTTTTAGATTGCGGTTCGACTCCGGCTCCAGCCCCAACTTTTTCCAGCGGAACTTTACCAGTTTGTTTCACATTTGGTGCCTTTTTTGAAGGGTTTGCTTGGGTTTTGGCTGGTCCACCAGGGCTTGGAGTTCCTTGTGGTTGGGCAGCTTTTTTTGTCCCTTGATTAGCAGACGGGTTCACATTTTTCAGCTCTACGAAAAATATACTTTTGATTTCTTAGGATATTGCAAAAATCACGAATTGTTTTTAATTGATTTTGATAACATTTTTTTTGAAACTAACCTGATATAGTCAAATAACTGAGAAAAACAACCAAAACGACAACTTGGACTTTTAATGACATTTGAAGCGATTATTTTATTTCAACAATTTCATGAAAATTTCAGCAAAACTAAGCAAAACGGAGGGATAATGATTTAAGCTTTGTGCGGCAGTTGAATTATATTGCGGTTCTGTTTCTGTGGTTAATCCTTCCTACCAACTAAAGGACCGAAAGAATCAAGATTGGACCTGAAGAATTTATGCAGTTTCAGTTCTACCGTTTCTGCAAAAGAGACAAATTGATAGGGGAATAGCTCAATTCTTCCAGCATGTTAGGAATAAGATTTTGCTTTCGGGTCCACTTAGCAGCAAAGTTGTTGGCCTGCAAGCATGTTTTTGTGAAGTGATATTAAAGAAGCATGTTTAGGAAATTGTGGCCCTGAGTTGGTCCTTAAGTTGTTTTTCCACAGCGAGCGAGATCAAAAGAACTTTTTCTTTTCAAAAAAACCTCATAATCTACGCGGGTCGAGGTGCTCAGTTTATGTTTCGACTTTTAAGTTTGAGAGCATGTCAGTGCTCGATCGAGAAAAGGGTTTGGGTCGAGCTGAAATTCGAAACATAAATCGGTTACGGTCGAATTATACCAAATATTCTGCCGTAATTCGGAATCCAAATGAAAAATTTGTTTCAAGTATCAAACCGATTTTTTTAACGTTTTCGACTCAATTCGCAAACGAGTACTCGAAAAAATAGAAAAATAGCTGAAATATAGTTCATCTCTAAAAATCATTCATTTGGCAAGAATCTCAAAGCATTTTATTCTGATCACAAAGCATTAAAAGATATTACCCGAAAAGCATAATTTATATCGTTTAAATTTGGATGATGTTTGAAATGCGAACATGTTGTTTGAAAGTCGAAATATACCAGAATTCTGCGAGCACGGTCGACACATATCTTGCTTGGGTCGAACTCGGTCGAGCACTTTTTTTCAGTCGACAACGGTGAACACATACCTTGATCGCGTCTAGCACGGTCAAGCACAATTTGTTCGGTCGAGCACGGTCGACAAACACTTAGCGTGGGTCGAACACGGTCGACCACGTTCGAAACATATCAAATTTTAGTTGATACTGTCGAAACATAAAGTGAGCACCTCGACCCCTGTAGTGACCAGAAAAGTGGCGTTCCATGGATAAAATTTGATTATATTAATTTTATTGTCAGTGTCTATGAAATACAAGTAGAAACTAATCAATTAAAAACATCTTTAGCTTTTATTTGATGAAGTATTAAAATCCATTGCAAATCAATGATAATCGATTATTTTTATCGTTCATAAATACGACAATGAAACTCTATTGTAATCGTTCTTTCCCACTTTGTTGAGATGCGAAGTTCAACGCACAAAAAATCTTTTTTACGTTTTAAACTTAAGTTGTTACTTGTCCGATTTTTTGTCTGCGTTACTTTGATTTTTGTTATTCTTCTATTTTACTCTGTTACGCAATTTTGTTCCTTTCAACATTTTATTTAAATTAATCTCAAAATTTGGGGATAGGGTGGGTAAAAATGGAGGTGGAATAATTTAGCAAGTGATTGCGAGCCAAAAAAAAAATACTAATTTTTTAAAGTCTTTTTATAATTTGAAAGTCTTTTTTTTTTATAAAACTGACCGAGAAAAACTGGTTGAATAGTTTGGGAGGGGGAAGGGGGCAAGAATTACAATCCAGCTGGGGAGGATTGGTTGGTTCTGGTAGAGAGAGGAGGAGGGTGGTTGGTCAGGTGGGGAGAGGGGTTGGCTCAGGTGGGAGGGGGTTAGTTCAGGTGCGTGATGGTGGGGTAAGGCACAAAGGGGGAAAAGCGGCAAACTGTGGGGGCGGGGTGTAAAGGGGGCAACGGGATAAACGAATGGGGGCTCAACGGAATCATTTGATAACCGAAGAAGTTTTTTTGCAAAACAATATGAGGTCAAAATTTTCACTGGATATACGCACAATTTTTTGGTCTGCATGTTCCTGGATTCCAGATGCAAGTCTTTAAACATGTTCAAATTTTGTCAGAACGATGAAAGAGAGAATGATAGAACAGAAGAAGAACAAAGGGAGCGTCCTTGTTGTGCAATCCGCACATAATTTTTAAAATAAACATTTTGGCCTCGCGATGAACTTTGCAAGACGCGAACTAAAATTAGGGGGAAAAATCCATTTTATTTGATTATAATTAATTTTAAAGGGATTTGAAAAATCAATCGATTTTTTATTCCATTTTTTTTGGTCTGAGGGCAACGATTATATTTTAGATTGATAAGACTTTATCATTATATTTTTTATTGATAAGATTTTAGAACGTAAGAATTCATTGAAACGAATTTTTTTTTCACTTTTCTTAGAAATTCTCAGAGTCATCTATTTGCCAGAAAAATTTATTTCAGGTTTTGTTGTCAGGAATGAGAATAAAACATTTACAGCGACATTTTCATCGATCGCTTGAACCTAACAAATAATATTGAAAACCGAAGCAGTTCTTAACGAAACGAGTCAACGTTCCGATCACAAGGAATTATTTTTGGAGAAACTTGGTAGAAAATAAGTGTCATTTTTTTGAAAGCTTTTTTTTACAATTAATTTTCAGGCGGCGCTAGAAGCAACTAACGAAGTTAGTTTTCAATAGCTTAATTAAAGGTTCAAATACGTTTTTTTCGTAGTATGAAAAAAGTTCCAGCAAAGTATTGAAGCGAATAAAATTCGCTCTCTGTCTAATGGATTTGATGCTCAAATTTATTCAAATCTTTTTTAGGCCACAAACTTTTTTGATTGTTTTAACCATGTTTTCTGAAAGTTACTTTGAGAGCTATAAGACAGATGATTCTTACTTCCGCTTTCAGCGCCAGCCGGGCCAAAAACCGCGACTCATGTTGCGACCGAAATGGGTCGCCAGAATGGATTTTCTGGGACCGATATTCCATCATCCCTACAGGAGGCTTGAGTCGCAAAAAGTCTCAACATAGCTAATTTGGGCCGCGCAAAGTCGCAGCATAGCAAATTTGGGTCGCGCAAAGTCGCAGCATTGCTAACTTGGGTAGCGAAAAGTCGCAACATAACATATTTGGGTCGCTCGAAATTGCAACATAGCTAATTTGGGTCGCGCGAAGTCGCAACATGGCCAATTTCGGTGAGGCAAAGTCACAAAAAAAACGACTTTGGGTCGCACAAAGTCGCAGCATAGCTAACTTAATAGCGCAAAGTCGCAAAATAACTAATTTGGGTCAATCGAAGTTGCAACATACCTAATTTGGGTTGCGCAAAGTCGCAACATGGGTCGCGCAAAGTCACAAGAATGGTCGCGCAAAGACGCAACATGCGTCACGCAAAGTCGCAACATGAGTCGCGCAAAGTCGCAACATGGCTTGCGCAAGGTCGCAACATGGGTTGCAGAATTCTGGGGGCGTAATTTCGCCAAAATTACCTTGTTTTCGTGCTTTTTTTGTTTAATGCTTTTGCGAGATTTGCCTTCATCTGGCAAGATTTGCGAAAAAAGATCTGCATGATTCTGCATATAAACACTAAATTGTTTCTATTATTTGTGCTGTTTTTCTTAGAATCTGTTTTTTGTGAAGTTTCTGCTAGTTGCTAACAGATACTTAGCAAATTTTCAAATTTTCAAGAGGAGATTGCTTGTTATGTTTCAGCTCAGACGATGAAAACATAGAAAGTTAGCTGGAATGCACAATCAAGGTTCCCAAAAACATATGCATCAATTTGAAAAAAAAAATTTAAATGAAGAAAATTAGACTTCTGTTTATTCACACAATTAAATTTTCAAACTATAACTCTAATTTACATCATTTGAAAAGTTTCTGTTTTTCAAAAATTGTAATAATAGTTTTTGGCGAAAATGGTAAGAGTTTGTTAATTCAGATCTTTCATTGAAATGCGGAAATTAATGTAATATCACCTTTGCAATTTTTATGCGCGAAAATATATAGATAAAGCAAAAAATCTTTGGTTTTAATTAATGACTAAAGTACAATTCCAAATAAAATCACGATATTTCTCATTGCGTGCAGCAAAATAAAATCAGAGAATTGTTTAAATCTAATTAGACTAAACATCAAGGGTTAGATGTACATACAAACAAAGATCGTTCTGCGAGTTAAAAGAGTTTTGATCAGTCTGCGTTAAAAGTTTTGTGAGTTCTTTCGGCCTCAGTTCTCGTTTCTATGTCGATTGACGGGAATATGTCGCTATCGCGATCGTGTTCATCAATTTTCTTATTTTCTTTTTCACGACTTATTTCGAGTCCATCGACGATAATGAGGTTGTGTAGCATTCAGTGGTCTCCTTCACCAACGTTGGATTGGCTGCAAAGTTGTCCAGAGTGGTCAGTTTTGATGAAAGGAAGTCAATTTGGATCGTGCTATGTCTTAGATGTCTTTGGAGCTTTTTTAGACCGCTTTATTGGTTAGAGACACTACTGGGATTGGAGACTCATCCGATTTTTCCAAACAAGTCAATTATCACCTTGTGGTGACACTTTGTTCACGAACCCCCTCTCTCCGTTAAATTTAGGAGGGCCAGGGTTTCTTCTAGGTCTGGAGTAGCTGCCCGAAGTAAGGCCGGATTCCAGAGTATTTTTTGATGAAATCTCAATGGACATTGGGTTGTCGCTCGTGCTAGCCGATGAAGTTTTATGGGTGCCAATATGTAAGGTCATCGGTGACTGGTAGTCTCGAAGAATCTAGAGAAATTTCAAAACTGAAAGATTGGGAACCTGACCTTATGCTTGAATCTGTGCCCAAGTAGTCATACTAAACATTGTCCGAATAGATTAAATCTAATAAAGGGGCAGAAATCAATTTTTTTGGAAGAAGACGGTTCTGAGATACTGGAGTCCAATCTCTCAGACGGACGGTGAGTTTCTCGTTCTCTTTCCTGCTTAAATGTCAATGCTCGATAAAGTATTAATTTCCTGAAAAATAGATAGGTTTTTCTGGGTTTGTGACCGTTTGTGAGTCTTATTGTGTGGGTTGAGTCATCTAAAACCTTCCTATTATGTGGTTGAACATTAGCAAGACCCATTTTGTCTTTCTGTACAATTTTCCAAAACCAGTTAACTCCTGGGTGATTGGTTTCGAGATATCCATCTTCTACTTCTTCATTCATCCCAGTCCTGGATCTTGACATCATTGTGATCAGTTTCTTTTCATCAAAATCCATTGCGTGTGAGACGTGGTTTTTCCTAAATGTTTTAAAATGTTGTAAGAAAGGTGTGCATGCAATTGCTGAATTTTAAATTGATGGAAGGTTCAAGATGGTTTAATCAATCGCTGAGCTTGAGGTCGGTTTAGATTCGTAGAACGATTTTGCTGAGAATTTCGCATTTTTGTTTAATTTAAGCGTTCTACAACTCGTTTGGTTAAAGATTCCCGCTCTACACAAAATAAGATTATTATGATTTTTCTGGCAGAATTCTATAAATCAGTTTGGTATAGGACACGACCCATATATTTTGAAAAGCCGTGTAGATTGCAGTAATCAGTAAAGAAGGAAAAGAAAGAAAGGTTGATGTGGTATTTATCATTTTCGCCGAAGAGAACTTTGTAAGTCTATCGATGGATAATAGCACAATTTTAGGTACGCCCCAGTTCATATCGAACAAGCCAGTAAAACCCAAATATATTTCTTCAATAGATTTTCAGCTCGGGAAGTTTCTGCAAGTTAGCCGCTCTCATGATATTTTTCTACAGGCTTTTATGCTTTGAGAGCAGTTTCTACCGTGATGATAGTTTTCCCTGTAAAGGTAGGTCCAGCAAATGTTTTCAGTGAGAGCTTTCATGCCGTATGGTTGTCCAGTATGGTTTACGCGAAGAAGATTCATGAAAAGTGATCTGAGAGCTGCTATTTCGATATGTTCCTCGTCGTTAAGCAATAGTGCATCTCGACCTGGATGTCTCGTTGAAAGACTTTCAGGTAAGCTCCAAATATGTCCAAGGGTTCTCCAATTCGCTCGCAGTCCTAACTTCCACCAAAAAATTGTCCTTATTAATCATCAGTCGAATTGACTTGGTAGAACAGTGGTCGGTAAACATTAATGGGGAAGATGGTAGTTTAATGGGGAAGATGGTAGATGATGGTTAGAATATTTGAGGGTTAGACTTTTTAATTTACTAACCTGTTAGTCCTTACGTTTTTTGTGTGGTTATCTTAACTTGAGGCATAGATTGTCGAGGTTGACGGGTTGAGGAGAGAGTATATCAATTCATGACAATAATTTTTTCTTTCATGAATAAGGTTTATTGGGGTTTCCATGAATTTTCTACTTAATCATACCTAGAGGTTGTGATTTTGTCAATAAGGTTTGGAGAATTCCCAAGATTCAGGTATAATTAGAACAGAAGTAAATCGTTGGATACTATTCTATGACTTACTAATTTTTTAAGAGTTTTAGCCTGGGTCATCTAAGAGGAAGGGCTCAATTGAAGGATGAGTAACCGAAATTTTTTCATTTTTTAGCTTTGTTTGAATGGTTATTTTTTTCAAAATTTCTGTCAATCCTGGGTCGTTGATAAGGGTTGGGTAGTGAATCGACGCTTGTGGTCGTTAGAAACTTTTGAAATTATGGGAAGGGGAGAACAAAATTGTTCTGTTTGATCCAAGGAAAGCCTTGATGATCAAAAATAAGATAAATTAAATTTAGGTTTAATTAAAAAGAAAGATCCAAAGAAAGCCTTGATGATCTGTTTATTAAAGAAAAGTGGGATATTGAAAACAACGATAGGCCCTGATAAATTTTAATATAAAGGTTTTGAAATAGGAAAATTTAAAAGTTAAGATTTTGATGAGATTAGTTTCCTGAATTGTTGCTGGTATGTTTTAGGTGATGAAGCTGGGATGAGAAAAATCAGTTCATTTTTGAAACTAACAAGGATTTTGTACTAACTAATTTTTGTATTTTGTATTTATTAAATTAGTTATTAAAATTTTTTCGAATTACTGCAGTTTTTGGGGGAAACGACTTGTGTTCTTTCTATCAGTCGTTATTGTATAGATAGTAGTTTTAGCACCAATAAGGTTGTTGAAGGATTTCTTCAAATTATTTTCATGTCAGTAAATGAAAATTCAAATTTACTGCTTATAGTACTCTAAATACAAATGTTTGTTCCGATTTTCGTCGTACTATCATTTAGCAGAGTGGTCCGATTCCTGATTGTCTTTCGCGCCACGAGCTTCGTCTTCTTTCAATACCTGGTATTTCTGGTATTGTTTGAAAATTTGACGTAAATTTATTCAGACGTAGAGTCTTTACTATTAAATTATCTATTCTGTCTAGCAATTTTGCAATTCTGCAATTGTCTAATTCTAAAATTTATTTTTTCTAAATCAAAGTTAATTAAGGTCTTGTTTGAGACTTTTGGTCGCACCAGATGAGTTATGTACTGTTGACTGTACTCATAGAATAGTTTCAGATAGGGAACACCGTCTGCTCGTCAAGCTATCCTATTTTGGCCGGATAGATTCGTGCAACTTCTTAGTCTAATACCGATCTTAATCTTACTCTTATATCTCCTAGTCTCACTAGATCTAGTGTACACTGGTTTATGCGAGTTGGTTGCCAGAAGGAGAACAAATATATTCTAAGTTTTATTTAAATTGTTCTGGTGCTGAAACTACACGTAGTTTCAGCACTTACAATAAAGTGTAAATGTTAGAGATGGAATATGATTGGTTAATTATAAATGTTTTATTCCATCATAAATATAATTGGTCTATAAATACTAGTTTAGAACTGGTTCCAATAAAGCAGTTGATTGTTCTTTTTATTAGTTGGGATTATAACTTTACAGAATTCTGAAACTAGCGCAAAAGTAACTCTTGACATGCCAACAATGAGAATTAGGCTGCACTTTGTTCTGATTTGAAATTATTTTTTTTCTACTTGAATTTGGCGTTTGTTTATTTGGTTTTTGATTCAACCACTTCATGAAGTGTAAACAAAGGAAATATGGCGTAGACAGTGGCAAAAACGATCGTGGTAAGTCAAACATTTTGTAGTGCTTCTCAAATATACACACTTGATCCCAGAGCTACACTAATAATTCGTCCAGCGTTTGACCCTGACTTTTATTTCTAGTCAAAACAAACACCAGTCTTGACCCTGACTTTTATTTATGGCCAATGCAAACAACAGTTTTAAAGGAAATTGTCGCTTTTCCCAATTCACTGAAGCTTTTTCAGATTCTTCGGCAATTAGTTTAATCCGCGAAAGGTAGAGCTAATTTTTCGAAATTTGCTTTCGTGCAACTATCAGCTTTTTGTCGAGCATATCAAAATACACAGACCATTCTCTGGTTCTACGTTTTGCATGAGCATGACAGGTAGCCCACTCTTAAGGTTTATGAAAGTGCCGGTCATGTTGCTGAATATATAACTAAAGGGTTGTTTTCAGAAAGCTTTCATTAAAAAGGAGTTTTTTTTCGATATATTGCGGGCAAGAATATTCACTTAAAGCAAGAAGCCCAGAATGAAGATTGGCTTTTTTGCTTTTAGAAGCACACATGTCCGTTTTTTTCCTTGAGTTTTTGCTAGATTTTGGTTTTTTTGTGACGTTCAAGTTAAAACTCCTTACACCGTGAAAAAAAAACATATTACATAAATTTATTCAACTTCCAGATTTAAATCACCAAGAACGTTGAAAGCCGAAAAACACTGAGGGAAAGACAAAACAAAAGAAGAAAAAATGTGATTCAAAAAATTTAAAAAATAAGAGTTGGTCTACAACTAACTATTAAATAATTGAAAAAAAGGCCAATTTTAAAAAGCATAATTAAAAAAAGCAGCGGCTAGATCTTTAATCTAAAAAAAATATGCCAACTTGTACCTCAAATAATGCAAGTGATTTTGTTCTTAACCTGACAAAGCTAAATTCCTTTTTGAAAAGTGTTGCACAGAGAGGTGAGGAGGAGCTTATTGCTAGCAAAAGAAACGAGAATGAAAAAACAGAAACAAAAAAAGATAAACAGAAAAAAAAACGTATTCGGAACGGCAACCGACTATCCTTATTTTTAAATTGAAAATCTTTTCTCTCTAAATTATCCAAAAAAGTTGCGTATCGAATATCTTTGAGTTTTGATCCAAAGTTTATAGCTAAATCTAAGACAAGAAAAAAAGTTCCAAACAGTAACGCAAGTCAATGAAAAGTTGTACGCAAAGTTTGTCATTAAAAGCAGGAAGCTCATTTACTAAGCGTTCATTGCTGGTTGATTGCTTAGTATTTTTATCCTAAGTTAAAAGTCTCACCTTAGATCGTCAAGTTGTCTTGACAAAAGTTAGAGTAGAAACAATAGTTAGAAAAGGTATGAATTAATTAGCTGGTTAAAAACGATTATATAAACGAATCGAACAGCTTAAAGAAATATACCTATGAGGGGAGGTTGAGTTAATCTTAGTTTGTTCATCAATATTTTTTCTTCTTACTAAGGTCGATGATTGTTTAGTATTCTTGGGTCACCCTTGATTGTGTCCACTTCTGCACTTCTGGTTGGTCGTCTGTATTGTCCTTCATGTAGTCCTTTTAGTCCTTATGGATATGGTTTCCTCAGTTATGCGTATCTCAATTTATAAGTTTATCGAATTTTAAACAAGAATTTTTTCTCTATTTTATTTGGAAAAAAGGCTAGTTTTTTGATATTGTTAAAGTGAAAAAGAAAAATTATTTATTTTGAAAAAGAAGTTGTAAGGATATGTGACTTGCTGCTCACTGAGCAAATTGAAACACTGAAGATTTCAGGCCAGACTTTTTGCTCGTAAGCATAAACCGGCGGCTGATTCAATTTTTAATAATTCAGGTTTCACCTGCTCCTTTTTTCTCCCTTCCTTATAAGGGAATTTTCAACTCGTTTTTTTTAGATTTTTTCAAATCAAATATCTTTAATTTATTAGTCCTCTTTGATTAAAACCGCAGCCTTCAGTTTTGTCTGAATAAAAATTCATTTTACTCTATCTGCATCATATTGCAGGTGCATCTCTGCTTAATCAATGCAAGGAGAATTTCAGTGCATCCGGCAAGACTGCTAACTAATTATCCATCTTGTTTCAAGTTAAATTTAAAAGGGACGTGTTAATAATCGCCACCCTTTTAAAATACTGAGCATGAAAAAATGAGAAAAAAATTGGACAACTATTTAAAAAGTAGTGGATTTTTAAACAAGATTTTATTGTCCTAATAAAAGTAAATCAGTCAATATCTGATTTAGTGAAAAGATGCTTTAATTTATGTGGCACGCTCCAATTTAGATGGGGTTGTTAAATAAGTAAATAAAGAAATGGTCTTTTAACCGTGTAGTATTTTCAATACTACACTCAGAATGAATGTTTTTTTTTGTCTTTTGTTGTTCAATTCCTTTTTTAAACTTTACTACTCAATACCGGTCGAACTTAAGATAAATCTTCCTGCACGGTAAAAAAAAATGTTTGAATTGATTCATCCTTTCTGATATAAAACAAGCAAAAACGATGTAAGACAAAAAATTCAAAGCGGACGAGAAAAAAAAACGAAAAGCTATTTCAATTTTTCTGTTGAGTTGAAGTTAAAACTCTCTACACCTTGTAAAACAATATGGTACGTAAATTTGTTCAGTTTCCAGATATAGGATCGCCAAAAACGGTTTAAGCCAGAAAACAAGGAGGGAAAGATTAAAAATCGACAAAAAAGCGATACGAAAAAGTGTTCAAAAAGTAGCAGTGGCTAGATCTTTCATCTGAACAGATACGAAAGCTGGTGCCTCGAATGATGCAAGTGACTGTGTAACTAAACTGAAAAAAAAACTACATGCCTTTTTGAAAACTCTTGCCGGTTGCAAGCGTTACACACAGAGATGAGCCAGAACTTTCAAACAAGCATAGCGTTACGGGATAGTGGGTAGAAAATGAGACTGAAAAGTATTTAAGAAAAAAAAACTTTTTTCTGAATTGCCACCGACTTTCCTTGTTTTGTTCATTGAAAACCTTTTCAAGCTAAACTATCATGGTTACCTAGTGAATCTTTGTGAGCTTCGATCCGCAAATCATAGCCAAGTCTCTGACAAGAAAAAAAAAACAAAGTTGCTCAATGCCGGTTTCCCGTCGAACTTAGGATAAATCTTCTTGCACAGTGAAAAAAACAAGCATAAATGAACTAATGCATCTATTCAGATATAAGATAAACCGAAACTGATTTAGCCGAAAAACTCAAAGCGAAAGAGAAAAAAAAACGAAAAGCGGTAGAAAGGGAATTGAAAAAAAAAAGAGTTGATCTACAACTTATCATTAAAAAGTTGGAATAAAATGGGAAATAAAAAAAGCTGACAAGCTCGAAAAACAACTTGGACCAGATCTTATCTTCCGTCTGAACAGACAAACCAATTGTTATCCCCAAATGATTGAAATGATTTTGCTGTTAGCCTGAAAATTACTACCTCCTAATTGAAAACGCTTTCTGAAAAATGTAAATTAAACCGTGATCGGAACTGGCACCGACTAACCTTGTTTTGTTCATTGAAAAACTTTTCATCCTAAATTATCATGGCTATCTAGTGAATATTTGCGAGCTTTGATCCGCAATTCATAGCTAAGTCTCGTAATTTTAATGATATATTGCATGCAAAATTAATCAAAAAAAGCAAGAAGCACAGAATGAATGTTTCTTTTTTGTACTTGGTTGCTTAATACAGGTTTCCCGTCGAGCTTACGATAAATCTTCTTGCACTGTGAAAATACAAACATAAATGAATTAATGCATCTATTCAGATATAAGATGAACCGAAACTGTTTTAGCCGAAAAACTCAAAGCGAAAGAGAAAAAAAAACGAAAAGCGGTAAAAAGGAAATTGAATAAAAAGAGTTGATCTACAACTTATCATTAAAAGTTGGAATAAACTGGGAAATAAAAAAACTGACAAGCTCGAAAAACAGTTTGGACCAGATCTTATCTTCCGTCTGAACAGACACACCAATTGGTATCCCCAAATGATTGAAGTGATTTTGCTGTTAGCCTGAAAAATACTACCTCCCAATTGAAAACGCTTTCTGAAAAATGTAAAAAGAACCTTGATCGGAACTGCCACCGACTATCCTGGTTTTTTTCATTGAAAACCTTTTCATGCTAAATTATCATGGCTATCTAGTGAAATTTTATGAGCTTCGATCCGCAACTCATAGCCAAGTCACTGGCTAGAAAAAAAAAAAAACTTGCTCAATGCCGGTTTCCCGTCGAACTCATGATAAATCTTCTTGCACAGTGAAAAAAGAAACATAAATGAACTAATGCATCTTTTCAGATTCAAGATCAGCCGAAAAACTTGAAGCGAAAGAGAAAAAACGAAAAGCGATAAAAAGGAAATTGAGTAAAAAGATTTGATCTACAACTTACCATTAAAAAATGGAAATAAAAAAGGTGGTAAGCTCGAAAAACAACCTCGGCCAGATCTTTTTTTCCGTATCAACGGACAGATCTATTGGTAACCCCAAATTATTGAAGTGATTTTGCTGTTAACCTGAAAAATACTACCTTCCAATTAAAAACGCTGGCTGAAAAATGTAAGAAAAAACGTGATTGGAACAGCAGCCGAGTATCCTTGTTTGCGCAGAGAAAACATTTTCACGCTAGTTTATCCCCCGGACACAATTATCTGCTTTTCTATTTAATCCTTTTGGAGGTTCAGTTTTTTCATCTGATTTTCCCCTTGATTCTATGAACGGAATAATTAAAAAAGGAGGCCGAGTGTGTTTTTTGTTCTACAAGATTTAAGTTATTTTACGTTGGTTTTTTCTACTGACATAGAGCTCCTGGTGATAAATATTTGAACTCAAAAGCAGTTAATGAATACGTGGGTCACATACAGACAGGCCACCATTTGAAAACCTAAATCTTTTCTTCGAAACGTTTGAAGACCTTTTCAGTTGAAAAACCTTAAAGATGAATGGTTTCCAGTTGAAAATGCAAAAATCAATTTGCTGAACGAAAGCGCGAATCTAGAACTAACCATAATACTCTAATCATATCATGTGTTTGTACAGAAGTTTGATACTGCCTATGAAATATATACTTCAGCAAATTGTATTGATTATTTTATAACGAATCATGATGTTTTCATTGATACTTTCACATGTAAATTCTTGGATCTCAAAGTTCTGTAGCGCTGGAAACGTTTGCGTCCAGTAAAATATAACATATCTGAACCTGCTCTTAAAACAAACTGTTCGTATTTTAGAACCGAACAAAACTAACATGTGAGACTACAGTACCCTAACATGAATTATGAATTTTAAAAAAATTCGAAGCCATAAACGTAACTGAAATTGAGCTCAACTGCGTAATTTTTTTTCCAGATATAGGATCACCAAGAACGGTTTAAGCCAGAAAACACTGAGTAAAAGGTAAAAAAAAGCGATACAAAAAAGGGTTCTAAAAATAGCAGTGGCTAGATCTTTCATCTGAACAGATGCGCACGCTGGTGCCTCGGTGACTGTGTTCCTAAACTAAAAAAAAATTCCTGACGAAGAATCGAAGGATTGCATCGACGTAAATTTTCCAATAAACAAAACGATTTTTTGTAAGTTCTTCATTTTTGGTTGCAGAAAAAGAGACTGCAGTACCCCAATGGGCAAAAAAGGAATGCGTTGAAAATAACCCGTATTAAACAAACCAAGGAAACCGGCGAAACAGAAAGAATATCATGACCGAATGATTCCGAAGGCTGTTAACTCACATGGGATGTTAAACGCTTTCAGATCCGTAAGTGGAAAAAAGGGTAAAAGGGTATTAACGTGAACATAGGTGTTGATAATTAAATTTACTTCGTTGTTCGTTACATTAGGAAGTGACCTCACAAAGAACCCGGGTTGACCAAAAATGCTTATCATACAATTCTTATATATGGGAAATTTTTTTTCATACAATTCCATACGTACAAAAAATTGTATGAAAACTCTATGATAAACAATTTTCCGTAAATGGAAATTGTATGATAGGGATTTTCTCCATAAACCAAAAAGTTGGTTTTTGTTGCTACATTTATTTTCTGAAAAACTTTCGGTTGTGTTTGCAACCGAGCACAAGTGACAAAGACCTTGGTTACTCACAGCACCAAAGGTTGGACGGTCTTGCGTATACAATGCACGAAAAACGACCTGAATTGTCTTCGAGCTGTCTTTCACAAATTAAATAACAAAAGTAACAAACTTTTAATTTTTGGCAAAATTTTCAATGATGATTATTTTAAATTTTTGAATTTTCAAATTATCAGAAATTGATCAAGGCATACAAAAACACGTCATACAAAACAAATAGTAGTTTTGAGTGTTTTTGAAAAAAAAATTGAAGTGAAAAGAAAAAAAAAGCCATTATTATCGTATCTAAGACTATGTTATGCACACAAAAGATTAAAATTTTTGCATGCAAAAAATGTTCTTTTTCGGAAAATATTTGTTTGCGTACAAAATTAGATTTGCGGTTGAAAAAAAAACAAAAAAAAAATTTCGGGGCAAGTTTTCAAAATTACCACTGAAAAATTTTTTGTATTGTGTCGTATATGGAAATTGTATATTAAGCATTTTTTTTTTTCAAAAAAAAAATTCAAATCAGTTTTTTTTTGTCACCACTCTGTTCAACTGTTCTCAAAAAACCGCAGAAATGGTTTAATTTTTTTCTATTGTTTTTCGAAAATGCATGAAAGTTGTATGGTAAGCATTTTCTCCATATACTTGATGGAATTGAATTATAATGACTTTTGTTGTATGGAATTGTATGATAAGCATTTTCGATGTATGGCGGTCAACCCGGTATTATGAAAACGAATTCTCACTTTATATTCCATCCAGTCTAGCAGACTTCTTTTTTCTCCATACGAATAATTTTTAAAAGCTAAATAAAAAAATTCGTGAATTTAAGTAGTGTCGTTATCATGTGGTCTTGATGGGATATGAAATGAAATTATCGGGTAATTTCTTAAATAGTTTTACAGTCGCTGCACATCTGTTTGCTTTTTTTCATATCAATGAAAAAATGTCATGGTTACTGCAATACGCAAAAATTGAGATAAAACATAATCATGTTTTTATCGCCCTATAAATTTGTTGAAAACATAAACAAAAACCAAAAAAATCAGTTCCACCTGTTTTGAAAGTTTGCAAACATATATAAAGTTTGAACAAAACTCAATTTGGTTATCTAACTAATTACTCTTACTCAGTAAGAGAAAAAACTCGCCAATCAAATGGTGATAAAAATACCTACTTCACTGCTTTTCTTGATTTTGAACAGCTTTTGACACAATTGGTTATGAAGTTTGGTTGAAACGTACAGAGATGTATGGTTTTCTCGTTAGAGTAAATGCATTCCCGCATCCACGATTAGGCGTAAGTAATCTATTATAACTGATTATTTTGATGATTTTTTGACAATTATATTGGATTATAATTACCAAAATTAGTTGTATAAGTTATTTATAATTGATTATAATCGTGATATTTTCCAAGATAAAATAATCTCTTTTAATCGATTATTATTGATAATAGTTCTAACTAAAAACCCTTAATATCAATTATAATCGTTTATAATCTCTCATTTTGTCGAAATTTTCCTGGATTCGAATTATATTTTATGGGTTATTATTTTTGAGTCAATAAGAAAATCTTCGGAGACAAAAATGGACAAACAAAACGGATTATAATCAATTATAATCGATTATAATGGATTTTTTTAAAAACTAATAAAATAGAAGTTTGAATAAAAACAATGGATTATAATCAATTATAATCGATCATAATTGTATAAAAAAATAGACGAATAAACAATAGATTATAATCGATTATAATGGATTATAATAATTAAAATTTGAATTTGAAAAGAGAGACTATAATCGAGTATTAATTGATCAAAATCGAATGTTTCTCAATTTTAGTAAGACTGGTACTAAAATCGTAAAATAATCGATTATTAATGCTTGAAACTGGATGCGGGTTGACTAGATTTTTTTTTGCAATTGTAAGCAATTTGTGATAAACAGAGAAAAATTCATCTCAAGTGGAGTGCCTCAAGGGTCTGTTTTAGGTCCACTGCTGTTTTTTTTTCCATTAATGATCTTTCAAGATGTGTAACTAATCATAAAATTTTAATTGCTGACTGCACTGTTTTAGTTGCTTCAAACAGTTGCAGTTTTTCAAAAAAAAATTACACGATTCGAATGCCGACAATTCACGATGCACGAATAAAAAAATTGTACTTGGATTTTCAAATTGCAGGTTTGTAACACTTGAGACTGACACAAATCTAAAACTTCAAGGGGATGTGGTACATAAGACTAAACAAAACACTTCAAATCTTTAAAATATGATTAAAAAAATATATAAAGTTTCTGGTTTTATTGACATAATTTTCAAACGATTCCAGCAATTCAAAAACATAGTTCTCAGGGGAAGAAATCGTACCAAGCATATGCTAAACCATAAATCGAATGTTAAACTGGTTTTTTTTTTGATGAAATAGTTTCATACGGACGTCCAGTAAAGTCAAATTCTCTTGAATTTTGGTTCTGCAGAACTTTAGTCGACGGAAATTTGTCTCAAACTATTTTTATACAAACAATTTATGCACATATATTGTTTTCAACGTATTTTGAATTTTTCTAGGAAACTTTTTTACAACAATGCAACTTGGCACCGATTGAAGCTGCTATGAAATATTGTCCATTTTTTTTCTGATCTTTTTACTTCTGAATTGGGTACGTAATCTAATTACTTGTCAGATTTTCTAGGTTCCTGGTTACAAGCCAGTAGGCTTATGGGTACCCTTCGTGTTTTCTTACACGCACTTTTTTTGAGATCTGCATTTCAAGTACCAGAAATGATTTGAAAATCAAAATCTAGCCACTGGCTTCATAAGGATAATTGCCAGCAGGTGTGACACGAAAAACGAGGAGAAAAAACAAGGAACTGAGGGAGATGATGAACAAGAACGGTATGACACACCATGTGTAATTTTTTTTAGAAAAAAAAATGGAAAATCAAAACTAAAAAAACTTAATCCTCAAAAAATGGTTTCAAGCAGTGGTACTGAATTACTTCAGTTACCAACGAGGTTTATTTTCAATTCTTCACTTCAAGGATTTCTAGCTGCTTGATTTTTGCCATATGAGTGACTTGTTTATTCAATAGGGGATTTAAGGGTTGGGGGAGCGAACTCTCTGGGATTCGAACCTTTGCGGAAAAAAAAACGTAAAATCAAAACTCAAAAAACTTAATCCTCAAAAAGTGGTTTCAAGCAGTGGTTCTGAAGTACTTCAGTTACCAACGAGGTTTATTTACAATTCTTCACTTCAAGGGTTTCTAGCTGCTTAATTTTTGCCATATGAGTGACTTGTTTGTTCAACAGGGGATTTAAGGATTGTGGGAGCGAACTTTCTGGGATTCGAACCTTTGCGGAAAAAAAACGGAAAATCAAAACTAAAAAAACTTAATCCTCAAAAAGTGGTTTCAAGCAGTGGTTCTGAAGTACTTCAGTTACCAACGAGGTTTATTTTCAATTCTTCACTTCAAGGATTTCTAGCTGCTTGATTTTTGTCAAATGAGTGACTTGTTTATTCAATAGGGGATTTAAGGGTTGGGGGACCGAACTCTCTGGGATTCGAACCTTTGCGGAAAAAAAACGGAAAATCAAAACTAAAAAAACTTAATCCTAAAAAAGTGGTTTCAAGCAGTGGTTCTGAAGTACTTCAGTTACCAACGAGGTTTATTTTCAATTCTTCACTTCAAGGATTTCTCGCTGCCTGATTTTTGCCATATGAGTGACTTGTTTATTCAATAGGGGATTTAAGGGTTGGGGGAGCAAACTCTCTGGGATTCGAACCTTTGCGGGAAAAAAAACGGAAAATCAAAACTAAAAAAACTTAATTCTCAAAAAGCGGTTTGAAGCAGTGGTTCTGAAGTACTTCAGTTACCAACGAGGTTTATTTTCAATTCTTCACTTCAAGGATTTCTCGCTGCCTGATTTTTGCCATATGAGTGACTTGTTTATTCAATAGGGGATTTAAGGGTTGGGGGAGCGAACTCTCTGGGATTCGAACCTTTGCGGGAAAAAAACGGAAAATCAAAACTAAAAAAACTTAATCCTCAAAAATTGGTTTCAAGCAGTGGTTCTGAAGTACTTCAGTTACCAACGAGGTTTATTTTCAATTCTTCACTTCAAGGATTTCTAGCTGCTTGATTTTTGCCATATGAGTGACTTGTTTAATCAATAGGGGATTGAAGGGTTGGGGGAGCGAACTCTCTGGGATTCGAACCTTTGCGGAAACAAAACGGAAAATCAAAACTAAAAAAAACTTAATCCTCAAAAAGTGGTTTCAAGCAGTGGTTCTGAAGTATTTCAGTTACCAACGAGGTTTATTTTCAATTCTTCACTTCAAGGGTTTCTAGCTGCTTGATTTTTGACATATGAGTGACTTGTTTATTCAATAGGGGATTTAAGGGTTGGGGGAGCGAACTCTCTGGGATTCGAACCTTTGCGGAAAAAAAACGGAAAATCAAAACTAAAAAAACTTAATCCTCAAAAAGTGGTTTCAAGCAGTGGTTCTGAAGTACTTCAGTTACCAACGAGGTTTATTTTCAATTCTTCACTTCAAGGATTTCTAGCTGCTTGATTTTTGCCATATGAGTGACTTGTTTAAACAATAGGGGATTGAAGGGTTGGGGGAGCGAACTCTCTGGGATTCGAATCTTTGCGGAAAAAAAACGGAAAGTCAAAACTAAAAAAACTTAATCCTCAAAAAGTGGTTTCAAGCAGTGGTTCTGAAGTACTTCAGTTACCAACGAGATTTATTTTCAATTCTTCACTTCAAGGGTTTCTAGCTGCTTGACTTTTGCCATATGAGTGACTTGTTTATTCAATAGGGGATTTAAGGGTTGGGGGAGTGAACTCTCTGGGATTCGAACCTTTGCGGAAAAAGAACGGAAATTCAAAACTAAAAAAAACTTAATCCTCAAAAAGTGGTTTCAAGCAGTGTTTCAGAAGTACTTCAGTTACCAACAAGGTTTATTTTCAATTCTTCACTTCAGGGGTTTCTAGCTGCTTGATTTTTGCCATATGAGTGACTTGTTTATTCAATAGGGGATTTAAGGGTTGGGAGAGTGAACTCTCTGGGATTCGAAGCTTTGCGGAAAAAAAACGGAAAATCAAAACTAAAAAAACTTAATCCTCAAAAAGTGGTTTCAAGCAGTGGTTCTGAAGTACTTCAGTTACCAACGAGGTTTATTTTCAATTCTTCACTTCAAGGGTTTCTAGCTGCTTGATTTTTGCCATGTGAGTGACTTGCTTATTCAATACGGGATTTAAGGGTTGGGGGAGCGAACTCTCTGGGATTCGAACCTTTGCGGAAAAAAACGGAAAATCAAAACTAAAAAAACTTAATCCTCAAAAAGTGGTTTCAAGCAGTGGTTCTGAAGTACTTCACTTACCAACGAGGTTTATTTTCAATTCTTTACTTCAAGGGTTTCTAGCGGCTTGATTTTTGCCATATAGTGACTTGGCTATTTATTCAAAAGCGGATTTAAGGGTTGGGGGAGCGAACTCTCTGGGATTCGAACCATTGCGGAAAAAAAACGGAAAGTCAAAACTAAAAAAACTTAATCCTCAAAAAGTGGTTTCAAGCAGTGGTTCTGAAGTACTTCAGTTACCAACGAGGTTTATTGTCAATTCTTCACTTCAAGGGTTTCTAGCTGCTTGATTTTTGCCATGTGAGTGACGTGCTTATTCAATACGGGATTTAAGGGTTGGGGGAGCGAACTATCTGGGATTCGAACCTTTGCGGAAAAAAAACGGAAAATCAAAACTAAAAAAACTTAATCCTCAAAAAGTGGTTTCAAGCAGTGGTTCTGAAGTACTTCAGTTACCAACGAGGTTTATTTTCAATTCTTCATTTCAAGGGTTTCTAGCTGCTTGATTTTTGCCATATGAGTGACTTGTTTATTCAATAGGGGATTTAAGTTTTTGGGGAGCGAACTCTCTGGGATTCGAACCTTTGCGGAAAAAAACGGAAAATCAAAACTAAAAAAAACTTAATCCTCAAAAAGTGGTTTCAAGCAGTGGTTCTGAAGTACTTCAGTTACCAACGAGGTTTATTTTCAATTTGTCACTTCAAGGGTTTCTAGCTGCTTGATTTTTGCCATATGAGTGACTTGTTTATTCAATAGGGGATTTAAGTTTTGGGGGAGCGAACTCTCTGGGATTCGAACCTTTGCGGAACAAAAAAAACGGAAAATCAAAATTAAAAAAACTTAATCCTCAAAAAGTGGTTTCAAGCAGTGGTTCTGAAGTACTTCAGTTACCAACGAGGTTTATTTCCAATTCTTTACTTCAAGGGTTTCTAGCAGCTTGATTTTTGCCATATGAGTGACTTGTTTATTCAATAGGGGATTTAAGGGTTGGGGGAGCGAACTATCTGGGATTCGAACCTTTGCGGAAAAAAAAACGGAAAATCAAAACTAAAAAAACTTAATCCTCAAAAAGTGGTTTCAAGCAGTGGTTCTGAAGTACTTCAGTTACCAACGAGGTTTATTTTCAATTCTTCACGTCAAGGGTTTCTAGCTGCTTGATTTTTGCCATATGAGTGACTTGTTTATTCAATAGGGGATTTAAGGGTTGGGGGAGCGAGCTCTCTGTGATTCGAACCGTTGCGGAAAAAAAAACGGAAAATCAAAACTAAAAAAAGTTAATCCTCAAAAAGTGGTTTCAAGCAGTGGTTCTGAAGTACTTCAGTTACCAACAAGGTTTATTTTCAATTCTTCACTTCAAGGGTTTCTAGCTGCTTGATTTTTGCCATAAGAGTGACTTGTTTATTCAATAGGGGATTTAAGGGTTGGGGGAGCGAACTCTCTGGGATTCCAACCTTTGCGGAAAAAAACGGAAAATTAAAACTAAAAAAAACTTAATCCTCAAAAAGTGGTTTCAAGCAGTGGTTCTGAAGTACTTCAGTTACCAACGAGGTTTATTTTCAATTCTTCACTTCAAGGGTTTCTAGCTGCTTGATTTTTGCCATACGAGTGACTTGTTTATTCAATAGGGGATTTAAGGGTTGGAGGAGCGAACTTTCTGGGATTCGAACCTTTGCGGAAAAAAAACGGAAAGTCAAAACTAAAAAAACTTAATCCTCAAAAAGTGGTTTCAAGCAGTGGTTCTGAAGTACTTCAGTTACCAACGAGGTTTATTGTCAATTCTTCACTTCAAGGGTTTCTAGCTGCTTGATTTTTGCCATGTGAGTGACGTGCTTATTCAATACGGGATTTAAGGGTTGGGGGAGCGAACTATCTGGGATTCGAACCTTTGCGGAAAAAAAACGGAAAATCAAAACTAAAAAAACTTAATCCTCAAAAAGTGGTTTCAAGCAGTGGTTCTGAAGTACTTCAGTTACCAACGAGGTTTATTTTCAATTCTTCATTTCAAGGGTTTCTAGCTGCTTGATTTTTGCCATATGAGTGACTTGTTTATTCAATAGGGGATTTAAGTTTTTGGGGAGCGAACTCTCTGGGATTCGAACCTTTGCGGAAAAAAACGGAAAATCAAAACTAAAAAAAACTTAATCCTCAAAAAGTGGTTTCAAGCAGTGGTTCTGAAGTACTTCAGTTACCAACGAGGTTTATTTTCAATTCTTCACTTCAAGGGTTTCTAGCTGCTTGATTTTTGCCATATGAGTGACTTGTTTATTCAATAGGGGATTTAAGTTTTGGGGGAGCGAACTCTCTGGGATTCGAACCTTTGCGGAACAAAAAAAACGGAAAATCAAAATTAAAAAAACTTAATCCTCAAAAAGTGGTTTCAAGCAGTGGTTCTGAAGTACTTCAGTTACCAACGAGGTTTATTTCCAATTCTTTACTTCAAGGGTTTCTAGCAGCTTGATTTTTGCCATATGAGTGTTTGTTTATTCAATAGGGGATTTAAGGGTTGGGGGAGCGAACTATCTGGGATTCGAACCTTTGCGGAAAAAAAACGGAAAATCAAAACTAAAAAAACTTAATCCTCAAAAAGTGGTTTCAAGCAGTGGTTCTGAAGTACTTCAGTTACCAACGAGGTTTATTTTCAATTCTTCACGTCAAGGGTTTCTAGCTGCTTGATTTTTGCCATATGAGTGACTTGTTTATTCAATAGGGGATTTAAGGGTTGGGGGAGCGAGCTCTCTGTGATTCGAACCGTTGCGGAAAAAAAAACGGAAAATCAAAACTAAAAAAAGTTAATCCTCAAAAAGTGGTTTCAAGCAGTGGTTCTGAAGTACTTCAGTTACCAACGAGGTTTATTTTCAATTCTTCACTTCAAGGGTTTCTAGCTGCTTGATTTTTGCCATAAGAGTGACTTGTTTATTCAATAGGGGATTTAAGGGTTGGGGGAGCGAACTCTCTGGGATTCCAACCTTTGCGGAAAAAAACGGAAAATTAAAACTAAAAAAAACTTAATCCTCAAAAAGTGGTTTCAAGCAGTGGTTCTGAAGTACTTCAGTTACCAACGAGGTTTATTTTCAATTCTTCACTTCAAAGGTTTCTAGCTGCTTGATTTTTGCCATACGAGTGACTTGTTTATTCAATAGGGGATTTAAGGGTTGGAGGAGCGAACTTTCTGGGATTCGAACCTTTGCGGAAAAAAAACGGAAAATCAAAACTAAAAAAACTTAATCCTCAAAAAGTGGTTTCAAGCAGTGGTTCAGAAGTACTTCGGTTACAAACGAGGTTTATTTTCAATTCTTCTTCTTTTCAAGGGTTTCTAACTGCTTGATTGTTTGCCAAATGAGTGACTTGTTTATTCAACAGGAGATTTAAGGGTTGGGGGAGCGAACTCTCTGGGATTCGAACCTTTGTGGTAAAAAAAACGGAAAATCAAAACTAAAAAAACTTAATCCTCAAAAAGTGGTTTCAAGCAGTGGTTCTGAAGTACTTCAGTTACCAACGAGGTTTATTTTCAATTCCTCACTTCAAGGGTTTCTAGCTGCTTGATTTTTGCCATATGAGTGACTTGTTTATTCAATAGGAGATTTAAGGGTTGGGGGAGCGAACTCTCTGGGATTCGAACCTTTGCGGAAAAAAACGGAAAATCAAAACTAAAAAAACTTAATCCTCAAAAAAAGTTTTCAAGCAGTGGTTCTGAAGTACTTCAGTTACCAACGAGGTTTATTTTCAATTCTTCACTTCAAGGGTTTCTAGCTGCTTGATTTTTGCCAAATGAGTGACTTGTTTATTCAATAGGAGATTTAAGGGTTGGGGGAGCGGACTCTCTGGGATTCGAACCTTTGCGGAAAAAAAAACGGAAAATCAAAACTAAAAAAACTTAATCGTCAAAAAGTGGTTTCAGGCAGTGGTTCTGAAGTACTTCAGTAACCAACGAGGTTTATTTTCAATTCTTCACTTCAAGGGTTTCTAACTGCTTGATTTTTGCCATATGAGTGACTTGTTTATTCAATAGGGGATTTAAGGTTTGGGGGAGCGAACTCTCTGGGATTCGAACCTTTGCGGAAAAAAAACGGAAAATCAAAACTAAAAAAACTTAATCCTCAAAAAGTGGTTTCAAGCAGTGGTTCTGAAGTACTTCAGTTACCAACGAGGTTTATTTTCAATTCTTCACTTCAAGGGTTTCTAGCTGCTTGATTTTTGCCAAATGAGTGACTTGTTTATTCAATAGGAGATTTAAGGGTTAGGGGAGCGACCTCTCTGGGATTCGATCCTTTGACCGCCCAAAGAAACCCTCTATGCTACTGTTTTACGACATCCATTTTCGGCCAATTGATTCAGAAATTTTTGCTAAAAGATCTGTCGGCGCACCAGTTAATTTCAATTCCTAGAAGAAACGCGCGGAAAGAAGGCAGTTAATTCAAAACGTTCAATAACGTAACGTCGTTATTTCTTGCAATAAAAGGATTTTTTATAAAAAAAAACGTTAAAAACGAAAAAAATAACGATATTTACGGCCCGTTTCTTTTTTAAAACAATGCCTGCAGAACAGAAAATTTTTTCCTGGGGGTTTCCTAGAGTTTGATGAGAGCTCGATTAATTGGATTTCTCGGGAAAAAAATGACTCACCTAGGCCTCGTAATGTGTTTTTTCGACGGAAGAGTACGTCGACAAAGTTCTCTAAGACTTTATGAACATCTTCCCCCTTCAAAATTAGATCAGCCCCTTTTTCCATAAAAAAATGATGAATTCTTCATATCAAAGATTAAAAAATTAGCCAATTTGAACTTAAGCGCTTTAAAAAAAAATGTCGTTAAGTCCAGAGTTTTCAAGTACATGTCACCGTATCCGAAAAACAAATATACCTTAGAGTGTTCAAACAATTTTCACACCTCCAACTTCAATAATTCTATCGAATATAACATCGTGAAGCCAAACTGTGTTTTCTTTTGTTCTTGTGTTCTCCTTGATAGTGTTGACAAAACTTCGAGAAAATCCTAAATCTGCCCGTTTCCTGTTTTTTTCACACACTTACTAGAAAAAATGAGCAAAATGGGGAATTTTTAAGACAAACAATTTACGTTCCTTGCATTTTGTCGTATAATTTTTTTTGATGACAAAAAAAATTCCATGCCTTCAAATAGACAAATTTTTTTTGCAAAGTGGCTAAAACATCATTTAACTAAAAACTACGTATGAATTAATTTTAAATAGCTTTTTTCTATAGATGTCATACCAGGCGACAATAAAGTATTGCCTTGTCCATTGAAAAATTTTTCTTTGTGA
This sequence comes from Symsagittifera roscoffensis, assembly GCF_963678635.1. Classification (NCBI taxonomy): domain Eukaryota; kingdom Metazoa; phylum Xenacoelomorpha; order Acoela; family Convolutidae; genus Symsagittifera; species Symsagittifera roscoffensis. The sequence goes on from NC_087063.1 coordinate 80,368,209, forward strand.
ATATTTAAATATAAACTGAATTTTTAAAATAAACAATTACAATTCTTCATTTAAATTTGGCATTATAGGTTTATTTCCAGTTATGTAGCTCATAAGCAGATTCAAAATATAGTTAAATGGCATCAACTAAAAGAAATTGAACTCAATATTTAACCTTCCAACACACGACTAATTAAGAAACTCTAAATGAAAAATAAATCAATGAAAAATATGACGTGCATTCTAAACTTTTCCCTTGTACATGGGTAATTGAAGAAAAATGTATTCCGCCTTTTTTAAAAGTCGTATAAATAGGAATCATGAAAAGAAGTGAGACAAAAAAAACTAAAGTCTCAGAAAAAGTTGACATCAATGACTCAAAATTAATTTTTCAGAAAGCTAGCAGTATTTTTTGACTGACTGCAAAAAAGCGCGACAATACAAGAACAAAAGCTTAGTAATGAGTTCTACAACTTTTAGTTAAATTGAATAGCAAAATAAGTAAGTAAAGCAACCCCCATAAGCCCAGGTTTCCAACATGCGCAAACACCTGGAAGCTGCAATCAGTTGCATCGACATACGTATCGTTACCGTTATTTAACTCTGATTTTGAATGATTTGGATCTTCCGATCGGTCTCCCAACACACTTCTAAAAGGGTTGTAATCAGTCGGTACTTCTTTGGGCCGACAGAAAGTTTTGCTTAGAATTTCCGGCTGTATTCTAGTCAATTTGTTTTCAATAAATTTTTGTGCATTTTCGGTAATTTCAACTGCTCACCCCAATAACACCTCTGGACAGCAGTTTTTGGGTTTTGCCACTTATGCCTGTAGCTTTTTTCCAGTTTTTCATCACCTCGTAAAATTACAATTAAAAATGTTCAAAAACTGCTCGTACGACAATTGGCATGAAAAATTCGCACTTTGGTGTAACAAGCGGTTTTACAGAGTTACGTATGGAGTACAAATATGCTTATGGTAAAAAAAAGCGAAGGTTCAAAACAAATTAATAAAATGTTAAACTGCCAAATTGGAAAAGTAGAAAAATATAATTGTATAAAATTTTATGTGAAAAATTTAAGTTTGTGAAACGTTGTACGTAGCAACTGCACTGTGAAGTAACTTGCAAAAATTGCAAAATTTACCATCAATTTTTCAAAACATACATTGTTATTGTTTCTAAACAGTTCCAGATATAAAAAATTAGGGATTATCATCTAAATTTAAGGGATTCTATTGGATTGTTCTTGTAATTTTAGTGATACTGACAACAAAATGACTATATAATTGACTATTATCCATAAAAATCCAGTGCGGATAGTTGCAACTTGATTGTTATTTTTTTGTTCTCTCATTCATATTCTATAAAAGTCTTTGACGTTTTTTTTTCCTACTAGGGTATGTTACTTATTCATGACATGAATTGTCTCACATGAATTATAGAAAAATGCGGTAAAATCTTTCAATAATAGCATGATTTGTTCCGAACTAAGTTCATCAAATTGTCTTAAATATTACTCACGCTTTCTTCAAAAAATGTTAAAATATATGAGCTTTGGTTGGTTTTTTTTCAGAGAAATTTCAGTTTAGACTGAAACATCTTTGAGCGCATTTTCGTTCATCATTTACGAACTATTGATGCATTGAGCTCAAAATTAAATAATATCACATGTGACCACGTTTTGTAGAGCTATGTGGATATTTGAAAATTGCTAAGAGACCGGTACATCATCGACTGATAAGATCATATTCCATTTGTAGTTTGAAAATATGAAAGTATTTTGATTAAACTTTTATATTTGGTACTACCGAAACAGAAAATGAAAGTGTAGTATTTTGAGTAAGCTTCTAAGTTCGGTACTACCGAAAACAATGAAAAAAAAAACTGGGAAAGAGACATTTCTGCAGGTTTCGTTAATCCGATCCTTTGTTCTGTGTAGGCCATACTGATGCAACAGGCAAATTTCACAGGAAAAAGTATCCGCCACACAACCCCAATTCCGTACACTTTCCACTGATGAAAAAGTTCGTTGCTTGAGACGATGTGAAATCGCCATAAAAACTACAATGACTGTCGGTATAATGCCAATAGGGAATATCTTCATCATAAGAGTCAAATCCTTTAGACTTTGTTGGAACCTGATCTAAACTACATTTTATGATTGGATAATTTAGATATTTTACCAATGTAAAGTATTTAATATTAACCAATCATGATCCATCTAACTAACAACCCACTTATTTGTAAGTGCTGAAGTTACTTGTAATTTCAGCACCAGAGAGATTTGAATTTAACTTAGAAATTAGTTGGACTCTCCCGAGCACTTCAGCAGCCGCAATAAACCAGTATACCCTAGATCTATTGAGCCTAGCAGAGACTAGTTAAACAACCTGAGACTAGATAGTATAAGAGTAAGATTAGGATCGGTATTAGACTAAGAAGTTGCACGAATCTATCCGGCCGAAAATAAGATAGCGTGACGAGCAGACGGTGTACCCTATCCGAAATTACTCTATGAGTTAACCAACTCGGTCCTAACTCATCTGGTGCGACCATAAGTCTCGAACAAGACCTTAATAGCTTAGAATTAACCAAAATAGATTAGAAATTAGACAAAAACATTTAAAAAATGTTATACGACAATAATTTAATCGAAATGTCTCTACGACTCAATAGATCAGAGCCAATATTCCGAACCATAACAGAACTACCCGGAATTGGAAGAAGACCTCGAACCAGAGACGACATACGACAAAGTAGAAACTTGCCATATAGCTATATGATAGTTAGGCAAAAACCAGAACAAACTTTTATATTTAGAATACTACTGGCAATGAATTTAGATTTTCATTTGCAAACATAAAACCTTGAAGTTAATCTTCAAAATCATTTCAGGCGCTAAACAAAATTATTAATATACAATAACGATTGATAAAAAGATCTAAGATCGTTTTCCTAAAACTCTGCAGTAATATACAAAACATGTTTGAAAAATATTTATTGAAAAATAAAAAATAAAAATTAGTAGCATGACAATAAATGGTTAGTAATCATAAATCATCCTGTTGTTCCAGCTCCATCATCTAAAACATAACAGCAATCATAAACCCACTAATATCATCAAAACACTAAATCTTTCCTTTACACACATTTAAAATTTTATTAAAACTTAAATTCACTTAATTTTAAAACCAGATCATCAAGGCTTATCCTTGGATCTTAAATCATTTTCTACTTAATTAAATTTCAAATTTGATCATCAAGGCTTATCCTTGGATCAAACAGAACAACTTTGTTCTCCCCCACCCACTTAATTAGTGTCTAACGACCTCAAACGTCGATTCACTACCCAACCCTTTCTAAAGACCTAAGACTAATAGAAATTTTTAAACAAAACTAATCATTCAAATTAGGATAAACAGTGAAGAACTTCGGTTATTCATCCTTCACTTGACCCCCCCTCTTACCAGACCCAGGATAAATCTTAGACTTAGTAAGTTTAAAATAGTATCTAACGAACTACTCGCGTTCTAATTATACCTGAACCTTGTGGATCGATTTACTATTCTCCAACCCTTGAACACAATCACTACCCCTAAGTAAGATTAAGTAAGTTAACACCTTAACTTATACTAGCCACGAGAAAGTAAAAAATCATTCTTCGGAATCGATATACTTTTCTCTCCAACCCTGAACAAATAGACCCAGGTTAAGCTAACCAAAAATCGTAAGAACTAACAGTTTAAGAAAATAGAAATCATTTAACAACCTTTTGCATCCGTCATCCTAAACCTTATGTCATTTAAAAACCTAGGAAATAAACAAACAATCGTTTTACACAATTGTGAAATAGATAACAAAAAATACGACCTTGTAATCACACCTCATACACAAACAGTTGGATACATTCGAACAAAACGACAAACACTAAAAAGAAAAATAATAACGAAACAAAGACAAATAACACGAAAAAGATTTTCAAAAAATCGAAACGCATTTTCAGAATCAGAAACCAACAGTTTAGACGAACTTTACAAACTAAAAGAATCAATAGATAAAAATTGCCCACTTCACGATCAATTATATTTTTCTGACTCAGAAACAACTTCAAATTCATCAAAAAGAGGAAAAAGAAGAATAAAAAAGCAGTATAAACACAAACCAGTACATTTATACAATTGGAATCAACCAATTCGACACATTAATAATTACATATTAACAGTCATCGAACGAAAAAATGAGCTCAACGCACACCCCAGGTGAAGAAAGTCCAGATGATGATGAAATCTTTCCTTTTATAGTAGATGCAACCACTGATAGAGGACAGCATATATTTTGCAAAAATTTACTATTAAATTTATTTGAACCCGGAATCAGTCCATGTAAAACAGAGTTCCCAGATGTAAAAATCAAAAGACAAATCATAGACCACTACTTAAAAGATATATGCAACATAACACAACAGTATGGAATCTACTCCATAGAATTCACCTCACCAAACCATAATAATAGAAAATATACAATTCAAACAGACGATCTTGATTTAGAATTTTCAAAAGTTTTTTCAGAATATATAAAAAGCATCCAATATCATAACTCACAAAGAGCAAACTCCATATTCACCAATGAAGTTTTCGCAATAATATATAGTTATATTTCGATATTAGAAAACGAAATCCCAATAACAAATGTCTCACCGACAGAAACATCTAAACATTTAAGAGTACGACATGAAATCACACTACTCTCTAGTTATTTAAACATCATTAAAGAAAATTTCACGAAAGACGACGTTTCACAACATACAAAACACGATCTACAAAAAATTTTGGCATGGTTCATAATAGATTATTTCACACACAATATTGATTTAATTGCACAAGCAAGAAAAAATTTTAGACCCCAAAACTCGAACGATGATACCGCTATCACAGAACAATCAGATTATGTTTGGGACCCCGAATGGTCTCATCCCGCATTTATAAGCTTTCCACAATCAATCTCAAGTCAAGCAATAAGTACGATATCTTACATAAGAGATTATGTAAAAGTAATACCATTAACCATTGATGCAACACCATTAAACTATAATACATTTTTGCCCGATACACAAAATAATAGTTTAAACTCTACAGTCATACACAATGAAAACCTCAATGGAACTAGGAATCTTACTCAACAAGATATCCAGACACCATCACACTTCATAAATGAAGAAATTGTACACACAACAACTACACAACAAAGTATTTCACCAATACGCCCAAATTTAACAACACCAAGAAATACAAATCCTTCACAAACACAGGTAACCTTACAATCAACCGTTAAACCTTCGGTTGCTCCTAAATATTCACATATGGATTACCAAACATACAGACCCATGACAATACCATCAAAAACACGCAAAACATTCACTAGAAACAACTTTGCAGACCATAATTATAATTATACACATCCATCAAAAACATATAACCAACCACAAAGAAATTTTAACCAATATACAAGATCTCGAAATTGGGATAACCCGATGACCCAACCTAATTCAATAAATTTCCAAACAAATCCTCCACAGGATCACAGTGAAAATTACCCATTTTTTCAACAAAATAAAAATAAAAAACAGACATCTTATCAAATGGATTATTTATCCTCAGATGATGATTTCTTACAACCAGATATATTTGCACCAAATACTCAAGAATATCGTAGACAAGGAATACAGAGAACACGTACAAATCATAGAAATTTTTCTCCACAACCAATAGATGCACAACATCAACAACCAATTCAACAACAAAATCTAATTAATACACAATCTTTTCAACCAATTCAACAACAAAATCCAATGACTGCACACTCGTATCAAGCATCACAAATGCAAAATGAAATACCACTCCCATATTATCTCCAACAACATGAAATAACAAGAAACCAACTTTCAAATTTTTCTCAAATGCCAAATGCAGCAGAATCATTACAAATGACAATGAATCCATACCTTATGGGTGGATCATCAATAACATCAAACAAACCTTTAATGGTTTTCACAGGAACAGACCCTGATTACTCTGTAGAAGATTATTTAAATGCAGTAACAGCAAACCTGATTTTAAATATTGGACCTGAACCAATTAATACGCCACTACATCAAAATTGGATACATCGACGCACAGCGTTAATACAAACAACCTTAGATGGCGCAGCCCAAAAATGGTTTTCAGTACTACCTCTAGAAATAAAATCAAACTGGAAAAGGTTTACACAGGAATTTTCAAAAATGTTTGACTCCGAAAGAAACAAACAACAACAAAGAGTTTTATGTAATGAAATTCGCAGATTACCAAACGAAACCATCAAGCAAATAGCAGTACGAATCGAAACACTAGTTCGAAAAGCATATTCACTAAATACACATGACTATAAAAACACAAAGATGACAGAAATCTTAATGATGACCTTAACACCACAATTAAGGAAAATAGCAATAAAAAAGAGAGCATCCCATCCTTCTTCAATTCGAGAACCCGATTTAGATTTTCGAAAACTAGTAGACAAATTAGAACAAGCAGAAATCACGATGAAACTAGAAGAAACGGAAAATCTGAAATTACAATACGTTAACAGAATTGAAACGACTCCCACTAATATTAATAATATACAGGAATCAGAGACAGACCTCGTTGAAAAAATCACTGAAATACTCAATATTTACGAAAAGAACCCAAACTTTAAAGGCAAACCATCATTCAAAAAATGGTGTAATTATTGCCGACGATACGGACATAGTATTTCCGAATGTAGACAAAAACAGCAAGACAATCAAAATAAACCTCAAAAATATAGAGAACCAAATAAATCATTCTATCAATACATGAAAAAAGATCAAAATCTACCGAACAAAACAGTCTACAGCAACAACAGTTCAGGAAAACCACTCCCGAACAATACAAATTATACAAGAAATCAATCACCATATAACTCAAGTTATAGAGGAAGATCACCAGAACGAAGAAACACGAATAATTCATCACAAAATCACTAGAATAGACCAAATAGTCGAAATAACTACTCCAGATCAAATTCAAATACACAACGATTTGTTTCTAGATCTAATTCCCAATCAAGAAATAACTACTATCCAAACAACCAATCACGAAATTCATCATACAATAGGAATAGAAACTACTCCTATAATCGAAATAGAAGTTATTCAAACAACCGAAACCAGAATTACCCGAACAATCAATCAAGGAATAACTCATATAATAGATCGAACTATAACAGACCAAACAATAATTACCAAAACAGATCGCGAAATAATTCACAAAATCGACACCCAAGTTATAATAATCGTTATAGAAATTATTCCCAATCACCACACCGGAATAATAATAACTATAATAATTCTAATAATCGCCACAGAAGTAGTACACCTAAACATCAAAGACAAATCAATCAAGTACAATCTAATCCAGAAACAACATCAGACCCTCCAGGTATTGATGACACAGTAACTGATACGTTACAGCTCAATCAAATAAACTGTACATCATCAGATTCAGAAAGTGATACTGAAAACACTCTTTCTATCAATATGATAAAAGTCGAAAATGACTATGAATCTGTCATATATGAACAACCCTTTTCATCACACATATATGAAAATCAATCAGAATTTCTTCAAAATTATTACACTACACCCATAAATTCCACACCAACGACGCAAGAAACAAATGAGATTAACACTACAAATCAAACCAATAAAGATACCAAAACAAAATGCTTGAATACAAACCACATTTATCAAAATATACAAAAAGAACAACCCAAAGAAAAAATTTGGACAATACCATTTCTCTTAGAAAGCCCAAGAAATAAAGAATTTCAACCACCAGACCTTGAAATAGATTTTTTAATTGATTCAGGAGCAGAATCAAACATAATAAACATCCCCACATGGAATGAAATAAAAACTTTACACCCAAAACTAACACCTCTTGAAACCTCCAGTAAGTTAGCAACAGCACAAGGATCAACATTGATAAACTACGGAAAAATCCAATTATTTCTCCTCCCCACCAGAACAATGGAGCAAAGCAAAATTTTAAATAAGCCATTTAAACAAATATTCCATATCACTGATATTAAATATAATATCATTGGAATACCATTTATTTCGAAGTATATACCAACAATTAACATACTAAATAGTAAAATATTAATCAAAGATAAATATACAAAAACAAAAGAAACATCCTTAACATTTTTTCAAAGATTAAATAAACAACCACCATTCTTTTCAAAATTCTACCCGATATTTAACCAACAAAGAAAACACCTAAAACCACTATCAGGAAATATCTATAATTTTTCAATCAAACAAGTTCACCAATATGATAAAGAACAAAACAAACAAAAATTTTATATGTCAGAATTTGAATTCAAACCTATTCACAAATTTTTCAAAATCACAATCTCATCCATAAAATATTTGAAAAATTCGAATTCAGATATCATTTCCTTACATGTCTATAACAACACACCTTACCAAGTAACATTACCTTTAGGACTTTTAGGATATTGTGAAACCAACGCTACAATATCACCAATACACGAAAAAGCCTATCGCGTAAATAATATACTCCAATTACTAGATATTTGCCAATCTACAATTCTTAATGAAGAATTATCTATAAATAATATAATAAGTAACGAAAACAGAAATACGGATTATTTCACAAAAACTCCATATTTCAAACCTACATTCAGCATAAGTAACTACACAGAGGACCAACAAAAATTTTTAACAATGTTTAATTTCCAACATTCACAAATAACACAAGACGAATTCGAAAAATTAGCCAAACAGCTAATTAAATATTCATCAGTCTATGCAACATCAAAATTCGATGTTGGAAAAATCAGTTCATCACTACATCTCCCGTTAAAACCAGACGCAGTTTTCAAAAAACAGAGAGCAAGTAAAGTACCAATTCACTTACATGATAAAGTAAACAGATTACTCGACATTTTAGAACAATACAACATTATATCACCAGTAAACAAAAAAGAACAACCAAAAGGCAACACATTTATCAACCCTGTTATCATTCTAGCCAAAGGAGAATCATTAAAAATCGTTCTCGACGCTAGATACCTCAACTCACTCATAGATGAATCAAAGTGTAATTGGCCTATTGAACCAATACAAGTTATTTTAACAAAAATAAACGGAAAATACTTTACAACCGCAGATATGAATAGTGCATACAATCAAATGCCATTAGATGAACAATCGCGACGTTTAACACAATTTGTTATTGGAAACCAACAGTATGAATTCAACCGCTTATTCTATGGAATATCCATAGGACCAGCAGCATTTTCAGCTTTTATGAGCAAAATTTTTAGACCACTAATACTCAAGAAAAACGCAATCACCTATTTAGACGATGTTTTTATGCAATCACAAACAAAAGACGAGATGTTCAATGTTTTAGAAAAATATCACCAAATACTTCAGAACGAAAATCTGAAGGCCGCCCCCGATAAATCACACTTCTTTTTGACAAGAGTTAAATTCTTAGGACATAATATAGAAAGAAAAACAATCACTCCATTGAAATCACGCATTGACGCTATTCAAAAACTTCAACCACCAACAAATAAAAAGAAAATCCAAGAATTTCTTGGAATGTTAAACTTTTTAAGTAAATATGTTTATAAAATGCAATTATATCTACGACCATTTTATAACATCCTTAGACAACAAAATAATTTTGAATGGAACACAGAACATCAAACACGATTTGAAGAAATAAAGAAACTTTTAACTGAACAAATTTCAAACACAATTCCAGATTCAAATCAACCATTTTATGCAATGTGCGATGCTTCGAACTTTGGCATCGGTGCAGCACTATTACAATCACATAATGGTACAAATAAAATGAACCTCATATCAGCAAATTCTCGATTATTCACTCAAGCAGAGCTACGACTCTCAACTCTAATGAGAGAATGTACAGCCATAATATATACACTGACAGAATATCAATTTCTGATACTTGGATCAAAACATCCAACAGTTCTATTCACAGACCATAAACCAATCATCTTTCTCTTTACACAAAAATCTAACCCAAACCACCGAGTTTACAGATTTCAACTAATTCTAATGAAATTTCCAAACTTACATATAGTTTGGACTGCAGGAAAAAATCTTGCATTACCAGACACCTTAAGTCGAAATACACCACCTGAATTACTTACACGAAAAACAACAGTTGAAATACCCAAAAACATAAAATTCTATCTTGCAGAAAACGAAACATCACCCCGATTGGAATGCAAATATGCAGTAAAAACTGATATTGAACAATCACAAATAAATAATTTACAACATTTCCCACTTTATTTAGATTGTCAAAATAATCATTATGAAGTTGATCTACTTGGAACATCAACTTTCAAACCAATCCCATATTCTCAATGGATAAAAAATAACACCCAACAAAAACGAACAAAACAACACCTGCCTAAGAAAGACCATTTTCCACTAATTGAAAAAGAAGATTTAACTGATAAAATAAATTTATCAGGACCACAAACAAATGATTCAAAATACACAATAAATCAAGTTTTTGACCTCCATGACCCACTTGATACAATACCCTTATCTAAATTAGAAATCGAAAACATTTTTCTCCCCCCAACAGAAACAATTACAATTTCAACACTGAAACAATATCAAAACCTTGACCCAGTAATTCGACAACTGAAATCATGGCACAAATATAAAACTAAACCTATCAAAGCAGATTCAACCATTTTAGGAAATAAAACACTCCTCCGATATTTTCGAAAATTCAATAATACAACAATTAACGAAAACACAGACCTTCTAGAATACAAATTAAATGAATCTACAGTTCCCTGTCTCCCTTTAAGTATGATTCTTATAGCTTTTAATATTTGACATACACAAAATATTAAAGGACACTCTGGATCAGAAAAAACATATTCAAATTTTATACAAAATTTTTACTTCCCAAATGCACCAATTTGGATAAAAGTACTATGCAATGATTGTATAGTATGTCAACTAAATAAACCTTACCCAAATCAAAAACAAATAGCACAAAAACAAGATTTTAAAGGACAAAGCTTGTACTTTAACCATCGTATCTCATTTGATACCAAAGGACCAATTTCACCCTCATCCGAAGGAAACTCCTACATTATGGTAATTGTTGACGCATTTACACATTATGTAGCACTTAACCCAGTACCACATTGTAACGCTTATTACGCTTACACAACACTCTATGAACACTGGATAGCAAAATTCGGACTACCAGAAATTTTAGTTACAGACAACGGTACAGAATTCATAAATAATGAAATTATCACACTATGTCATTTATATAACATTAAACACAAACCACGTACATCTCATGCACCTTGGACAAACGGCTTAGTCGAAGGTATGAACCGTTCATTACAAGAATATCTTAGATGTATCATCAACGGAAATGATACAAAAAATACCGAATGGTCAGCAGATGTAAAATTATTTCCCTTAGCATATAATTCACAAATTACGACAACTTTAGGAATGTCACCATACGAAATGGTTTTTAACCAAAAGCCACGCAAACCAATAATGTTTACAGCAAATTCTCATAAAAACGCACAAGGTTATTGTCAACCAAATAAAGACTCAATTTGTTATAACCTACCTTTACATACACACGATGAAGATCATTTTCATCACCCACAAATTCTTAAACTAGCCTCCGGTACACACACCGAATGGATTCTAAATAGAGATAAAAAACACAATGAAATTTATCAAAAAATAACAAAAAAGTTATTACAAAGACAAAACATTAATGAACAAATCAATTCACGTTTTACACCAGCCTCCGAATTAAAAATTGGAACATTTGTTTTAATACCTAATTTTAATACTCAAAAAGGAATTTCTAAAAAATTACAACCCCTTCGAAAAGGACCATACCAAATAATTGCAAAACCCACTGATGTCACATATAAAATTACCGACTCAAACAAAAAAGAAATCGTTCAACATCGAAACAACCTATTACCTTATTACCCAAAAGAATACGCACTCCGCGAATTAACTCAATTATATTCTTTCACAGGATTAAAAATCATTCAAAATGAACCACATCTGAAAAACACAGAACAAAATGATAACCCCACCGAAAATCAAAACACAAAACCAATCGCCACCAAAATCAATACACAAAACCATAAAGAATCCCCAAAACAAAGAAAAAATAGAAAAATGACCGAACAAATAATACCCCAAGAACAAATCGACAAATCAGAAAATAGAAAAACAACAAGACTCCGAAATCAACCACGTAAAAACTATAAAATATTCATCCCCCAATCTAAAATTTTAAAGAAAGTGGAATTTCAAAAGTAATTTTAACATTATACTTCACAATCTTGAAACCTCCGAAACATTTTTCATTTACATTTTTCAAAATAACATGCTGACAAGTACGTAATAATTCTAGTTCAAAATAAACCAATAGGATTCATCCAATCCGTCACTTTCTCTAACTCAAACTAAGACCAATTAGACGAATCATATAGAACTCCAGGCACATCTATAACTATAACTTTACGACCTCCAGGTCAAAAATAAGCAAACCACTCCAACTTGACAACTAAAATAAATATCACCATAATACCGTACCCCTCCCTTATCTAATAACCCAAAGATCAACAATATTTCCCCAACTCAGACCACGAATACCCCCAAAACAAATTTGTTAACTTAGCCTAAAGTAACAAAATGAACATTTTATTTCGCCTAAAGTATAAAAATCTCAAAAATACCCCAGATCATTTGACAAACAAAAATAAAGAAAAAGACGACCTCCCAATCACCATGAAAATTGCCCCCAACAATTTTTTACAAAACTCAACCCACTTGTCAAAAAACTAATAAATAATCCGACCACACTAGAAAACCGCCTCGAACAGCAAAAAATATTCGACCAAGAGATCATTTCTTAAATGCTCTTCTCTCAATCAGTTACTCAAATACTCATAAATTTTAAACATTTTTTTACAATACTTGAAACCTTTATAATATTTCTTTTTGATATACTTGAATCTTTTCTAATAATCCTAATCATTTTTTGTAACATTTTTTTAATTTTCTACACTATACTCGAACTATTCCTCCAACTTTCCAAAACCCTTGATTACATCCACAGGTACGATTCATATAACTTGTCTAAATGATACGAAAAATTTTCAGTAGAACTGATATTTTTTTATTGTTTGTAATTTTCATAGCATTCTTATCATCCCTCATTTTGACAATATGTAAATGTATAAAGAAAGCAATCTTCACATTTGCCCTAGCAACAATCCTTCTAATTCTTTTTTTGGAAGAATATTATAATAAACATAAACCTTCCCACTAAAGTAACAATTCAAAAATCCATCAAAAATTGCTACCCAACAGTCACAAAGTCAGTCTTCACCGACATCATCCCAAGATAACCAAACACCACCTTCAATTACTCAAAATCCTCAAACATCTACACGAATTTCTTTTCAAGACAATCCATACACTTTTGAAGAACGACATGCTCGTTTATCAGAACCACTAGAACCAGTTCAACGACAAGCACCTCTAAGCGAACCAACATATAACCTATACCCAACACTACCACAAGAACTAAGTAGAATAAGAAATCCTAGTCAAAACCAAAATACAGTCGAAATAAATAGACAAATTATACATCCTCGACGAAACAGAAATTTTCAAACTCCCCGAGTTCACTTTGATATACCTCAATCCCCATCACAAAACACTCCAGAAAACACCATTGATACATTACCAGAAACCCCTACGATTCTTTCACAACGTAGCACCTCAAGCCTACCATCAGATTACTTAGGTTCAACACCAACATCTGAACAAATACGTGAAAATCCCTTTAACCCCCCAAACCAGGCATCACGACTACCATATTGGACAACACATTCATTTACACAAGGTGAATTAAATTTAGTCAATAATCCAATAGATATTTCTACGGATACAACAACATCCTCATCACTACCAGAAACATTATCACTACCATCAACACCATCAATAAGCCAGATTTCACCACCACCCTTTAACTTAAATTTTCCAAATAATCTCGACGCCAGATATCGAGAACAATCATCAATAAATATTCCTTTAAGATTAGATTGGAATACATTTACAGCACCTCCACCACTATTTGGACAACATCATGAAAGTAAGCGCCTTCATAACTGGGCACTTAATAGATTACAATATCGCCAAGATATTCACAACGATATCCGTGATCACAATATTCAAATACTCCAACAAAACAGTTTACAATTAAAGTTTGAAATCACAGTTAAGTTAAACAATATTACCCAACATCCCTACCCATTAAACCCACCTAACATAACAGCTCAATCACTACCACCACCGTTTATAACTACTGAAGTAATATACAAATACGACAGATATACCAAAAACACAATTGGCTACATTACATTTTATAATCCATACTCAGGATTATCATACACATGTATATTCTAAAATTATTAATTTTTCTCCAACTCCTTTTTCTAGTAATCTCAAATCAAAACATAAACCCTTCCCCTCGTACAGGACCACAAGATTTATTAGTAACACATTACGATTGTGAAGAAAATGAACAAAAAACACTACATAAATATGCAATAAATCAAGTATCACAATGTGAAACAGAACCACAAGCTATAGAAACCACAGATGTAATAGCAACACTCTATTCAAAAGCCCGAGCAACAACAGTTACAGGTTATAAATTCACAGCAACATTTTCCGAAAAGAAAGTACATTGTTCACAAGTCTCGAACGGAAACAAAAACCGACTTGACCATGAATCATTCTATCAAAGTAATATAGAACGTCTTTTACATCTCAATCCCGACGATTGTAAAAATGAATTACTTAGACTAAACATCACACAAAATAAAAACTCCCAAAGAAAATTAGTTAATTTTCAAGTTTTTTCAGACTCTGTACATCAATCACAACTTGAAAGACACCAAGGACATATAAAACTAGACGAAAAATACCCGTATAACGGCGCACACGGACGATTAACCTATGACCTACACGATAAACATTGGATACCACACATTGGTATAAATGACCCATCAAACTGCAAAGCAGACACAAAAAATAAAGGATACCAAGAAATAATGTTTTTCGATTGGAAAATACAACTCGAAAAAATACAACTAACACGAGATTTATCAGATAATACAATGATCTATCAAGGAATCCGATTACCTTGTAAAAATGATCAAGGTTATTGCGACCCTACAACGAGAACACAAGCAACAATTGTTTGGTTCCCCGAAGATACATGTACAACATTTCAAGTAGCAAAAATACACGCTCGTATGATAAAATTTCACGAAAAATATTTTATACAATCAATTCCATATGAACAAGTCCATCCATCACGAAAACTAAGTTCTAATTTTAGAAACATAGACAATATAGAAAATAAATTGACACGTTTTCAAATATATCAAGAAACAGAACTTGCATGTAAATACAGGAATCCACTTCACAGAACACAATACTCTGAAATATTAGTTGAATACGAAAAAGGATTCGACATGACCACTGGAAAAGTAAAAATTGACCCATATGCCACAGGTCATCCTCCAAACGAAGGAACATCCTATATACCAGTTAATTTTGAAAAAAGCAACGGACAACCTGGTGGACATCTAAAACCCCATGACACCAGAAGCACACGCTTACAAGAATTATCACTAATGAATACTACATATTTCGGTAATATCCACTATGATATTCATTTAGATATGAAACTAGATTATACAATTAGCCGAATTTTTCAAGAAATGTCACTCTCCGAATTAGAAACAGTACACCAACTATGCGAATTAGAACGAACACAAATATTACAATCACTTGCACTAGCAGTATTAAAAATACCCTATGCAGGATACTTATTATCTGGAAATAGATCAAATTTTTTAGACTATGAAGGAAACATCTTATGGTTTTATACTTGTACTAAAAAAGTATCACCACTATACGTTTTTGAAGATAAACGATGTTATAAAAGAATCCCTATCTTTTATAAGAATAAAGTACATTTCGTGGATACACTTTCACGAAGAACCTATTTCTGGGATACCGCAGTCCCATGTGGATCAGAAAACAGCCACAATGTAGTACAACTAAACCCTGATGAAAATAAATATTACCTTCTCACTCCATATCCCACATTAATGCAATCACTCAAAAAATTTTCACCAGAAAGCATTCGCGCTATTGCTCGAAACCCAAAAATAGACTTACAATCAATAGGAATCTATTCAAAATCAGATATTCAACATCACATTAGAACGCAACAATTCCAAGAATTATTAACACAAATGGACACTATACAAAGACAATCAATAGACCAAAATTTACGCAAACTTGCGGAAACCGCAGGATTTGCCGATATCTACACGCAAGACTATAGCGGATATTTTAAGGACATTAAAGATTATATATATCTAAACGGTGAAAAATACCGTCCCCAAGATATATCACCAATTAACATTTTTAGCTTTGTTACACTCAAAAATGAGATCCTCGATTTTCTAGGATGGCCCTACTACATCTTAGAAAAATTGACTATTTTATACGCAATGTTTAACTTTATTGGATTTCTTTTCTCACTTTTAAAAGGAATCTACAACACATGTGCTATACACACACAAGTAAACAGACAAGCAAGCGTAGCACGCATACTCTTTGCAGGATTTTTTGGAATCTTTTCTACATCTATAAACAAAATTCTTTTAGACGCACAAATAAAAGAATATAACACAAAAATAGCAACACGACAAAATACATACGACGAAGAACATAACAATGTAGACATAACGCCAACGGCACCACAATTACCACCCCTACCAAATAACCATCCACTATCCCTAGTCCCACGAAATTTTCGAAATTTAGCCATCACACATAATCCAAATTTTCGACTCACCACATCACAAAGTCCCATCCAACATATAATGACACACCAGTCACAAGATGATAATACTTATGAACAAATTATTGAACAACCCCATACCACCGCTTTTCAGTCTCAAAATAATCATTTTTTTAGCCCACGATGAGCCGCCAACTTGGATCACTACACCGATCAAATTCCCACCCAACCAATCTTACCTCTCCAATCCCAATAATACCACTTTTTGCTTTTCCGCCACCCGATTTTCCATCTAGTAATGTAACATCAGGCATGAATTCCGACACTAATTCACACATCTCAGTTTTATATTCCATCTCACAACTCAATAACCCGAATATTGAAACCCCCGATGAATTTGCCGACTCAGAACCATCCCCATCCAATAATTTTCATAACTCTTCTAAATTTTCTCAACCCCCTTTTCAACCCATATTATCCAATAACCCTGACCCAATCACCCCTACACCCTCTTATGCTTCCCAAGTTACCCCAACCTACTCCTCATACCATTCTGACCAATCATCTCATTCTCCAGACACCCCCCGAATCTCCCCAGAGCTAGATAATTTTATTACCCTTCAACAACAACCCTACCACCTCCATACCCCAACAATAAACCAAATCTCCTCCACAATCAATTCATCCAACCCCCTACCCCTACACCCTCTTCAAATTATACTGAATCATTAGCACCATCATCCACATCAACTGAATCTTCACTCAACACTAATAGAGCTTACCGCACTTTTAAAAGAAAGTTCCCCAACCATCCTTTCCCAGCAAAACCAGGAACAGCCCGTGAATACATCAACCACCCCAAGCATACTAACACAAAAGAATTTTTAGCCATCACTTTACCCTCATTCCCACAATACACCTTAAATACCCCCCACGACACTAACGAAACACGCAACTTTGTAGATGAATACGTTTTAATGCCCACCCTCTCTTGGACCTCATATTATCATTTTACTAACCCTCTTTGCTTACCTTTATCTAACACTCACATCGATATAGAGCGAAATACGGACATGCTATATCGACTCACTACACCACTAACCGCTAGACAATTTACTTACGTTGGATATAAAAAATCACTAAAAATACACACTGCACCTAGAGCTAACGAATATACACTCGAATACTATGATCACAACATCATCAGAGCTAACCAAGATCAATTCTTAGACGACGATCGCTTCGCTAATCCACAAATTACCGAGAAATTTTTCATCAAGACACCATATATATTTACACTAAACATCTTCGACCGAAAGTTTGATCACATTATTTCAGAAGCACTAACAGAAACACAAGCATACGAAAGTTTTAAAGAACGCTTCCAAATATTTTCACTAACCTTTCATTTCCTTGCACCACACGAAAGAGATTTACACTGCTCACACGATATTATGTTGCGCACTAAACAAACCCACACATATAGTTATTATCGCTTCATCCAAAATCACTTTGACCTACACACACCCTCTAGACAACCACACCATCGTTTTCAATTCATTAATTCCAAATACACTTCACCATTTTTCCTAAATTTCACATATTGCATTAAAGATACTAACCTTCATGGTATTCTTCGTAATTATGACCCCATAACCCAATTGTACATCTTCTGTCCCATCACCAAGACCTTCAACGCCGAAGAATCCCGACCCTTCCTTATCCCGCACGAGTTTGTACAACCTATAGAAATCCCAATTTTAGAATTCATCCACAACACTAAATTCAATCACAAATTATATAATCTAATCCAAAACACACCTTATGAGTTTGCAGTTGGCACTGAAGAACTAACCACTATTAAGGCACTTCAATTGCTTTGGCCACTGCTTCAGACTAAAAATATCATCCGCATCTTAGCTAAACTACTAACAACTTCAGAACTAATCCACGACATTTTCCCCCACGGTTTTTTCCCCGACGACTAACAGGTAAGTATGAATTAAATAAATATTACTAACTAATTAAAATATTAAAAAACTCACCATACTTTATCCATGTTTTCTTTAGATTTTTAGCCTTCATCCGACGATCACCTACAAAAACCACAAAAAACAAATAAAGATCGCAAATTTCATCAAACAGATTTCAACAATTCTATTAATCTCTTACACTTATAAATTTATAAATTTAATACCAATGCAGTAAATTCATTTCTAAAATTTTCCCCACAAGCAGTAAATCTAATTATGATGAAAATTTGTAACTTAAAATTCCCCCATAACTAGCAGTAAATTTCCAAATTCTATGCAGTAAATTAATAAAATGCAAATGCAGTACTAACCTTTTGATATTCTCATTTATTCGCACAAGAAATTCTATCCACACTCGCACAGCTCGCCCACGAAGAATTGTTTAAAATAATGAATTTCAGTTTCAAGTTTTCACACTCAACAACTCTAACATATAATAACATGTTTCAAACTTTCCTTTAACCCGGTTGGAAAGGAATCATATAATAAACAAAACTAACCAACGCAGCTTACTAAATACCACAAATCATAGAATAACAGCATGACTAAGAAAAGGAAACCAACGGTACCCAAACCGGATTAACCCAGTTTAAAACTGGATAATTTATTCTTTTGAAGACTATTATAAAGTCTAAGAAAGAAATAATAAAACACAAAAAAGTCGAAAGACAAACCCATACCACAAACAATTTGATTTTTGGAAAAAGGACATAACCAACAAGACATAAGAAAAACCACAACAAACCCAACATAAAACGTTGTCACATAACAGGACCCCTCACAAAAACCGCATGAAATCATACTCCCACTCCTGGCCTAACCCACCAGGAAGGACGTCCTGAGCATGCTCTATAGCCGGCCTAACCCACCGCGCTACATCCACGCTTTGTGACCACACCTCTATTTTTAATAAGAGCTACTCAAGTGTGAGTAACTCTTCAAAATAACCGAACTAAAACAAAAAGCTTTTGTGAAAACAACTAACTAAAATCATAATTAAAAAATATTAAACTAATA
This sequence comes from Symsagittifera roscoffensis, assembly GCF_963678635.1. Lineage (NCBI taxonomy): Eukaryota > Metazoa > Xenacoelomorpha > Acoela > Convolutidae > Symsagittifera > Symsagittifera roscoffensis. The sequence goes on from NC_087063.1 coordinate 80,388,273, forward strand.
AATGTTTTATAAAATGTAAATTACATTATGCAATACATAGATCAGAATACAACACCAAGGACGAACATCTAAAGACAAAACGACCCCACTACACTCGAGAGAGAATGACCAACCACAATCGATATGCCACTCACAATCACAACTCAAAGGATTTAGAGTACGACTTGACTTCGCAGAAAATGACTTCATTGAACTAGACCAATGACCACCTCGATGTTCAAGTATACGTACAGATCCGAGTAGCCAGGCATCCCCTCCACGCAGAACAGAAAAACCTGACATAGCAAACCATTCTGAAATCAGATTTGAGTTTGTTGCAAAGACTTAGTCGTTGTCACTAGAAGACACAACGTCTTATGTCTCTAACTCCAGCTTCCTGGAACTTCTTTAACAAAAAGGAAACAGAAGAAATATGATGTTCGCCAAACACCAACGTCCATCATCCATCCTTCGAATTGCAGAAGAACCATTCTAAAAAACTCTGTAAAACCCGGATGGGTGGAACCTGATCTAAACTACATTTTATGATTGGATAATTTAGATATTTTACCAATGTAAAGTATTTAATATTAACCAATCATGATCCATCTAACTAACAACCCACTTATTTGTAAGTGCTGAAGTTACTTGTAATTTCAGCACCAGAGAGATTTGAATTTAACTTAGAAATTAGTTGGACTCTCCCGAGCACTTCAGCAGCCGCAATAAACCAGTATACCCTAGATCTATTGAGCCTAGCAGAGACTAGTTAAGAGACTAGTTAAACAACCTGAGACTAGATAGTATAAGAGTAAGATTAGGATCGGTATTAGACTAAGAAGTTGCACGAATCTATCCGGCCGAAAATAAGATAGCGTGACGAGCAGACGGTGTACCCTATCCGAAATTACTCTATGAGTTAACCAACTCGGTCCTAACTCAATTTTATCTAATTTTTTTTTCTTAATTTTTTTATTTTTTTTTCTATTTTTTTTCTTCTTCTATTTCTTTTTCAGTTTCTCCTTCTTCCTTTATTTTTCAATTTCATTTTTTGCTTTATTTCTTCGTTTTTCTTCTTCATCATCATCTTCTTTTTTTCTTCTGTTTTATTTGTTTTTGTTTTTTTTCTCTAATTTTCTACTTCAATTTCTTCTTCTACATTTTCGTCGTCTTCTTTTTATATTTCTATTTCTATTTTTTTTATTTCTTACTCTTCTTTTTTCTTCGTTGTCATCTTTTTTTATCTTCTTCTTTTTCTTCTTTTTTTTCTTCTTCGTTTTCTTATTTTTCTTCTAATTCTTCTGCATCATCTTCTTCAATTTTTTTTCTTCTCCTATTCTTTCGTCGGAGGCAAAGAACCGAATGGACTAAAGACTCATGGGCCAAGAACCGAAAACAAACACAGCCAAAAGTCAATTGTTAAAATGAATCAATTGCCGTTCATTTAAAAGGAATTAAATGAAGCAGTCTTGTTTATTTAAGCGAAACCCTTGAAAAATAAAATTTTTTCCAATTTCCCGACAGTCAGTGAAAATTTGAAAACTCGAAGTATAATTCTGCCGGTTTCATTTATGGAAAATATCAATATTAAGTCCCTGAAAACCTTTACTTATTGAGATTTTCACGTTTTTTTTTCCAATTTTTTCAACACTGAAATCTGATTGCCTTATTTTTTCCCACCCATTCGGTCTATCGCCTTTGACGGACTCTATCCTGTTCTTCTTCTTCTTCTTCTTCTTCTTCTTTTTCTTCTTCCTCTTCTCTTTAATCTTAATTGCGCTTGCTAAAATAAAAATAATAACTATAAAAATATTCTTGACATGAAATTTCTTCGTGAGTCTCACGTTATTTCTTGCAAAACGCGGTAAAATCATTTAA